>NC_091163.1:21745194-21950194 GCF_040958095.1 Procambarus clarkii
CTGTCCTGTCTTATCCTCGTTATTTTATCAAAGAATTCCAGAAGGTTTGTTAGGCACGATTTCCCTGTCCAAAACCCATGTTGATGTTTGTTCACAAACCTAATGTTCTCCAGGTCTGCAACCAGTCGTAGCCTAATTATTCTTTCCAGTATTTTACAGGGGATACTTGTCAGTGATACAGGTCTATAGTTAAGTGCCTCCTCCCTAACGCCTTTTTTGAAGATCGGCACGACATTTGCCGTCTTACAGCAACTGGGCAATTCTCCCGACATAAGTGGCTCATTAAAGATCATTGCCAGAGGCACGCTGAGGGCCTACGCTGCTTCTTTTAGTATCCACGGTGATACTTTGTCTGGTCCAACTGCTTTAGTTGCATCTAGAGTTGTAAACTGTTTCATTACCTCCTCTGCTGTCACCTCTATATCTGATAGTCTTTCATCTAGGGTAGCCCCTTCCAACAATGGGAGCTGCTCAGGCTCGGTAGTGAAAACTCCATGGAAACTGGCATTCAGTGCCTTGCAGATTTCCTTGTTACTTTCAGTATATGCCCCCTCTGTCTTCCTTAGTCTTGTCACTTGGTCGTTAACCGACATTTTTCTTCTTATATGACTGTGTAGTAACTAAGGTTGTTTTTTCGCCTTCATTGCAATATCGTTCTCATAGTCCCTTTCCGATGTTCGTCTTATGTTAATGTAATCGTTCCTAGCTCTGTTACATCTGATCCTGTTGTCCTCTGTCCTTTGTCTTCTGTACTTCCTCCACTCCCGCCTGCTGGACATTTTTGCTTCCTGGCACTGTCTATTAAACCATGGGTTATTATATTCCTTCTTATTTTTTCCCTTTACTGTTGTTATAAATCTCTTTTCGACCTCCTGGCATTTCTGTATGACTTGGTCCATCATATCCTGGACTGTTTTTCCTCTAATTTCTTCCTCCCACTGCACTTCACCCAGATAGTCCCATATCCTCTTATAGTCCCAATTCCTGTAGTCAATTCTTCTTTCTCAGATCTCTTGTCCCATGGTCATAAGTTTGTATTCCATCATGTAGTCAAAGACTAGGACACAATGGTCACTGGCCCCTAGAGGTATTTCATGCACTAAATTCTCGATATCTTCTACGTTCTGGGTGAAAATCAGGTCTAATAGGCTTAGTGCATCTCCTCCTCTTTCCCTTGTGTCTTCCTTCACATGTTGTGTTAGGAAATTCCTGTCTATAACATCTACTAACTTTGCTCCCCCACGTTTCGTCCCCTCCATGGGGATTCCTTGATTCCCAATTTATCTCTCCATGATTTAGGTCCCCCATGATCAGAAGCTTCGCTCTCATTCTGTTGGCTAATGTTGCTGCCTTCTGCAGTTCATCTATGCATGCCTTGTTGTTATCATCATACTCCTGCCTGGGTCTTCTACTGTTTGGTGGGGATTGTAGATTACCAAGATCACAATCTTCCTCCCATCTACTGTCAGAGTTCCATGTATGAAGCTTGTGCACTCATTGGTAACCCGATTTCCCTGGTCTTCAAACTTCCATTTCTGCTTTATTAGGAGTGCCACTCCCCCTCCCTGTCTCTGTGTCCTCTCTTTTCCTATCACCTGGAACCCTTTAGGAAAGATTGCATCTGAGATCATGTCATTAATTTTAGTTTCCACAATTGCAACTATGTCAGGATCTGCCTCACTCACTCTTTCTTTTATCTCTTCTGCTTTATTAGATACCCCATCAACATTGGTGTACCAAACCTTGAGATTCTACATGGAAACTCTTGTACCAGAGTTCTCCCTTTCTCTGGGGGTCTGTTGGGGGTGTCTCGGGGGGTGACTGGGGGCAGGGGGGGGACCTGGGGGATTCGGGGGGTGTCTGGGGATGACTGGGGGCGGGGGGGATCAGGGGGGTGTCTGGGGAGATCCGGGGGGGGGGGGGTATCTGGGGGGTCCGGGGGTGTATGGGGGTGAAAGGGGTCGGGAGTGGTGCTTGGGGGCTAATGGGGGCTGGGAATCTAGGAAGGTTGGTAGGAGGATCTGGGGTAGGGCCTGGGTAGGTAGGTCTGGAGTAGGAAGGGCATATTGGGTCTGAAGATTAGGGTCTGATAGGCATAGAGGGGTTGGGAGATAGCGTAAGGTTGGGAGTCAGATAGAGGTTGAGAGGTTGGGAGGGGGGAAGGATAGAGGGGGTGGGGGGAACCTCCCACCCCCCTCGCAAGGGTGGGGGGTCACATGGAAGGAGAGGGGATGAGGAGGGGTGAGGGCTGGGTAGGTTTTGGGGGTTGAGGGGATGAGGGCTGAGTGGGTTTTGGGGGTTGAGGTGATGAGGGGGTCCATGGAATGTGGGATGAATTTGACTGCAGTGGGGTCAGAGGGGTCAAGGGAGGTGTTGGGGAGATAAGCAGGGGCAGGGAGGGTTGATTTGGGGAGGGAGTGACCTGAGAGGCAAGTGTGAGCTGGTTAGCATGGGGTGATTAGCACTGCGGTGTGTAGCTACGCTCAAAAGGGAAGAGTTGTATCGTGGAGGTTTGCTTGCTCTGTGGGCTATCTGTTCCTCCTTTGTCATGAATTTGTCAATATAGACGTTGTAGTAATTTTCGCTACCTCTGAGTAAGTGTTTGTGATGCAGTATGTAATCCAGTGCCTCTTCGTTAGTGAACTGTACAGTTTCCTGTTACAGTTGTATGGCCCAATGCGTCGGTGGACTTGCACCTCATTCCCTGCCATCTGGGTTCTCATGTCTCTCAAGATCCCCTGAAGCTCCAAATCTTCAATCTCCAGCATTTCCTGCCTCGATGGTGCCCTGGCTTCAAGCAATCCATGGATTATGATTGTCCTCTTTCTCAGTTCAGGGTCATGCTGGTGGCCCCGTCCCTGGCTAACCCCCAACCCTCCCACACCCGCTACTCCACCTACTACTACTCCCCCTTCCCCTGCCAAGCTTCCCTTATTCCTGCCAAATTCATTAGTAAGTCTAGTTATTTCTCCTTGTCATTCTACCCTGCTCTTCCTGATTTCCTCTCCAATATAATCCATAAACTCTTGTTTGAGTCTTTGAACCTCGTCCTGTATCTTATTAAAGATTTCACTTTTAATCCCCTGGATTAGATCATCTAATGTGTGTGTGTGTGTGTGTGTGTATGTGTGTGTGTGTATGTGTGTGTGTATGTGTGTGTGTGTGGGGGTGGGTGTGAGCGTGTGCGGGTGGGTGTGAGCGTGTGCGCGCGCCCTTTTATTCTCTCTCTGTTCAGCAAACATAGCTTCTATTATACTTATATTAAATATTTTGCCTTATTCCCATCCTTCATTTCCATTTATATTGCTTGTGTTTGAAATCTTTATCTCTGTTTTTTCTGCTTCAATTTTTTTATTTTTCTGATTTTCAGTCTCATAATAAATTCATTGAAGCAGGAATTTAAGAAGAATTTAAGAAGAAAATTCTTTGAAAATATTTTCCTCTTCATTTTCATTCTGGCTCCCAGAACATGAGTGAAGAATCTTTTTTTTCATTTTCCAATACAATCGAATGCGCTGATAAGACCTCACTTGTTTCTTGTACATTGTGTACTGCAGTACAGGAGGCTGTTCTGTTTATGTGATTACAGGCTATTCATGCCCGTGCCACCTCTTGGGTGGCTTAATCCTCATCAATCATCAATTTATTCATGCCCGTGTATGCTCTTGGGTGGCTTAAACTTTATCAATCAATCTGATCGTGTGTGACCGGTTCCTGTACATTTCTTCAGCAGATACACTCGATGGGTTTGAATAGGAGAGCAAGGGACCTGTACTCTACTTGATACTACCAAAAGACCGCTAGTGTGAGCTTACTACTAACCTAAAAACAAAAACTAAAAGACTTAGTTTTTTTAGCTTTTAAAGAGCTTAAAACTAAAAGTAATAGTTTTAACTCTCCAGAACAGGCGACCAATTTGTTATGACATGAGAAATATTCTTGCTTCCGCTTGATTGAAGGGTGAACGATGTGTTGATATAGAGAACTATTTACATTTGAGATAATTGATTTGTAACTAGCATCTTTGCCCGCTTTAGTTAGCAAATCTAGCAAGGATTGTCTCCTATCTGTTTTATCCTTTAGATACCATACTTTTAGATACTATTTAGATACTTTAGCCTCCAGATACCACCAGACTATAATCCGGTGGTATCTGGTGAATTAGATAACGCAACGCTTTTACTCGCTTCTGTCATTTTCCTGTTTATTCATGTGTAACTCATCGTCGGGGGGCAGGCGGCCTGTCAAATTTATCTACGTCCCCGTAGGCCAACTACTAAACGTTCTCAGAATGCAAGCCTCAACAGTTGCCTCGCTCCCGGGTACGTATTTACTGGGACGTGAACAGTTGCATCAGGTGAAATAAAACATGTGCTACGGCCTCGGTCTAGACGCGAGAATCGAATCACTTTGGATGGACGGTAGAGCTACGGTAGAGCTTTATGCATGTCAGGGTTCAATCCTCGACCGTCCACAAGTGGTTGGGCACCATTCCTTTCCCTTCGTCCCATCCCAAATCCTTATCCTGAACCCTTCCCAGTGCTATACAGTCGTAATGGCTTGGCGCTTTCCCCCTGACAGTTCCCTCTCTTCTCTCCTTGGCTGACAAATGTTTGCTTCCATATTACCACGTTTCCAGAGCACTAGAGCTCACTCTCTCTCTCTCTCTCTCTCTCTCTCTCTCTCTCTCTCTCTCTCTCTCTCTCTCTCTCTCTCTCTCTCTCTCTCTCTCTCTCTGGCTTTGTCTGTATCTACCCAGATCTTTTCTGACTCAAATCTTCTATGATTCGTATTTATTGTTTCGTTCTCTATTTTGTGTTGATATTTAACACTGCGTTAATATGATCCTCAGGTTATAGTTTTCTATCTAAAACCACCCCTAGATCTTTCTTGATCAGAATTCGGTATAGATCTCTGTGGCTCGATCATAGAAACTGAGTAAATTCGTTACACTGGACCTTTCATATCGAAGACCATACTGACAGTCTGATATATCATTTGTCTCCTGGTGTTCTACCCATTTAGTTTTAATTATTTTTTCCAATATTTTCAGTATTACATTTGTCAATGATTCAGGTCTATAATTGAGTGAGCCGCCTAACCCTGCCCACCACTTTTGTAGATTGGAACTATGTTAGCCTTTTTCCACACATCTGCTACCATTCTTGTAATATTACCTCCGTAATATTACCAACAAATAATAAATAATGGTAATAAATATTACCAACAATAAATATTGAAATATTACCTCTTTTATTTGAGTACGTCTGCATCTGGAACTGAGCAATATCGGATTTATTATTTGGTTTTATAAATTTTATACTTATAATCTTACCTCATTTCATAGACCACGAGCAATCTGGGCTTCGAACTCAACAGAAAAGCCTTCTGTAGACCTGCTTCTTTGCTACGTAATAGACAAAATTCTGAGGGATAATTTGTTGACTAGCTCTCCTTTCGAGAAATTTAGTAAGTACCGATTTATTATGTGTTTATTGTTTATATATTTATTTTTTCTTTATATACAAGAAGGTACATTGGGGAAGAGTACAGAGACTTGAAGTTATTTTTTATTTCTGATGTTAACATTGTCTAACTGTAGCTGAATTGCATTTGTTGATTTGCTCCCAAATAAGATGAAGTAGGTCCTTGCTATGTTTAGTGTAAGTTTGTTGGTTGACATCCATAAGTGGATTTTTTTAATTCATTGTTTACAACATTATTTAATATGAGTGGGTTGGGGTCTTGAGTAGATGAGGGTAATATCATCAGCAAACAATATAGGTTTAAGCATGTTTTAGAGACATTAGGCAGATCATTGATGTATATAACAAATAGGAGGGGTCCTAGGATGCTGCCCAATGGCACACCTATGGTTAATGGTGGAGTGGGAGAGGTTATATCATTGAAGGATTATCATTGATATCATATCCCCCCACAAGTTATTTCAGTCATCAATTATGATGGATTATTTATATACTGCAGAGTTTTTTGTGTAAAAAAAATCATTCCATCACTATTGAGCTAAAAGTACACAATGATTAGATAAATATACAATACCTAATTTTGTATTTGATTTACCTAGTCATTCAGTCTTTGTAGTCATGACTTCATTAAATATTTTGCTTTGTATATTGCACATGATCAACATGTTCTGCCTGTGCTTAATTGCGCGAAACCAAGTGTAATGCCATAGAATTCAGTTGGCTTGAGATATTGAAGATGACTATCAATAGCTTCATGTGTGATAGGTTTGTTTTAAATTGATGGGTGTGATATGTATAGAGACCTGAATATCATTCTAAGGGGAAATGTATAAAAAATTGTATTACTAATAGACAGATATGATACTGTATAATATTATTAGCATAACTGAACCACACATTTGAAGTAGACGAATGATAGAAGGTCCATGTTTAGAATGATTTCGATTTAATTTGAATAGTGCTGTGGACATTTATTAATCCCTGTACCTGGGACTTAATCTTCAACCTTCGTTAATTTTTTTATTACATTCAAGTTATCAAGGTATAAATTTTTTGTCAGTTTTTGTTCATTTAATCCTTCACTCTTTAATTATTGGCAATGCGTTAATTTCGTCAAGGAGTTTAGTCGACTTGGACACCAGAGAGAAACAAGAAAACATTAAGGAAAAATGTGTTAGTACATAATAAAGCTTAATTCTTTCATTACCTGGTTCTTGGAGTTGATCTAGCCCCCAAGTGGGCCTGAGGCCAGTCATCTCTATTGAAAAGTTGATCTAGAAGATTGTGGCTGTGGTTGTGACTGTATGATACCTGGTTGATACCTGGTTGATACCTGGATGATGGGGTTATGGGAGTTCGTCTACTTCCCAAGCCCGGCCCGAAGCCAGCCTTGACTTGTGAGAGTTTAGTTCTCTAGGCTGTTGTTTGGAGCTGCCCGCAGGCCCACATATCCACTACAGCCCGGTTTGTCCGGCACTCCTTGGAGGAAACAATCTAATTTCCTCTTGAAGATGTCCACGGTTGTTCCGGCAATATTTCTTATGCTTGCTGGGAGGGTTTTGAGCAACAGTGGACCTCTGATGTTTATTCAGTGTTCTCTGATTGTGCCTATAGCACCCCTGCTCTTCATTGGTTCTATTCTGCATTTCTTCCATTTTGTACACTCAAATACGTTGTTATTTTACTGTGTCGATTTGGTACTTGGCCCTCCAGTATCTTCCATGTGTATAATTTTTTATATCTCTCTCGTCTTCTTTCTAGTAAGTACATTTGGAGTGCTTTGAGACGATCCCAATAATTTAGGTGCTTTATCGCTTCTATGCTTGCTGTATTCTCTGTATTCCCTTTATATCAGCAATCTCTCCTGCTCTGAAGGGGGAAGTGAGTAATGAGCAGTACTCAAGACGTGACAACACAATTAAGTGACTTGAAGAGTACAACCATTGTAATGGGATCCCTGGATTTGGAAGTTCTCGTAATCCATCCTATCATTTTCCTGGCTTCCGCAAAATTTGCTTGGTTATGCTCTCTAAAATTTTAGGTCGTCAGACATCATTATTCCCTTATCCTTTACATGTTGCTTTCCTACTATGGGCCAATTTGACTGCGTTTTGTACCCTGTATTATGTTTAAGGTTCTCATTTTTACAGTATCTGGGTACCTGGAATTTATCGCTGTTAAACATCATGTTATTTTCTGCTGCCCAATCGAAAACTATATTAATATATGTTTGTAGTTTTTCAATATCTTCAGCAGAGGTAATTTTCATGCTGATCTTTGTGTCATCTGCAAAGGATGATACGAAGCTGTGCCTTGTATTTGAGTCTATATCTGACATGAGAATTAGGAAAAGCACTGGTGCAAGGACTGTACCTTGAGGTACTGAGCTTTTAACTGCGCTTGGACTCGATTTTATATGGTTGACTGTTACACTTTGTGTTTTGTTCGACAGAAAACTGAATATCCAGCGTCCTTCTTTACGAGCTATTACCATTGACCTCATTTTGTGTGCTATCACTCCATGAACACATTTATCGAATGCCTTTGCAAAATCCGTGTATACCACATCTTCATTCTGTTTTTCTTCTGATGCCTCAGTGATTTTGTCGTAATGGTCAAGTTGCATTTGCATTTTGCAAAATTTGCCATATATCTCATTATTTACTCCTATGCCTAGCAACAAGTCTGACTAAATATACTTATTAACTATTTTTCAAAGTTCCTATAGTGTTAATTTTTTTTAAATTGAGTTCATCAACCGTTTCAATGTCCTTATTTTCTTCTAGATTATATCTTAAAGTATATTTAAATGTTAAAGGTTATTGTTCCATTTCAATGTTTCTGACTGCATTGTTAAATTGAATTTTCGAAGATTTCGATTTATTTTCATTTTGATTTAATTATTTTGTGCGACATTGCATTGCAATTCAGCTATGTTGTTTATCATACCTTTCATTTCGTGAGTATAAGTATAGATTCCACACTTGTGACAGGTAAAACCATGCCTTTTTTGAAAAACAGCTCCGTCTGTTGCACGTAAGAGCAATCCACGCTATATTATGTTGCGATATTATTTCAATATTTCCGATTGCATTGATAGTTTGAATTTTCATAGATTTCAATTTATTTTCATTTTGATTTAATAATTTTGTGTGACATTGCGTTGGAATTGAGCTGTGTTGTTTACCATACTGTTCATTTCATGAGTATACTTTATTTTTTTATTTTTCCATTCCATTATTTTTAGCTGTTCTTATTTTTCAGTGATGGGAACATCAGATTATTTGATGTTCCCAATTTTCTGATGGGAGCGTCAGACCATTTGGGAATGCATCGGATGAGATAGTTTGGAATGGTTGGGAGGACGAGAGGACAAGAGGGGGTAATAATGGGGAGGACGAGGGGACAGGGGAGGGGGAAATGGTGGGGAGGACGAGGGGATTGGGGAGTTGGGGATGGTGGGGGCAAGGTGACGGGGGAATGAAGAATCGTGGGTAGGACAAGGGGACAGATGAGTGGGAGATGGTGGGGAGGAAGAGGGGACAGGGGAGGGGGGGAAATAGTAGGGAAGACGAAGGGACGGGGGATTGGGGATGGTGGGGAGGACGAAGGAGATGGTGGGGAGGACGAGGGAGATGGTGGAGTGGGGATGGTGAGGAGGACGAAGGAGATGGTGGAGAGGACGAGGGGGATGGTGGAGTGGGGATGGTGGGGAGGACGAAGGGGATGGTGGGGAGGACGAGGGGGATGGTGGAGTGGGGATGGTGGGGAGGACGAAGGGGATGGTGGGGAGGACGAGGGGGATGGTGGGGAGGACGAGGGGGATGGTGGAGTGGGGATTGTGGGGAGGACGAAGGGGATGGTGGGGAGGACTATGGGGATGGTGGGGAGGACGAGGGGGATGGTGGAGTGGGGATGGTGGGGAGGACAAGGGGATGGTGGGGAGGACGAGGGGGATGGTGGAGTGGGTGATGGTGGGGAGGACAAGGGGATGGGGGAGGGGGGAATGGTTGGAAGGACGAGGGGATGGGGGAGTGGGGAATGGTTGGGGGAACGGGGGAGTGGAGAATGGTTGGGAAGACGGGAGGACTGGGGAGGACTGGGGAACAGGGGAACACCTCAATAAAAAACAAAAATGTATTATCACTGTGGCTTCCTGTCCCGTGACAAAGTGAATTATAATTATATATATAAATTAATTCTTGTAAATTTCCAGAAGCCTGTATCAACACCCACACTGCTGCAACTGCAAGAGATGCCGAACAAAATCGGTGGAATCAGATATAAGGTAATGTTTGCCAATTTGCTGCAGTCTATTTCAATCTCTTTTAGTAATCTTTGAGCCCATTTATACTGTGAATAAGGTAAAATAAAGTAACTGATTTTCACTAAATATGTAGATATAATTATTTTTCTCAGCACTAATAATGAAAGAAAGCCAAAATAAGTGATGGCTACGATCTCCAAAACAATGGCCTGGAATAATGAAGGATATAATATAGTTTTATAAAGTTTATTTAGACTTAGTTTTTTTTCTATAATATAGAAAGGGTTTTTACTTAATAAATTAAATAATATATGATAAAATAATTTATGTATTATAGAAATCAATTAGTAACAAATAATATTTAATTTCTGGGTGGTGAGGCAAGAAGACATGTGGATCACATTCCTGACTTGGACAACTTCAGCTGAAAAACAATCTAGTAAAGGTCTAGTAAATCTAGTCACAGTCCTGAAGAACCTTAATATTAATCTAGTGTTCAAAAATGATAATACAGTTAAGTCCATGTTAATTAAGAACTCTCCCCCTCGTCTGTAGCAGGTTGTGTGTACTCCATTCCTTGTAATGAGTGTGCATGTGTTTACATCGGCCAGACAGATAAATCTCTTTCCTAGCGTTTAAAACAGCATTCATATGCTATTCGTATAGCCCAGCACTCCCGTACATTGTTTTCATATTTCAGTTTATGTGATCATTCTATCGACTTCACAGGGGCAAAATGTATTGTTAAAAGTAAGGGTTTCGTTGAACGAGATGTGATGGAGTCGGCTCTGATCAAACATTGTAACAACAGCCTTAATGTGAGCCCTGGCATGTACAAGTTGGATCTCTATTTAAGCCTCAATATAGCACGTCAAAACAATATAGCATCCTTTTAACTCATATGGCACTTGGGGATATTAATAGGAGCTGCCTCGTATGGGCCATGTAGTAAAAGTGTTATTATTGTACCCGGATGGATGCTCGCTTCACTGTTTCGTTGTTGTCAGATCAGCTGTGTCGTGCTTGTGTACAGGTTAGTTGAGTGTTAACTCCTAGTTTAATTTACAATTTGTTCTAGCTTTAGTCATGTGCAGTTTGCTTATTATTATATATAGTTTAAGCACTGTTTATTCATTATAAGTACTGTATATTATATGGCTTGTTATTACAGGATGTAACTGTACTGTAATTATTTGCTCAATAAAGCCACATGTCTGGCAATGCTTCTCATTTACCTCAATTTATTGAGCAAATAATTCAGTCAGTGAACATGGAGCAGTTACTACGGCCCGAGCGGTTTGCTACTGACCCTAACGCCACCAACGCCGCTCAAGAATGGCGTCACTGGCTCAAGACGCTCCAAAACTTCACTCTAGCAGTAGAAGAAAATACTCCCACCGTGGACAAGTTGCGTCGCTTAATAAACTACGTTGCTCCACGTGTGTTCGACTACATAGCTGACTGCACTATGTATGATGCGGCTGAAAAATCCCTAACAAAACTCTTTGTGAAGCCCAAGAATAAAGTATTCGCAACGTTTGTGCTTGCAACACGACGCCAAGAACCTGGTGCGTCGCTTAACCAGTTTCTTCAGGCATTAAAGTTAGTAGCTGAAGATTGCCAGTTCAAAGCAGTGACTGTTGTAGAAGCCTGGGATAACTATGTGAGAGATGCTTTCATTAATGGGCTAGGTTCTGCCACAGTAAGGCAGCGCTTACTTGCAAATAAAACTTTAGACTTAGAGTCAGCCTTTAACCAGGCTAACACTCTAGAAACGGCACAGAAACTTTCTGCCTCTTATGCTCAGCCAGGGGCTACAAACGCTGCCATGACACTCTCATTGGACCTGGAGGACTCAGGAGGACAAGAAAGTGTAGAAGAAAAAGTCGACACAGTTTCTGCAGCTACAACTAGTGGTTTAAAGTGCTTCTTTTGTGGTTACACTCGACATCCTCGCAGTCGATGTCCAGCTAGAGAGGCTCTGTGTGTATGAAATGCAAGAAAAAGGGTCATTATGCTGAGGTCTGCCGATCTCTGAAACAGACTAACAGTGCTTCAAACACCCAACATTACGCTGCTATGCTCGCTACTTTAGCTGGGACTTCGCCCTCATGCCTCAATAAGCAGTTCTTAGCTCTAAGATCAATGGTATTCCAGTCAGTGCACTGATTGACACTGGTAGCTCTGAGAACTTTATTCATAACAATATTGCCGAGCAGAGTGGGTTACTCGTGTATCCTGATAATGGGGCAGTTTCTATCGCTACTGTATCGTTCTGTTCAAAATTCCTGAGTCAGTGTTCTGTAGATTTAGAATTGCAAGGAGAAACTTACCATGGCGTGAATCTCAAAGTGTTACCCGATTTGTGTGCTGATGTGATTTTAGGCCATAAGTTTTTACAAAATCATTCTGTGCTCGAGATGGCTTTTGGAGGAGATAGACCTCCCCTTAGAATATGTGGATTAGCTGCCGTCAAAGTTTCGTTTCCATCTCTTCAGTAATTTAGCACCAGACTGCAAACCGATTGCTGTAAAAGACGCTATTATGAGGCTGAAAAGATTTTGATTGAATCTGAGATCCCCCGGATGCTACGTGAAGAGATAATTAGACCCAGTCATTCTCCATGGAGAGCCCAGGTATTAGTAACTAAAGGAGACTGTCATGTTCATAGAAAATGGTACCATCCGTTTTCTATGTGCGGCGGCTGAGACGCCAGAGAGAGAAAAGGTAAACAAGAGAGCGTACAGGACGCCCGCCAAGCTTGGTAGCTACTAGTCATGTAATCATATTAAGTATTAAAGTCAGTAACCAAGTCATGACTTTACATCAACCCTACAACCAAGACTTCCTCAGTAACACAAACACCACATTGGCGACGAGGATGAACTGTGAACGCAGGTATTTGTTCAGTTTCAAACACAAGAGAGAAGCATGCTGCCTGGAGGAGGAAGAGAAGCTGTGAGCGCCATACCCGATGCTGTATGCTAACCGATGCTGTGTGCTAACCAATGCTGTGTGCTAAACGATGCTGTGTGCTAACCGATGCTGTGTGCTACCCAAGCTGTGCTGAAGAAACTGTACTGAGGAATCTGCCGACGTTGTGTACGAAACGACGCTTTGATGTGTACAAAACCTGATGTTTTGGTTACGAAACGACGCTTCGTGCTACAAAATTCATCACACTGAACTGACTGCTGTACCAACTGCTGCACCAACTGCTGTACCAACTGCTGCTGTACCAACTGCTGCTGTACCAACTGCTGTGCCAACTGCTGTGCTGCTGCTGTGAGTAGGAACAACACATGTACACAAGGGCTAGGTAAGAAGTCAGTTGCTGCTGTATTGTGCACTGTTGTGAACTTTTGCATTAAAATGCTTGTGTGCTTTGCAAAATTAAAGTAATTACAGTGAATTCTTGACTAACATATACAGTGCAGTAAGTGTTTAATATTCTGAGGAACATTTAAGTGATAAGTTACATTTATTCAGTAAAAAATGGCAAATATACCTCAGTTTCCTGCATTTGATCCTGACTGTGACCAGACAAACCTGTCACAGAGGTGGGTCAAATGGCTTAAAAAGTTTGAAAATTTGTTGATAGTTTCTGACATCAAAAGTGCTGAAAGAAAGCGTGCCTTTCTACTTCATTATGCAGGTGATAGAGTTTGTGACATCTTTGACACACTGAAAGACACTGGTGGTGCCAAAGATTATGACACTGCCAAAGCCAAACTAACAGAGCATTTCAAACCAAGGCAAAATACTGCTATGGAAATTATGCATTTCAGGAGAGCAAAACAACTCTCTAATGAAACTGTGGATCAATACCACACACGTCTGCAGGGTTTAGCAGCCCATTGTGAGTTTGCTGATGTTGACAAAGAAATCAAACAGCAAATAATTGAATCATGCACATCTACACGTCTTCGTCGAAGAGCTCTAGAACTTGTTGATGATGACAGTTCTCTTACCAAGATACTGGATATGGCTCGTCGAATGGAAGATGCTGCACGTGATGCTCGTGTCATGGAGTGCAGTGCTAATAACGGTTCTGCCACTGTTACTAACAGTGATGAGGTACGTAAGGTTCAGGGAGGACACCGTGATCAAAGAAGATATCATGGCAAACCTAACAGTAAATTTAGCCGAGAACCACGTCACAACTGGGGTCAAGGAACAAGGCTCAGGCAGTCTCAACGACCCACATCAGAGGGTGTCAACAATAAATGTTACAATTGTGGAGGAGACTACCCACACCAAGATAATGTTTGTCCTGCTCAAGGTAAGAAGTGCTATGAGTGTGGAAAACTAGGTCATTTTGGTGCTATGTGTCGTTCCGCACTAAAGAAACCACAGTCAATGAATAAAAGCACTGTACGAGGATCAGGTCATAGGGGTCGAGGTGGTAAACACAATATTGCACCTCATATCCAGAATGTTAATAATGTACAAGACAACATTTCATTACAACCAGTCTCAGATGACAGTGAATGTGATTATACTTATGGAGTACAAGCAATCACAGAATGGAATGATCTTCCAAACAACCCAGAGACATGTGTATACATTGCTGGTATTTGTCTCAAGGTTCTCATTGACACTGGATCAAACATTGACACCATTGCTGAGTGCCACTATGAAAAATTTAAAAAACAGTTCCCAAAGCTTGAAAATTATAATGGCAAAGCCACTGCCTATGCTTCAAAGGTAGCCTTGCCAGTGATTGGAACTTTCACTGCAGAGATTAAGTCAAAGAATGCAATGCTCATTACTACACTCCATGTTGTTAGGAATGCAAAGGAGTCTTTACTCAGTTACAAGACTTCAACCAAATTGGGGCTACTTCAGCTTTCTAATGCTGTAGCAGTGGAATCTGCAAACAATATTGATGGTATTGTTGCTGAATTTTCGGATCGATTTAAATCCATAGGTTGTTATACTGATAGCAAAGTACATCTGCATATCAACCCAGATGTAATTCCAGTTGCCCAACCACATCGCCGACAACCATTCCATACTCGCAAGAAAGTCGATGCTGAACTGGATAGGCTGATAGAACTAGATATCATTGAACCAGTAACAGGCCCAACACCATGGGTAAGCCCAATTGTCACTCCACCAAAGCCGAAGAATCCAGATGAGATACGCATTTGTGTGGACATGCGTGTTCCCAACAAGGCAATAATGCGTGAACGCCATCCTACACCGACTGTAGATGATATGATCTACCGCTTGAATGGTGCAACTGTATTCAGCAAGTTAGATTTAAACAAGGGCTATCATCAGCTTGAACTTGATGAGGAGAGTCGATTCATCACAACGTTTACGACACATCGAGGTCTGTATAGGTACAAGCGCCTGAGTTTTGGTATCAACAGTGCTGCCGAGGTATTCCAGCACATCATCAGCCAGGTATTGCAAGATATACCTAATGCTGACAACATGTCTGATGACATCATTGTTTATGGCCGTACCCAAGCTGAACACGACAAAGCTCTTCGTGCAACATTGCAACGCTTACGAGAAAAGAATCTGACGTTAAGCCGAGCAAAGTGTGAGTTCAATCAACATAAAATTGAATTCTTTGGACATGTACTTAGTGACAAAGGTCTGTCTCCAGATCCTAAGAAAGTTGCAGATATCAAGAATGCTGCACCTCCTTCAACGTCCACTGAAGTACATAGTTTTCTGGGAATGGCAAACTACTGTTCTCGCTTCATTCCAGATTTTGCTACCATTACGAAGCCTCTACGTGAGCTCCTGAAGAAAAATGCATCATGGTACTGGAGCGATATCGAGCAAAATGCATTTGATGCTGTGAAAGATGCACTAGTAGAGAATGCGACTGCTGCATACTTTGATCCATCAATGGACACTGAATTAACGGTGGATGCTAGTCCTGTTGGATTAGGTGCTGTTTTAGCCCAACACAAACCTGGTCAACCAGATTCCAGAGTAGTAATTGCCTACGCCAGCCGTTCTCTCACAGATGTTGAGCAACGATACAGTCAGACAAAGAAGGAAGCTCTTGCTCTTGTATGGGGCTGTGAACACTTCAAGGTGTATCTGCTTGGTGCGCCCTTCACCACGATGGTCACTGACCACAAACCGTTGGAGACCATCTTCAATAATCCAAAGTCCAAACCACCAGCTCGCATTGAGAGATGGGCTCTTCGTCTGCAACCATACAACTTTACGATGAAATACAAGCCGGGTGCAGGCAATCCCGCTGATTACATCAGTCGACATCCTGCCAACAGTTTCACCATCACCAAGCATCAGCAAGTTGCCGAGGAATATGTACACTCCGTAACCTGTGATGCAGTCCCTAAGGCTCTTACTCTTGATGAAATCCGTACTGCAACCCTAGAGGACCCAACTCTGCAAGCAACAGTGGATGCATTGACTAAGAAAAAGTTTCCACGCATCCCACCCTCAGGAGTTGACCAAGATGCATTCAAAGCACTTGAACGCATCCAGACAGAATTAAGTGTTACGCAACAACGCGACACTGTGCTGCGAGGTACTCGTATCGTTATTCCAGCTGTTCTCCAGCAACGTGCTCTGAAGCTTGCACATCAAGGACACCAAGGTCTTGTTAGGACCAAACAGCTGCTACGAGAAAAGGTGTGGTTTCCTGGCATTGATCGTCAAGCAAAGGATATGCATGATGCCTGTGTCCCTTGCCAAGCTGCAGTGGATACTTCAAGACCAACACCTCTACAACCTTCACCACTACCTGCTGCACCATGGACGGAAGTATCGATGGACTTCTGCGGACCACTACCAACTGGAGAGTACTTGATGGTAGTCATTGATGATCACTCACGTTATCCAGAAGTAGAAATCATCACTTCCACATCTGCAAAGGCTGTCATCCCGAAACTCGACAAGATCTTTTCAAACTTTGGCATTCCCGAAATTGTCAAGACAGACAATGGACCGCCATTCAATGGACAAGACTTCGTCAACTTTTCTGAGCATATTGGATTCAAACACCGCCGTGTGATGCCACTACATCCTCAAGCAAATGGAGAAGTTGAGAGATTCATGCAACCTCTCATGAAAGCGGTATGCTGTGCTCATGCCGAAGGACGATCCTGGAAACAAGCTATGTATGCTTTTCTCAGGAACTACCGTGCAACACCACATGGAACACTGGGCAAGTCACCTGGCGAACTTTTATTTGGACGTCCTATGAGAATCGCACTACCCGTCATGCCAGCCGAGGTAACGGATAAACGTCTCGCTCAGAAGGATGCACTAGCCAAGGGCAAAATGAAAATTGCTCATGATCAACGTGCAAAGGAACAGTTCATAAAGGTTGGAGACACTGTTCTCGTTAAAAAGAAAAAAAGAGGGAAAGTTAGATATGCCGTATGATACAAAACCATATAAAGTGATTAGTGTAAAAGGAACTATGGTAACAGCTAGTAATAGAGATCATAGTATAACACGTAATATGGCCTATTTCAAAGTGATTCCAACTAGTGTAGAAAATGATGAAGTGCAAAGTCGTGCAAAAGAAAAAGAAAAAAATAGTTATAACCCGACAAACAATTCATCAAGGGATGTTATTGCATTTAAGGACTCTCGTCCTAAACGTCATGTTAAACGCCCTACACGATTTGATGATTAATTGTGTTCCTATGTAATGAAAAGTATTTACTTATTGTGCTAAACTAAATTTAATATTGTTTGAATAATGCAGATATCTCATTCAATATTTTGTAACTTTGTATTACAGTTTCTTTCATGTTTGTTTAACACTGCATATGTATTTTTAACATTGAAATCCTTTGTGGAAAAGATTAAGTTGTTTAAATTCTTTGTGTGCTTAATTAATGTTAAATGTATGCAGTATCTCTTGATATGTTAATAACTTACTTTGTGTCAATAACTTTGCTTTGTGCTACAAGCATGGTAGACATCCTGTATTCATTCTTTTTAAAGAAAAGGAGGGATGTCATGTTCATAGAAAATGGTACCATCCGTTTTCTATGTGCGGCGGCTGAGACGCCAGAGAGAGAAAAGGTAAACAAGAGAGCGTACAGGACGCCCGCCAAGCTTGGTAGCTACTAGTCATGTAATCATATTAAGTATTAAAGTCAGTAACCAAGTCATGACTTTACATCAACCCTACAACCAAGACTTCCTCAGTAACACACAAACACCACAGAGACCATCACAAGAAAAGAATAGTTGCAGATTACTCACAAACAATCAATCGATTCACGGGGCTGGATGCCTACCCCCTTACCACATATAGATGAGATTGTAAGTAATGTTGCTAGATTTAAAGTATACAGCACGCTAGTCTTGAGAAGTGCTTACCATCAAGTGGGTTTAACAGAGGAAGAAAAACCCTATTCAGCCTTTGAGCTTGTGGGAAGCTTTTTGAATTTATTCGTATCCCTTTTGGGGTCACTAATGGAGTGGCCAGTTTTCAAAGAGTAATTAATGGCATCCTTGATAAAGAAGGAGTAGAGGGTACCTTCGCTTACGTAGATGATGTCTGTGTGTGTGGGGATTCTGAGGAAGACCATGATAAAAATCTGAAACATTTTATGGACGTTGCGAGAAGGTATAACCTGACCCTGAATCTTGAAAAGTGTAGTTTTCGACTCGAGTCTATAAAGCTGTTGGGATATCTTATACAAGAAGGAGAAAATAGACCTAACCCGGAACGCCTTGAACCACTGTTAAAACTTCCACTACCAAGTAACACAGGTACTTTACGCAGAACAATGGGAATGCTTGCACATTCCATTCCGTGCTTTGATTTGGTCCGTCCTCTCTCTCATGCCAATGATTTTCCCTTATCTGCTGCCGCCGCGAAAGCTTTTGAAGGAATGAAACAAGACATTGCCGAGGCAGTGGTTTGAGCAATCGACCCAACAGCTCCTAATAGTCGAGTGGTTAAGGGGTCCTGTACACCAGTTGCAGAGTGCTCCAGGCAGTATGGGTTCGAGTCACTTCTAGGGTATGAGTTTTCAGTTGCATATATGCCTGGGAACCATTTAGGCTTGTTCGCATTTATGTTCATCACATGTGCCGCAAAGAATGAGGGAATTTGATAAAATACCATGCCCAAGATTACCATCAGAGTGCCGGCGAGATGATGGGGAATTAGCCTCGGCTACTATCATCTTTTGTCTGGTCGTGATGGTCGAGTGGTTAAGGGGTCCTTTATACCGGTTGCAGAGTGCTCCTGGCAGTATGGGTTTGAGTCACTTCTAGGGTGTGAGTTTTTGTTAAATATATATATATATATATATATATATATATATATATATATATATATATATATATATATATATATATATATATATATATATATATATTGTGACGATAATCTCCTTCAAGAGATTGAGCCTGCTCTTCACTCCAAAAATACGTCGTTACAAATATATAAAACTGCTATGGAAGAAATGTCCAACAACGACAACAACATCTCCAAGGATTGCCAGAGAGCAAAACGTATGCAGCCAGGAACACCTGCTCCACCTCAAACCGCCAAACTACCTGTCTTGTCGCCGGCTCCTCGCTGATTGGCCGCGGGTCCGGCTGCAACTGCAATTCACCCACCATACTACTTGATGTCTGGGGCCGCCACGACCTCAGTCTTCAGAATATTCAGTGCTTTCATAAGGTTAACACGTCTTCTTGGTAGACTAAGCTGTGGCTTACGTGTACTAAGAGAAGTGATAGCTTGAAGCCAATATTCCTGCACCAATATTTACGTTATTTGCACTTCTTGTTATTTGTTCACTTGTCTTAACGTAACTTTTCATTTTGACATTTAATTATTCTTATTACTTTGATTGATTTTATTATACGAATTTGTATGTCCATTTTATTCATGTTTTGTTTTCTTTAACGTAATTAAAATTTCATTGTTAAAATTTACTTGTGTTTTGTGTGTCTTCTCCTTACCTTACCACAGACGAAGTTCCAGATTTTCTATTTTTTTTTTATTACTATGTGACGAGGCCATACCTCTAGCTTTGAACAGCCGAACACCAACGCGTTACCGTCACAATATATATAATATATATATATAATATATATATAATATATATGCGAACAAGCCTGAATGGTCCCCAGGACAATATGCAACTGAAAACTCACACCCCAGAAGTGACTCGAACCCATACTCCCAGGAGCCACGCAACTGGTATGTACATGACGCCTTAATCCACTTGACCATCATGACCAGACAAAATGAGGTGATAGCCGAGGCTATTTGAACCACCCCACCGCCGGCACTCGGATAGTAATCTTGGGCATAGCATTTTACCAAATCACCTCATTCTTTGGGGCACACATGAGGAACACAAATGCGAACAAGCCTGAATGGTCCCCAGGACAATATGCAACTGAAAACTCACACCCCAGAAGTGACTCGAACCCATACTCCCAGGAGCCACGCAACTGGTATGTACAAGACGCCTTAATCCACTTGACCATCACGACCGGACAAAATGAGGTGATAGCCGAGGCTATTTCAACCACCCTACCGCCGGCACTCGGATAGTAATCTTGGGCATAGCATCCCCCTCCCCTTCCGGCCCGTTGGCGTCGTGAGGGGGCTTGGTGGACGGCTGCCGGAGTGTGATGCTCCGTTGGGCAGTCCTCTGTCCTTTTCTGGCCTTGCATTCCTGCTGCTGTCTTCTCCAATTGTGCCGGATCGCTTTTCCTTTTCCTTATGTTTCGTTTTTCTCCCCCCTCTTCTCCTATCTGCTTGTCGTTTCCTGCCGACCTTTTGCTTGTTTTGGATTATTTCTTTGGACTTCTTCTATTTTGACGCCCGGGTGCTTGAGGAGGCATACTCTTGCACCCGTAGAACTGTAGTACCCGACGTCTCGAGCGAGGGGAACCTTTTATTGTCAATCCCCCTTTCGTCGCTGAACCCGATCTCGACGGACTGACGGTTCTTAAGGTGGCGTTTGTGGGGCGTATACTCACGATGCACCCCTAGGGGGCCCCGGCATGATCGGCGATAGCTTCCTGTTGGGTGTCCTGCCTCTAATTGTGGCTCCATGGTGGGTATGGGGGCACATTTGTGGATGAATTTTTCACTTTTCGTCTCTATGTCGTTGAATGTTTCCGTTGTACCCTCTCAGGCTCGTGGGGTGGGCGACCAAGCTCCCGAGTCGGCCTGTATTGGAAGACCAGGCTCTGTAGCTCCCGCTGCGTTGGGCCCCGACCTTGCTCCTCCTTTGACCGTCCTGACTTCTTCCCCCAGCTCCCCTCCCTCCTCTGAGGTTGGGTCGAGCCTCCAGCCCCCGGTGGTGACCACTTCGTCCCCTGGTGTGGCTAAGTCTTTCGTTGTGACTACTGCGCCTTTTGACCCCTCTCTCTCTAGGAGTTCTCAACGCCGTTCGCGCCCCAACCGCACTCGCTCGATTCCTTCCCGTGCTGATGCGTATCAGGCCTTGTTTGGTCCTGCTTCATGGGCCAAATACTTTGATCTCCTCCCTCTTGATTCTGCGCCTCCTGACGATTTCTCCCTCCATCGGCATCTTGTAGATTCCGTGGATGCGTGTGTTACTTTCAACCCCACTCGTCTCGGTACACGTGTCGTTGCTGCTCCTTCTCAGGATGCGGCTTCCCGCTTGGCTGCCTTATCTTGCCTTGGCGAGATCCCTGTTCGGGTCTCCAAGAACGTTCAGATGAATTCCAGTGTTGGCACTATTCTCCTCCCACCCCATGTTGCAACCGGTGTTCGGAATCTGCAGGATTGCCACGATGATATTCGGCATATCCTTGATGCCCAAGGCCATTCTGTCCTCCAGGTCGACTCGTTTACTCGTCCCCCTCGTGGTCGTCGCCGTCAACCCCTTCGCGTTGTGAAGATCACCTTTGATGGTAGGACCCTTCCATCCTCTGTCATTCTTGCTGGTGCTAGGTGCTCTGTCCAGGAGTATATTCCTTCTCCTCGACTTTGTAATAAGTGCTGGAGGTTTGGGCATGGTGCCCACCGCTGCTCTGGGACTGTCTCTCTCTGTCCTTTGTGTGGGAGTGAAGGTCACTCTAAGTCGGAGTGCACTTCTCCCCAAGCTCGCTGCCTCAACTGCGGTGAGGCAGCGAGCACCGCCCATCCTACGTTCTCCCGTGCCTGTGTACATTACAAGCTTGAGGCGGCCGTCCTTAACCTGAAGCACCGGGAGCGTTTGTCTTTTCCTGAGGCGAGGCGCCAGGTTCGCCGGCTCCCGCCTTATACTAACATCTCTTATGCTCGCGTGTTGCGCTCTTCCTCTCCTCGTCCTTCCCCCCTTCCTCAGACTCTCAACCGTTTCCGGGCCTTGGACCCTGATACTCCCACTGCCCCCTCCTCTGTTCCTTTGAGTTCTTTCCCGAGGGGTCCCCCTCCTGGTCCTCTGTCTGGGGTTCCCCTTCTTTCAACCCGGTCTGTCATGTCTCCTGTGTCTTCTTCCTCGTCCCCCTCCGATCCTCCTTCCCATCCTCTTCCTCCATCTATCGGCTCTCCCCGCCGCCTGTCGGTGCAGGCGGATGTCCATCGCTCTCCTAACGGCCGTCGTGTGTGCTCTCGTTCGGCTTCTCCGGTTGAGACACTGGAATCCGTTGCCCGGTACGTAGTTGCTGGGACACCGGTCTCTTTAAGTCAGAAGCGTAAGCCTGGCTCCTCTCCTTCCTCTTCCCCGGCGGGTAAGAAGGCTTCGCTTTCTTCCTCAGCTCCTCCTTCTGGCTCTGTTGCTCCTTCCCCTCCCGTTTCGGTGCTTGCGCCCCCTGTTCCTGCTATGGAGGTTTCTTTGGCCCCTGCTTCCCTTTCGGTTGCTGCTCTTGCTGGGGTGCGCTCCCCTCTTTCTACTCCCCCTCTTCCTGCTGCTGTCCTTGACTGCTCCTTTCCGTTGTCTCCTCCTCTTCCTCCTCCTCCTCCGGACCCTGCCCGCCCACCTCTGATCTGTTCTCCCGTTTCCTTCCCTCCGTCTTTGCTCAGTTTACCCATGCCCCCTAACCCTGACTTTGCTGACCCTGATCCCGACCCTGATATTCTTTAACGTGCTCTGTTGGTCTTTCGCCTTTGTTTCTTCCTTTTTCTTTGTTTTTGTCCTTTCTCCTCTCGTCGTTGTCCATTCTTCAATGGAACGTTCGAGGTTATTACGCCAATTTCCTCGAACTCCAACTTCTGGTTTCGCGGTTTTCGCCCCTTTGTGTCTGTCTCCAGGAGCCAAGTGCTCGTCCTGGTCGTTTTCGTGGCTATTCCTTTCTCTCCCCCCCCCCCCCAGCCATTGCTGGGGCTTCTAATTCTTCTGCTCTCTTGATTCGGGCTGATGTTCCCTTTGTTCCTTTACTTTTTCCTTCGCCTCTCCATTGTTCTGCTGCTCGTATCTTTGTGGGGAAATGGTACACAGTTTGTTCCATTTATCTCCCCCCGAGTGTCCCGCTCTCTCTTCCTGATTTGAAACACCTCCTAGACTCCTTGCCGGAGCCTGTGCTCCTGCTGGGTGACTTCAATTGTCGTCATTCTCTTTGGGGTGACGTTCTGACGAATACCCGGGGTCGCCTCCTTGAGCCGTTTCTCCTCTCTTCTTCCCTGTCTCTTCTGAATTCTGGTGAGCCCACTCATTTGGACTCTCGAACTCGCACCCTTTCTTGTCTTGATCTTTCTCTCTGCTCTTCTTCTCTTTACTTAGATTTCACGTGGCAGGTTCTTGATGACCTCCATGGAAGTGATCATTTCCCCATCCTTGTTTCCTTTTTCTCTTTTCGCCCTTCCCTCTCTTTCCCTAGGTGGCAGTTTGCTAAGGCGGACTGGACCCTATTTTCCCTCAGTGCTACTCTCTCTGACCTCTCCCTTCTGCCCCTCTCTCGCGCTCTCCTCCTTTTTCATGACACTGTCTTCGACGCTGCCCTCCGCTCTATTCCTCGCTCTTCCTCTCGGGGTCCACGGAAGTGCGTTCCCTGGTGGAATGCGGACTGTGCTCGGGCTGTCCGCTGTAAGCGTGCAGCCTGGAAGAAGCACCGCCGTAGGCAGACGACCGATTCTTTTCTTTTCTTTCGGAAAGCGAGTGCGGTGGCCCGTAGGGCCATCCGTACGGCTAAACGTGAATGTTGGGCATCTTATGTCTCGACAATTACGTCCGAAACCCCTCTGGCCCAGATCTGGAAGCGTATCCGCAAGATAGCGGGTAAGTTCGTTCCCGATGTTTCACCGGTCCTTCACCTCCATGATACTCTTGTGGCGGACCCGTTGCAGGTCGCTTCCGAACTGGGTTCCCACTTTTCTTCTGTTAGCTCTGGTCTTCATCTTCCCCAATCTTTCCTTCTTCGTAAACCTGTCCTTGAGTCTCGTCCTTTAGATTTCTGCACTCATCTTCAGCTTCCCTATAATGATCCCTTCTCTCTCTCTGAACTTCGTTCTGCCCTGGCCCTCTGCGGTTCTACGGCGGCGGGCTCCGATGGTATTCATTATGAGATGCTTCGCCATCTCCCTCCGAGCACGTCTCAGTATTTACTGAGTCTGTATAATCGGATCTGGGAGTCGTCGTCAGTCCCTGAGGACTGGCTCGATGCCGTTGTCCTCCCTGTTCGCAAACCGGGGTCTCTGGGTACTTCCCCTAAGGACTTTCGCCCTATTGTTCTCACAAGTTGTGTCTGCAAACTCTTTGAACGTATGGTTAACGTTCGTCTGATGTGGTTCCTGGAACACCATCACCTCCTCTCCCCTTCTCAATTTGGTTTCCGCAAGTGCCGCAGCACGACAGATGTCCTGGTGAACTTGGAGGTCTATATTCGTACTGCTTTTGCTGCGAAGATCTCCGTTGTTGCCGTCCTTTTTGACCTAGAAAAGGCTTACGACACCACTTGGCGTTATCATATCCTATCTCAACTTCATTCTTTTGGCCTTCGTGGTCATCTCCCTCTCTTTCTCCGCAGCTTCCTCTCTCGTCGTTCCTTTCGGGTGCGCCTTGGTACCGCTCTCTCTCCCTCTTTTCAGCAATACGAAGGTGTGCCCCAGGGTAGTGTTCTGAGCACTACTCTTTTTCTGGTTGCCCTCAATGGTCTTCTTTCCTCTCTTCCTTCTGGTGTCTTCTCCGCTCTCTATGTCGATGATCTTACCCTTTGTTGTCAGGGTGATGATTCGCCTCTCCTTCAACGCCGGCTTCAACTTGCAATTGATGCCGTGTCGTCTTGGGCCACAGGTCATGGCTTCAAGTTCTCTACTTCTAAGACTTGTGCCATGACTTTTACGCGGAAACGGGTTGTTCTTCGTCCCTCTTTGTCACTTTATGGTCATCCCCTTGAATACAAAGATTCCGCGAAGCTTTTGGGGTTATTCCTTGACACTCGTTTGTCTTGGTCTCCCCATATCTCTTACCTCCGTGTTGAGTGCTCTAAGGCCCTTACCCTCCTTCGGGTCTTGTCCCATACTTCTTGGGGGGCAGATAGGCGCACTCTCCTTGCTTTACATTCCTCTCTCGTCCTGTCTAAGCTCGATTATGGTTGCCCTGCTTACTCGTCTGCTTCTCCTTCTACTCTTCGCCGTCTTGATGCTTTGCACCATACTGGGTTGCGCCTCAGTTCTGGTGCCTTTCGTTCGACTCCCGTCCTTAGCTTGTATGTTGACACTGGCTTCCTGTCTCTCCAGGACCGCCGTGATCGCTACTGTCTTCGCTATCTTGCGCGGTCCTTGCAACATCCTTCCTCTCGCCTCTGTCGTGCTTTAACTTTTACCCCTCCTGCGGTTCCTGTTCCTCTTCGCCACCTCCCTCTTTCTGTCCGGTTATCTCGCCTACTGGATTCTCTTTCCGTTCGTATTTCTGATGTTTCTCCTCGTGTTGTTCCTTCTTTGCCCCCGTGGAGGGTCCCTCTTCCGCGGTTTTGTACATCCTTGACTCGTATCACTAAAGCTTTTACCCCTCCTACGGTTCTAAAACGCCTTTTCCTCGAGCACTTTTCTTCTCACTCCCGCTCCGTTTCTGTCTTCACCGATGGGTCTAAGTCAGCGGACGGTGTTGGCTACTCTGTTGTTTTTCCTGATCGCACTTATATGTGTCGCTTGCCTCCGGAGACTAGCATCTTTACAGCGGAACTTTATGCTATTCTCTATGCTCTTCGTCTCCTGCTTTCTCGTTGTCAATCTTCCTTTGTGGTTGTTGTTGACTCTCGTAGTGCCCTCATGGCTCTCGGGTGCTTTAATCCAGTTCATCCAGTAGTTGTCGAGATCCAGCATTGGCTGTTTCTCGTTCACAGTAAATTTAAGTCGGTTGAGTTTTGTTGGGTTCCCAGCCATATTGGCGTGTCTTTAAATGAGCGTGCGGATGCTGCCGCTAAGGAAGCTGTCCGCTCTTGTCCCATCTCTCGTAAAGGCATTCCGTATTCCGACTTTTACCCGGTTATCCATTCCTCAGTCCTTACCCGTTGGCAGGCTTCTTGGTTGTCTGTTACTGGTAACAAGCTACGTACTCTTAAATGTTGTGTTTCCTCGTGGCCGTCCTCCTTCCACCGTAACCGGCGGTGGGAAACAGCTCTGGCGAGGTTGCGTATTGGCCATACTCGCTTAACCCATGGTCACTTGATGGAGCGCCGCCCTGCTCCTTATTGTCCTAGTTGCATTGTCCCTCTTACGGTCGTGCATGTCCTTCTTGAATGTCCTGACTTCCAGGACGAGCGTGTGTCTTGCTTTCCGACCGCCCCTCGCGGTCACCTATCCCTCGATAGAATTCTTGGTGACTCGGATACTTTTGATATCGTTCGCCTTATGCGTTTTTGTTCTCGTATTGGCATCCTTGGTGATATTTAGCGCCCTCTGATTATTTTGCGTATTTGATGGTGCTACATAGCCTTCCCGGTTTGGTGCCTTCTTTTGATAATTACTTACTTACTTGGGCATAGCATTTTACCAAATCACCTCATTCTTTGGGGCACACGTGAGGAACACAAATGCGAACAAGCCTGAATGGTCCCCAGGACAATATGCAACTGAAAACTCACACCCCAGAAGTGACTCGAACCCATACTCCCAGGAGCCATGCAACTGGTATGTACAAGACGCCTTAATCCACTTGACCATCACGACCGGACAAAATGAGGTGATAGCCGAGGCTATTTGAACCACCCCACTGCCGGCACTCGGATAGTAATCTTGGGCATAGCATTTTACCAAATCACCTCATTCTTTGGGGCACACGTGAGGAACACAAATGCGAACAAGCCTGAATGGTCCCCAGGACAATATGCAACTGAAAACTCACACCCCAGAAGTGACTCGAACCCATACTCCCAGGAGCCACGCAACTGGTATGTACAAGATGCCTTAATCCAGTGAGTGAGAAGTGAGTTCTGGCTACTAGGTACGACATAAATATATAAATATATATATATATATATATATATATATATATATATATATATATATATATATATATATATATATATATATATATAAATATATATATATATAAATATATATAAATATAAATATATATATAAATATATATATATAAATATATATATATATATATATATATATATATATATATATATATATATATATATATATATATATATATATATATATATATATATATATATATATTGGTGTATACTGGCAGCAGGTTTTCTTTCAAACATGTTTCATTGAATATGACCGCATATTCTGTATTTATTATTTTCTGGTTTAGGGCTTCTATCCCTCTAACTATTTTCTTAGCATCAGGGCTTAATTGAAAATTAAGCCCAAAAATTGAAAATTTCAATTAAGCCCTGATGCTAAGAAAATAGTTAGAGGGATAGAAGCCCTAAACCAGAAAATAATAAATACAGAATATGCGGTCATATTCAATGAAAATATATATATATATATATATATATATATATATATATATATATATATATATATATATATATATATATATATATATATATATATATATATATGGCATGCTTGCAGTCTCGGTGGTGTAGTGGTAAGACACTCGCCTGGCGTTCCGCGAGCGCTATGTCATGGGTTCGTATCCTGGCCGGGGAAGATTTACTGGGCGCAATTCCTTAACTGTAGCCTCTGTTTAACGCAACAGTAAAATGTGTACTTGGATGAATAAACGATTCTTCGCGGCAGGGGATCGTATTCCAGGGACCATAGGATTAAGGACTTGCCCGAAACGCTACGTGTACTAGTGGCTGTACAAGAATGTAACAATTCTTGTATATATCTCAAAAAAAAAAATATATATATATATATTATATATATATTAAATATATATATATATATATATATATATATATATATATATATATATATATATATATATATATATATATATATATAATGAAGGTGAAAAACATGGGGGGATACATAAGGGATAAACATAGGGGCTACAGAAGGCGTATTGGCCCATACGAGGCATCTCCTATCTAAACACAAGGATATAGACATAGATATAAACATCATAGATATAAACATCTCCTATCTAAACACAAAGATATATAGATATATCTATAGTGTGTTTAGATAGGAGATGCCTCGTATGGGCCAATACGCCTTCTGCAGCCCCTATGTTTATCCCTTATGTATCCCCCCATATATATATATATATATATATATATATATATATATATATATATATATATATATATATATATATATATATATATATATATATATATGCGGAAAATCCACAGATAAATATGAAATGAGGTGAACGTTTCGGCTTGTTAAAGCCTTTGTCAACACCAGACTGACTCACATGTGAGTCAGTCTGGTGTTGACAAAGGCTTTAACAAGCCGAAACGTTCACCTCATTTCATATTTATCTGTGGATTTTCCGCATAAAATGATCAGTGTTTTGTGATCGTCAATTGCATATATATATATATATATATATATATATATATATATATATATATATATATATATATATATATATATATATAATATACATATATAATATATACATATATTGGTAGCAGTCTTTCTTGTAAATATATGTTGTTAAATATGACCGAAAAAGTAAGATTAATAATTCTAACACGAATTTTCTCAATGTTTCTTATGTTTCTTTTACTGTCGATGGTAATTGAAAAATCCATTTTCCAAAATTAATTTTATTTCTCGCCTGATGCGACGCTTGAACGCGTTTCGTAATAACTTATTACATTTTCAAAGACTTTAGTTTACACACACACAACTGTAACCTGAAAAGACTAAACAGAATTTTACTTATGCTAAACACTTAAACAGCTTGTCTTATATACTCGCATTTGGGTGAGGTGATAAGTTGCAACAGTTTTGGATGAGGTGAACAAAATTTTGACCAACACAAGACAGAACACGGAACATTGGGTATTAATTGGATAAATGAGAGGGAAGAATGGAAGTAACTGCAAAGGGCCCATTGGCCCATACTTCCTCTTGATGCTTCTATATTGGTACGTAGTCTTGAAGTGGGTAGAATATAGTTGTGCATTAATTGGCTGTTGATTGCTGGTGTTGACGTTTTGATGTGTAGTGGCTCGCAGATGTCAAGCCATCTGCTATCGCTGTATCTATCGATGATTTTTCTGTTGTTTGTTAAGGCTTCTCTGGTGATGGTCTGGTTGTGGAAAGAGATTATGTTCCTGAATGGAGCCCTATTGCTTATGCATTGTTAATCGTCTGGAAAGAGATGTTGTTGTTTTGCCTATATACTGAGTTCTTTGGGGCTTACAGTCCCCAAGTGGGCATTTGAAGGCATAGACGAAGTTAGTCTCCTTTTAAGGCGTTCTGCTTTGTGTCTGGAGAGTTTTTCATGAGTAGGTTAGCCGCTTTTTGGTTTTATAGTAAATCGTCAAATGTATCTTCTGATTTTTGTCTTTAGGGATAACGTTCCGATTGACAATATCTTTCAGGACCCTTTCCTCCATTTTAAGAGCTGTGGAAAAGGAGTTCCTGTAAAATATTCTAATAGGAGGTACAGATGTTGTTAGTTGACTCTTCAGAGGTTGCATTGCGTTTCACCTTCCTTTTTACGATGTCTTCAACGAAACCATTGGAGAAGCCGTTGTTGACTAGGACCTGCCTTACCCTACAGAGTTCTTCATCTACTTGCTTCCATCCTGAGCTGTGGCTGAGAGCACGGTCGACATAAGTTTTGACAACACTCCTCTTGTACCTGTCTGGGCAGTCACTGTTGGCATTGAGGCACCTTCCTATGTTTGTTTCCTTAGTGTAGACTGCAGTGCGGAAACCTCCGCTCCTTTCCATGACTGCTACATCTAGAAAGGGCATCTTCCCATCCTTCTCTATCTCGTAAGTGAAACTCAACACAGAATTCCGCTCGAATGCCTCCTTTAGCTTCTGCAGACATCTGACATCAGGTACCTGTGTAAAAATGTAGTCAACGTACCTGCAGTATATGGCAGGTTTCAAGTTCATGTCAACTAAGACCTTCTGTTCGAAGGTACCCATGTAGAAATTTGCAAACAAGACGCCTAGGGTAGAACCCATGGCGACCCCATCTACTTGCTTATACGTGTGTCCATCAGGGCTCAAGAAGGGTGCCTCATTAGTACAAGCTTGGAGTAGTTTCCTTAAAATGTTTTCTGGTATGTCAAGAGGAGTACCGGCCGGATCACGATACACTCTGTCCACTATCATCCTGATTGTTTCATCCACAGCTACGTTGGTAAACAGTGATTCTACGTCCAACGAGGCTCTTATCCCTGTGGCCCGTGTTCCTTGCAGTAAGTCAACAAATTGCTTTGGTGACTTCAGGCTGAAAGCACAAGGTACATAAGGAATCAGCAAGCCATTGAGTCACTTCGCCAGTCTGTACGTGGGTGTGAGTATCTTGCTGATGATTGGCCGAAGTGGGTTTCCAGGCTTGTATGTCATGACATTTCCATACGCATACCCAGGTTTGTATTCCCAATAATCTTTGGCAGGTGGAGTCCGGATTTCTTAGCGTTCACAGTTTCGATCAATCTGTTTACCTTTGCTTTTAATTCTGCTGTAGTGTCCGTCGTTACCCTTTGGAATTTAGTTTGGTCAGAGAGTATGAGTTTCATTTTCGCCAGATATTCGTCTTTTTTAAGAATGACATATATTGGCGACTTGTCACCTCTCCTGACGACTATCTCCTTGTTCTCACGAAGGCTCTTACCTGCCACTTTGATCTCGGGGGACAGTATGGTGCTTCTGTAGTTGCCTCGAATCTTTCCTCCTTCTGCAATAAGTTCTGCTTGCAAGGTGTCTTTGGTGGTGACCTTCCTTTGTGTCTCGAGGTCGAATATGTCGTCCAACAGGATCTCCAATTCCACTTTCTGGGCCATTTCACTCGGTCAGGACATAACGTGACAGTTTATTCCCAGATTTAGGGGATTGACTTGGTCCTCAGTGAGGTTGATTCCAGCAAGGTTCAGAAAGCCATCTCTTGGTCGTGGAATCGCCATGTTCGAAAATTCGTGTTAGAATTATTAATCTTACTTTTTCGGTCATATTTAACAATATAGGTTTACAAGAAAGACTGCTACCAAAATATACTAATATTAAAACGCATGACCCAGCAGCAAGAAATCAATCCTTCACGATAAAATATCGCGAAGATCTGATTCGAAATCAGGTACACAAGGCAGGGTTATGAAATCAAAGACAACAAAACGCAATTACTTAACGCTAAAAACCAATGGAGAAACAGCAACATCGACGAAAACCTCTGTACTCGTATCGAGCAACATCTCGACATCCTCACAGATCGACATCACCTCAGCACCAAAACCAGAATAATCAAGAAACTACCAACATTATATGGAGGACCTATGGCAATTCCACGACCATAAGATGGCTTCCTTAACCTTGCTGCGTGTTCAAGCGTCGCGTCAGACTAGAAATATAAATGAATTTTGGAGAATTTGTATAGATATGTATATGTATATGTATATATATATTTATATATATATATATTTATATATATATTTTATATATATATATATATATATATATATATATATATATATATATATATATGTATATATATATATATATATATATATATATATATATATATATATATATATATATATATATATATATATATGTCGTACCTAGTAGCCAGAACGCACTTCTCAGCCTACTATGCAAGGCCCGATTTGCCTAATAAGCCAAGTTTTCCTGAATAAATATATTTTCTCAATTTTTTTTCTTATGAAGTGATAAAGCTACCCATTTCATTATGTATGAGGTCAATTTTTTTTTGTTGGAGTTAAAATTAACGTAGATATATGACCGAACCTAACCAACCCTACCTAACCTAACCTAACCTATCTTTTTAGGTTAGGTTAGGTTAGGTAGCCGAAAAAGTTAGGTTAGGTTAGGTTAGGTAGGTTAGGTAGTCGAAAAAACATTAATTCATGAAAACTTGGCTTATTAGGCAAATCGGGCCTTGCATAGTAGGCTGAGAAGTGCGTTCTGGCTACTAGGTACGACATATATATATATATATATATATGTCGTACCTAGTAGCCAGAACTCACTTTTCAGCCTACAATGCAAGGCCCGATTTGCCTAATAAGCCAAGTTTTCATTAATTAATATATTTTCTCTAATTTTTTTCTTATGAAATGATAAAGCTACCCATTTCATTATGTATGAGGTAAATTTTATTTTATTGGAGTTAAAATTTACGTAGATATATGACCGAACCTAACCAACCCTACCTAACCTAACCTAACCTATCTCTATAGGTTAGGTTAGGTTAGGTACCCGGAAAAGTTAGGTTAGGTTAGGTTAGGTAGGTTAGGTAGTCGAAAAGCAATTAATTCATGAAAACTTGGCTTATTAGGCAAATCGGGCCTTGCATAGTAGGCTCAGAAGTGAGTTTTGGCTACTAGGTACGACATATATATATATATATATATATATATATATATATATATATATATATATATATATATATATATATATAATATAATATATATATATATATATATAATATATATATAATATATATATAATATATATATAATATATATATAATATATATATAATATATATATAATATATATATATATAATATATATATAATATATATATATATATATATATATATATATATATATATATATATATATATATATATATATATATATATATATATATCTTACCTACCACCTACCAATCCACACCAGATATAGGTGTATTTGCGTCAAGGTGGTGGCTGACAGGTACGGCTACCATGGCCTACTCTGCCAAAGCACAGGGGGATGGCACTCGAGGCACAATGAAGTTAACGACATCATCAAGAGGAGCCTCACCACAGCTGGATACCCTGCTGAGAGAGAGCCCTGTTACCTAAAGCCCCATAACTCTGATGCTCTTATTGGTCGCCCGGATGGTATCACAGTGAACCCCTGGAAGAATGGCAAGCAGTTGGTATGGGACTACACGTGCGTATCAACCCTGGCTAACACCTACATTAACCTCAGTGTTGCACAACCAGGTGGCGCTGCCACCCACAGCGAAGCAGCCAAATCCCGTAAGTATAGAGAACTGGATCACCACTACAATTTTGTCCCCATTGCTTCTGAGATACTCGGCGCCTGGGGTAAAAGTGCTACCAGTTTTTTGAAGGAACTGGGTTCTAGGCTCATTGAAACGACAAGGGACCCAAGAGCTGCAAGCTTTCTTTTCCAGCGCCTCAGTGTGGCGATACAGAGGGGAAATGCGCACTGCATCCATGGTTCCTGCCCGCCATCTGAGGAGCTGGAGGAACTCGACAACCTATGATAACCATCTTTGTAACCCATATGTAACTCCTTTTTTGTAACAAAGTTCAAATAAAGCAAATATATATGTGTACATACAAAAGAATGGGGGTGGTAGGAGAAGATAATATTAGTGTTCAGTGAGAAACCACAAGGTCTCCTCTGAATACTTTTTATTTTCTGCTCCGAGGCTATGGGTCCCCACATTGGCACCAGAGGTGGTACCCTCACAAATTTATATATATATATATATATATATATATATATGAAATTCTATGGAAATAAATAGGGAAACGTTAAAAGGGTCCTTTTAAGTTTCCGTTATGTAATCTTACGAAATTTCTGCAAGAGTCCACATGAAGCAAAGCCATGGAAGAACTCAAACATGTAAAAAGTGTATGATTTTAATATCTTTTGTTTACCTAGTACAGTTAAATCAGTAGAGTTTTGCTGGGTTCCTTGCAATATTGGTGTTTCTTTCAATGAGCGTGCGGATGCTGTCGCTAAGGATCCGTTCTTGTCCCATCTCCCGTACAGGTGTTCCTTATTCCGACTTTTATCCTGTTATTCATTCCTCCAACCTTTCCCATTGGCAGGGTTGTTGGTCTTTTGTGATTAGTAACAAGCTGCGTACTCTCAAACGTAGTGTTTCCCCGTGGCCTTCGTCCTACCACCGTAACCGGCAGTGGGGAACTACTTTGGCACGGCTGCGGGTTGGCCATACTCGCTTAACCCACGGTCACTTAATGGAGCGCCGCCCTGCTCCTTATTGTCCAAATTGCGTTGTCCCTCTTACAGTTGTGAATATCCTTGTTGAACGTCCTGACTTCCAGGACGAGCGTGTGACTTGCTTTCCGACCGTCCCTCGCGGCCCCTTATCCTTCGATAGAATTCTATGTGAATCGGATACTTTTGATATCATTCGCCTTATACGTTTTTGTTCTCCTATTGGCATTCTTGGGGATATTTAGCGCCCTCTGATTATTTCGCACTTTGATAGTGCTACATCATAGCCTTCCCGGTTTGGTGCCTTCTTATGATAATTACCTTACTTTATCTTTTGTTTACAGTGTTGATTAATAACCAGAAATCTTCCCAGTTGTTTATAAAATTGAATTTATTTTGACCATAATTTAATTAAGGAGATTGATCCATGCATAGTAAATGCAGGATATACACATAACCGCATCTTTAAACGAAGAGTCAACATACGAAAATGAAATTGGAAACAGAAGTTATCATGTTGACTTTGGACCAGAGAACTTGGATGCTGGCGTGTGTGAGGCTTTTCATCTGGATGATTGTCAAACATCCTCGTTCATCACTGTACGTGATGCTGGAGGCTGTTGAGCTATCGTCTGCCCTCTCGCGTTAGCAGTTTGGTAGTAGTATCAGGGGGAAGGGGATAGTTATGGAATACCTTACCTTTTTATGATACGCAGTAGTAAGGGAGGTACTCCTCACTTTCCCCATTCACCTGGGCTCTAGGGACCTCGAACTGCGTACCCCATGAGAGTGATGCTGAAGCTCTATGAACATTTTGTCTTATTACCTCCGCTCTTCTGCTACCCTCCCTCTCTCTCTCTCTCTCTCTCTCTCTCTCTCTCTCTCTCTCTCTCTCTCTCTCTCTCCTACTACACTCTTCCTCCTAACACCTCCCTGTTACACCCTCTAATATGTAGTGAATCAACTATTAAGTTCACATCTCTCTCTCTACTAATTAACACACTGTTTTCCTGCCTTGGTTAATTAGACACTAAGAAATGTGTTGTTTCACCACAGTAATTAGCTTGGAACTTTCCTCCGTCCTCCCATGGTAATAAGGGTTCGCTGTCATCTTCATTAACTCCGAGCAAATTACTCTCCGTATTGACGGTTGGGAAATATAACCATCTCCACTACTTGGTGTTATGATGTCTGTTTCCTTCTTATGGTCACTTGTCTGTCAAACATTTGGGTCTGTTGGTAGCGAGATGACCTGGCTTTTTGCGGGGTCAGCGATCGGTACCCGATGGTTGATGTAGCATGAACTATTCGTTCATTTTGTCCAATCGTGGCTCCTGGCCTGTCATCAGATCCCATCCAAGTGCCGGGAAAGTCCAGGGACACCAACAAGACTTGTGTCTAGTGACATATCTTGTTACACCAGTCTGTCTGTCTTTCTGTCTGTCTGTCTGTCTGCCTGTCTGTCAAGCTCATTCATAAATTTAATAGAAATTTTTTCTTTCTGTTACATTTACGTTCTTATTAAAAACTTTAAGGAAGGAATGGTTTTCAACTGCTGATTTTTCTGTCTGGCAAATGCACAACTTGTGTTATTGCATAAAAATTGCAACCCTCTGTTATTGCATGTCGTGTGACGGTGGCTCTTTTAAATAGATTTTCGCTCCAGAAATAATTCGTAATGTGGTGCACTCACCTAGTTGTACTCACCTAGTTATGCTTGCGGGAGTTGAACCTCGTCTCTTTGGTCCCACCTCTCAAGCGTCAACAACTGGTGTACAGATTCCTGAGCCTACTGGGCTCTATTATATCTACATTTGAAACTGTGTATAGAGTCAGCCTCCACCACATCACTGCTTAATGCATTCCATTTGTTAACTACTCTGACACTGAAAAAAAATCTTTCTAATGTCTCTGTGGCTCATTTGGGTTCTAAGTTTCTACCTGTGTCCCATTGTTCGTGTTCCACCCGTGCTGAAGAGTTTGTCTTTGTCCACCCTGTAAATTCCCCTTAGAATTTTGTAGGTGGTTATCATGTCTCCCCTTACTCTTTGGTTTTGACGGTTTTGAAATATATTCTGATACAAATTCTTCTGGTTTGGTGTTTCTCAAATGCAACACGTAATTAATATCAACATTAATTACGCAACTGTATATGATATCCTTTAGCAGTATAACATTGAATTATTTGTTGCATAAAGAATGATGCGACATATATTTTAAGATTTGAAACAATGTTTAATATTTAAATCATTAACCCTTCCCTAAAAATTATGAATTGCCAGGTTATTTTAAGCCAATTATAATAAATTGTCTTGTAGACAACTAGCACTGGCTCTCTACTACTAAACGTGAGGTGTTGAAACGTTTAGAGTCATGTTATTTTCTTGCTCTGCACCAGGCTTTAACAGTCACGATATATTAAACCCGTTCGTATTCAAATTAATTAATACACATAATTAATACACACACACACACACACAAGGACCTTTGGTCACACACGGGACCAAAGAGCCAAAGCTCAACCCCTGCAAGCACAAATAGGTGAGTACACACACACACACACACACACACACACACACACACACACACACACACACACACACACACTTTACACACGCTTTACACTGCCTACGTGAGGCCAGTCTTAGAGTATGCAGCCTCATCATGGAGTCCCCATCTGAAGAAGCATATAATGAAACTGGAAAAGGTTCAGAGGTTTGCAACGAGACTCGTCCCAGAGCTACGAGGGATGGGGTATGAGGAGCGCCTGAGGGAACTGTGCCTTACGACGCTAGAAAGAAGAAGGGAGAGGGGGGATATGATAGGAACGTATAAGATACTCAGAGGGATTGACAGAGTGGACATAGACGAAATGTTCACACGGAATAGTAACAGAACGAGGGGACATGGATGGAAGCTTGAAACTCAGATGAGTCACAGAGATGTTAGGAAGTTTTCTTTTAGCGTGAGAGTAGTGGGAAAATGGAATGCACTTCAGGAACAGGTTGTGGAAGCAAATACTATTCATAATTTAAAACCAGGTATGATAGGGAAATGGGACAGGAGTCATTGCTGTAAACAACCGATGCTCGAAAGGCGGGATCCAAGAGTCAATGCTCGATCCTGCAGACACAACTAGGTGAGTACAACTAGGTGAGTACACACACACACACACATACACATACACATATAGGTAGGGTAGATAAAGACAGGCTATTTAACACAAGGGGCACAAGCACAAGGGGACACAGGTGGAAACTGAGTGCCCAAATGAGCCACAGAGATATTAGAAAGAACTTTTTTAGTGTCAGAGTGGTTGACAAATGGAATGCATTAGGAAGTGATGTGGTGGAGGCCATATACAATTTCAAGTGTAGATATGATAGAGCCCAATAGGCTCAGGAATCTGTACACCTGTTGATTGACGATTGAGAGGCGGGACCAAAGAGCCAGAGCTCAACCCCCGCAAACACAACTAGGTGAGTACAACTAGGTGAGTACATACACACACACACACACACACACACACACACACACACACACACACACACACACACACACACACACACACACACACACACACACACACATATTCACACACATATTCACACACATATTCACACACACACACACACACACACACACACACACACATAGTCTTAGGTCAGCTTTGATCGTGAGCAGACGTGTAGGGTCAGCGGTCCGCGGTAACCGAGGGAACAATAGGGTTCATGGGAGCGGGTGTACTGTGCAGTGAGATTCGGGACAGTGTAAATTGAACAGTGGCATTGTAATGCAACACATTGATCACATCTCGTTGTGAATTATCTTAGGGAATTTAGAGAAGATAGCTAGTGAAAATCGACTTCTTGAGGCAACATCAGTCGTATCAGCTGGGACCCACGGGAGACCTGAAGACCTCACAGGATTACCGACGACACGCCGTGTATTCACCTAGAGTGCTTGTGGAGGGTTGGCTGGTGTCTCTCATAAGTCTCCAACAGTGTACAAGGTTTATATAATATCATATCATAGACACTATTGCATTCCATTCAATAATACAATCGTAATAATACAATCGTGGTAGACAGGTAACTGGGACAGCAACTGTGAGCTCCCTGGGAACCCAGATAAGCCGCTAGTCCCCCCCCCCCACCCACCGAAATCTGAAGACTACACCTCACCCACCTCTTAACCCCCCATCTCACTCTCCCAACACACTCCCCCCCCCCACCACCACTCCCACTCTCCCAAAACACTCCCCCTCCCCCCCACCACACCCACTCACACTAGGACTATTCTTGCTGTCTCTCTTGCTCTCTCTCTCGCTTGACAAGGGCAAAATGGCAGGTGGATGCAACAGGGACACAGGGAACAGCCAAATTGATCAAACGAGGGACATGTTAACCCAAGTTCTGGAGGAATTCAGGAAGGAGATGCAGGATATGAGGATTACAATTAACAACCTGCAAAGTGAGCTGACATCAGCAAGGGAGGAGATCAAATCCCTCACAGAAAAAAATAGAGACCGAGCATCAGATTATCATCCAAAGGGAAGGTGGGAATGTTACATTGGAATGAAATGCCTCTGTAACTGAAACATTTGCAGACATACTGAAAAAGAGCTCAGAAGCAATGGACACAGTGAGGGAGGTAGCGATGCAAGCAGCCACCTCACAGGAAGCAGCAAGGTGCACCACTCAGCTGCTGGAGAGAAAAAGATCAGTGGTAGTTGTAGGCATCAAAGAACAGGAAGGATCCAACAGGCAAGAATGGAATAGCAAGGATAGAGAACCAGTACAGGGGCTACTGAAGGGGTTACAGATGGAAGGGGCTGAATGAAACATTGAGAAGGTTTTCAGGTTGGGCTGGTACAACAAGGACAGAAACCGACTTGTAAAGGTGGTGTTTACAAACGAAACCACGAAGGAGGATATTCTCGAAAGGAAGAGTCGACTGCAGCATGTGGAGGGATACAAGAAAGTATTCCTGCAGAGGGACAGGACGAAGGAGGAGAGAGCCAGGGCAGCAGAGGCAAGGAGGAAGCGCAGGGAGGGAGAAGCAAACCAGGAAATCACAGCCCCCAACACAACAGTCCTTGAGACAAGAGGCGAACCCAAAACCAGCATCCCAGCAACACCAGGGGGGAGGGCAACCCCACCACCCACCTCAGCATAGAAACCCTCCCTTCCCCTCACCCTACCTGCCCCCACCCAACCCTCCCTCCCCCCTGACCCCATTCTTACCCTGTCATCCCTTCCCCATTCCCATCATGTCTCCCCTCCCACCTTTCCCCCCCTGTCCCCCCTCCCCCTTCATCCCATACCCTCCCTATCCCTCCTCCCCCCTCACCCCGTATCCTCCATGTCCCCCCTATCTTCTTAACCCACACCCTACCTGTCCCCCCTTCCATGAAACCCCCACCCCTCACCCCAAACTCCCCTGAAACCCTGCAAACCACCCCACAGATCATCTCACCCACTGAAAAGCTTCCCACACCAGCAGAATGCTCGTCAAGAAAGGGACAAGAAAATGAACTGAAGAAAGTGAGCTTCAAGGCAATGTACACTAACATAGATGGAATTACAAATAAAACAAGTGAACTCGAAGAATGGGCACTAGAAGAAAACCCAGACATAATAACACTCACAGAAACAAAGCTAACAAACACCATAACAAACGCAGTGTTTCCACAGGGCTATTATGTAGTGAGGAAAGAGAGAGAAGGGAGAGGAGGAGGAGGTGGTGTAGCTTTGCTACTAAGAGAAGGTTGGAGTTTCGAAGAGATGGTAATTCAGAACTGTGAAGGTTTCAGTGACTACATATCAGGCACCATAGCAACTGGAGGACAGAAAATTATAGTAGTAGTCATATATAACCCCCCACCGAATGTCAGAAGACCCAGACAGGAATACGATAGAAACAACTTGGCCACCATCAATATAATAGAGAGAGCAGCTTCTGTGGCTAGCAGGAACGGATCCAGGCTACTAATCATGGGAGACTTCAACCATGGAAAGATAGATTGGGGGAACAGAGACTCACATGGAGGCCCAGACACATGGAGAGCTAAGCTGCTGGATGTGGCAACAAGAAACTTTCTAAGTCAACACGTCAAGAGACCGACAAGAACGAGAGGAGGGGATGAACCAGCCTTGCTTGATCTGATATTTACCCTAAATGAGTCGGATATAAGGGAAGTTAAGTTGGAAGCCCCCTTGGGAATGAGTGATCATAGTGTATTGAGCTTTGAGTACCTGGTTGAGCTAGGAATTATCACCCCCAAAAAAGAACTGGGAAACAAAGGGCTGGCGTACCGAAAGGGAAACTATGAGGGGATGAATAAATTCCTATGGGATATACATTGGGACACAGAACTCGGAACCAAGTCCGTACAAGACATGATGGACTATGTCACCCAAAAATGTCAGGAGGCTGTAAGCAGGTTTGTCCCAGCCCAACAGGAAAAAACAGAAGCAAAGGAAGAATCCGTGGTTTAATAGGGAATGTATGAAAGCAAAGGAGCTGAACAAAAGGGCATGGAGGAACTTCCGTAATAACAGAACACCAGAAAGTAGAGAGAGATACCAGAGAACCAGGAACGAGAAGGTTAGTGTGAGAAGAGCAGCTGAGAAAAGGTATGAAAATGATACAGCTAATAAAGCCAAGACCGAACCAAAGCTACTAAACAGTCACATCAGGAGGAAGACAACAGTGAAGGAACAGGTGATGAAACTTAGGGTGGGCGAGGACAGGTACACAGAGAATGACAAAGGGGTGTGTTAAGAACTCAACAAAAGGTTCCAGGAGGTCTTTACAATAGAACAGGGAGAAGTCACGGCGCTAGGAGAGGTGGCAGCAAACCAGGTGACCTTGGAAAGGTTCGAAATTACAAGAGATGAGGTCAAGAAGCACCTATTGGAGCTGGATGTGAGAAAAGCTGTTGGGCCGGATGGAATCTCACCATGGGTATTGAAAGAGTGTGTAGGAGCACTTTGCTTGCCACTCTCCATAGTGTATTGTAGGTCACTGGAAACGGGAGACCTACCAGAAGTATGGAAGACTGCTAATGTAGTACCAATATTTAAAAAGGGTGACAGACAAGAGGCACTGAACTACAGGTCAGTGTCCTTAACTTGTATACCATGCAAGGTGATGGAGAAGATTGTGAGAAAAAACCTAGTAACACATCTTCGTGACAACCCATCAACATGGGTTCAGGGAGGGTAAATCTTGCCTCACAGGCTTGATAGAATTCTATGATCAGGTGACAAAGATTAAGCAAGAAAGAGAAGGATGGGCGGACTGCATTTTTTTGGACTGTCGGAAAGCCTTTGACACAGTACCCCATAAAAGGTTGATGCATAAGCTGGAGAAACAGGCAGGAGTAACTGGTAGGGCGCTCCAGTGGATAAGGGAGTACCTAAGCAATAGGAAGCAGAGAGTTATAGTGAGGGATGAGACCTCAGAATGGCGTGAAGTCACCAGTGGAGTCCCACAGGGCTCTGTGCTTGGACCTATCCTGTTTCTGATATACGTAAATGATCTCCCAGAGGGTATAGACTCATTCCTCTCAATGTTTGCTGACGACGCCAAAATTATGAGAAGGATTAAGACAGAGGAGGACAGCTTGAGGCTTCAAGAAGACCTGGACAAGCTGCAGGAATGGTCGAACAAATGGATGTTAGAGTTTAACCCAAGCAAATGTAATGTAATGAAGATAGGGGTAGGAAGCAGGAGACCAGATACAAGGTATCACTTGGGAGATGAAATACTTCAAGAGTCAGAGAGAAAGACCTGGGGGTTGATATCACGCCAGACCTGTCCCCTGAAGCTCATATCAAGAGGATAACATCAGCAGCATATGCCAGGTTGGCTAACATAAGAACGGCATTCAGAAACTTGTGTAACGAATCATTCAGAACTTTGTATACCACATATGTCAGGCCAATCCTGGAGTATGCAGCCCCAGCATGGAGTCCATATCTAGTCAAGGATAAGACTAAACTGGAAAAGGTTCAAAGGTTTGCCACCAGACTAGTACCCGAGCTGAGAGGTATGAGCTACGAGGAGAGACTACGGGAATTAAACCTCACTTCGCTGGAGAACAGAAGAGTTAGGGGGGACATGATCACCACATTCAAGATTCTGAAGGGGATTGATAGGGTAGATAAAGACAATCTATTTAACACAAGGGGATCACGCACAAGGGGACACAGGTGGAAACTGAGTGCCCAAATGAGCCACAGAGATATTAGAAAGAACTTTTTTAGTGTCAGAGTGGTTGACAAATGGAGTGCATTAGGGGGTGATGTGGTGGAGGCTGACTCCATACACAGTTTCAAGTGTAGATATGACAGAGCCCGATAGGCTCAGGAATCTGTACACCTGTTGATTGACGGTTGAGAGGCGGGACCAAAGAGCCAGAGCTCAACCCTCAGAAACACAACTAGGTGAACTAGGTGAGTACACACACACACACACACATACACACACACGTGGGGCCTCATAGCCTGGTGGATAGCGCGCAGGACTCGTAATTCTGTGGCGCGGGTTCGATTCCCGCACGAGGCAGAAACAAATGGGCAAAGTTTCTTTCACCCTAAGTGCCCCTGTTACCTAGCAGTAAATTGGTACCTGGGAGTTAGTCAGCTGTCACGGGCTGCTTCCTGGGGTGTGTGTGTGGGGTGTGGAAAAAAAAAAAAAAAAGTAGTTAGTAAACAGTTGATTGACAGTTGAGAGGCGGGCCGAAGGAGCAAAGCTCAACCCCCGCAAAAACACAACTAGTAAACACACACACATATATATATATATATATAAATTCAACCATATTCTCCCAACAGGATGATAAGGGAATATCTGGAAGAAGTGTAGTGGGAGGAAGAAATTGACAAGACTATGGAAAACAGTCGAAGATATAATGGACCTAGTCATATGGAAATTCAAGGAGACCGATGGGAGATTTATACCAACAGTAAAAAATAAAGCAGGAGGGAATATAATAACCCATGGTTTAATAGACAGTGTCAGGAAGCAAAAACAAGAAGCAGGAGGGAGTGGAGGAAGTACAGAAGACAAAGGACAGAGGACAACAGGATCAGATGCAACAGAGCTAGGAACGATTACATTAACATAAGACGAGTAACAGAAATAAATTATGAGAATGATATTACAATCAAAGCGAAAAAGTAACTACAATTACTACCATATAAGAAGTAATTACCATACATTATATATAGTAATTAAATTTCGATAAAAGAAGGATAATGTTGGTGAACGACCAAGTGACAAGACTATGGAAAACAAAAGGAGTATAAACAAAGTGACAAGGATATCGGCGAGGCACTGAATGCCAGTTTTTATGGAATGTTCACAATCGAGCCTGAGCAGCTCCCATTGTTAGAAGAGATAACCCTAGATGAGAGACTATCTGATATAGAGGTGAAAACACAGTAGTGGGGAGTTATCAGGGAAAATTGCCAAGCTATTACGACTATATATCATTTGGAAGGGAACAGGATAACGATTCGGGATGGGACGGGGGGGAAGGAATGGTGTCCAACCACTTGGACGGTCGGGGATTGAGTGTCGACCTGTACGAAGCGAGACCGTTGCAAAACAGCTGGCAACACTGGATGGACCCGTGATTACACTTACACACTATTACACAAGGCCTTACGGCTGAGTGGGCATGACTCTGGGGTCGAAGTCCAACACTTTTGTTCATTGGGCAACAACCTTCTTCCTTGAAGGTCACAACTATATACTCCTTATGACAACTACTAAGACTCTGAAAGCAACAACTGTGCTCATGGTAGTAACAACTATGCCCTTGGGGAATAAAATATGCCCCTGGGGTGACATCTATGCCCCTGGGGGTGACAACTATGACCCTCAAGGTAACAACTAGGCCGAGGGTAGTAACAACTATTCCCCTGGGGTGACAACTATGCCCATGGTAGTAACAACTATACCTTTGGGGGTAACAACTATTCCCCTGAGAATGACAACTAGGCGTGTACTGAAATAGGATTTTTTCTACGATTTGATTACGATCTTAAAACAAAATATTTATCCATAAACCTCTGGAGACGATATTTATCCACTGCTAGTATACCTTCTTTACTCTCAATGCATCAGCTGCTGGAAGCTGTAGTGAGGACTACAGCTCACACAATCATCTAGCACCTGTCATTGATGCTCTCCCAATTAATAACACGAGTCAATGACCTACTACTATTATCATTATTGATAACACTACTTAAGCTCTTCATATTGGCGGTTGCAAAACTGATACAACTGCTCCTGTTCTACACTAGAACATTTCCAACATTTTATTCAAACATATGGAGTCAGAGAGGCCTAAGTAATATTCGTCAGTGACACAGATTTCAATTTGTACTGCAATGCAGATGATTTCTGTCGTCTGTTGTATAACTTATTTTAGAGTATGCACTTTCACCATTGGAGACAGTGCCAGGCACTGCACGGGACTCTGAGTGCCTTTGAAGGATGAGAATATTCATTATGCCTCATCATATATGGAAATTAAATATCTTGAGTCTCATGAATAGTCCATAATGTCTTTCAAGACTTATTATGGCCTGCCTAAGGTTTACGGCATCATTGTAACAGACAAGGGTGATGCATCATTATATTAAAGGCTCACAGCATCATTATATTAAAGGCTCACAGCATCATTATAATAAAGGCTTACGGTATCATTATAATAAAGGCTCACAGCATCATTATAAAGGCTTACGGCATCATTGTCCCTTGCTCCACCCTGCTCCATCTTACTCTTGCTTACATATTCGGTTGCTGTAGTTATATTGCATACATTTCTACTCTGCCGGAAAAAAATTATCAGGATTAATTAAAATGCGTCTCTGAACGTCGAGGCATAATAAAACTTTGAATGGAACTTTAGAGTTAAAAATTAACTTCTATTTCACCCGAAGAACCTAAATATGTTGAAAATTCGTCCTAGAAAGTGTTGGATCAATTGGTTCTAGAGTGAATATTTACCATTTCTTATGTCTTTCACTAAAGAAAAAAGGTAAAAAAATGTACTTTCCCGAGTGCTTTTTACAATTGTAATATTACCTGACGCTCATAGATATGCTTCGTTCAAATTGTCAACATTTTCATAGACAGTAAAATTGTATATAGGTTAGCTTTATCAAGGTTTTATCATGCAAGCTTAGACCAATAAGCCTTCTACAGTGTCCTTACTAAACCACTTACCAGAAAATGAGGACCCGAAGTTGTTTCGGTCCATCATGGACTAATGTAAATATATATACATATATATATATATATATATATATATATATATATATATATATATATATATATATATATATATATATATATATATATAAATATATATATATATATATATATATATATAAATATATATATATATATATATATATATAAATATATATATATATATATATATATATATATATATATAAATATATATATATATATATATATATATATATATATATATATATATATATATATATATATATATATATATATATATATATATATACATATACATATACATATATATATATATATATATATATATGTCGTACCTAGTGGCCAGAACTCACTTCTCAGCCTACTATTCAAGGCCCGATTTGCCTAATAAGCCAAGTTTTCATGAATTAATTGTTTTTCGACTACCTAACCTACCTAACCTAACTTTTTCGGCTACCTAACCTAACCTAACCTATAAAGATAGGTTAGGTTAGGTTAGGTAGGGTTGGTTAGGTTCGGTCATGTGTCTACGTTAATTTTAACTCCAATAAAAAAAAATGACCTCATACATAATGAAATGGGTAGCTTTATCATTTCATAAGAAAAAAATTTGAGAAAATATATTAATTCTGGAAAACTTGGCTTATTAGGCAAATCGGGCCTTACATAGTAGGCTGAGAAGTGCGTTCTGGCTACTAGGTACGACATATATATATATATATATATATATATATATATACATATATATATATATATATAAATATATATATATATAAATATATATATATATAAATATATATATATATAAATATATATATAACAAACCACATAACTTTGGACAACACTGGTGGGTGTTGTCCAAAGAATGTTTATCTTCACTTGTGGTTTATGCAAGTATAGGCTTGTAAGCTGGACACGAGTTCTCTCACATTGACAGTGGCTTGACGAAAAATGCAGACTGACCCCTCACTCATCTGGTGCCTTCGGGAGGTAGAGATGTTTGAGATATATATCTCGAACTATCTACTTCTTTTGTAAGGTCTGATGGCGTAGTGGGTTAAAGCATACTAGTTATGCCGGCTACTGGAAGGTAGTTGTGCTTTCTGGGTTCGAGTCCCACTGGTGGGTGTTGTCCAAAGATTGTTTATCTTCACTTGTGGTTTATGCAAGTATAGGCTTATAAGCTGGACACGAGTTCTCTCACATTGACAGTGGCTTGACGAAAAATGCAGACTGACCCCTCACTCATCTGGTGCCTTCGGGAGGTAGAGATGTTTGAGATATATATCTCGAACTATCTACTTCTTTTGTAAGGTCTGATGGCGTAGTGGGTTAAAGCATACTAGTTATGCCGGCTACTGGAAGGTAGTTGTGCTTTCTGGGTTCGAGTCCCACTGGTGGGTGTTGTCCAAAGATTGTTTATCTTCACTTGTGGTTTATGCAAGTATAGGCTTATAAGCTGGACACGAGTTCTCTCACATTGACAGTGGCTTGACGAAAAATGCAGACTGACCCCTCACTCATCTGGTGCCTTCGGGAGGTAGAGATGTTTGAGATATATATCTCGAACTATCTACTTCTTTTGTAAGGTCTGATGGCGTAGTGGGTTAAAGCATACTAGTTATGCCGGCTACTGGAAGGTAGTTGTGCTTTCTGGGTTCGAGTCCCACTGGTGGGTGTTGTCAAAAGATTGTTTATCTTCACTTGTGGTTTATGCAAGTATAGGCTTATAAGCAGGACACGAGTTCTCTCACATTGACAGTGGCTTGACGAAAAATGCAGACTGACCCCTCACTCATCTGGTGCCTTCGGGAGGTAGAGATGTTTGAGATATATATCTCGAACTATCTACTTCTTTTGTAAGGTCTGATGGCGTAGTGGGTTAAAGCATACTAGTTATGCCGGCTACTGGAAGGTAGTTGTGCTTTCTGGGTTCGAGTCCCACTGGTGGGTGTTGTCCAAAGATTGTTTATCTTCACTTGTGGTTTATGCAAGTATAGGCTTATAAGCTGGACACGAGTTCTCTCACATTGACAGTGGCTTGACGAAAAATGCAGACTGACCCCTCACTCATCTGGTGCCTTCGGGAGGTAGAGATGTTTGAGATATATATCTCGAACTATCTACTTCTTTTGTAAGGTCTGATGGCGTAGTGGGTTAAAGCATACTAGTTATGCCGGCTACTGGAAGGTAGTTGTGCTTTCTGGGTTCGAGTCCCACTGGTGGGTGTTGTCCAAAGATTGTTTATCTTCACTTGTGGTTTATGCAAGTATAGGCTTATAAGCTGGGCACGAGTTCTCTCACATTGACAGTGGCTTGACGAAAAATGCAGACTGACCCCTCACTCATCTGGTGCCTTCGGGAGGTAGAGATGTTTGAGATATATATCTCGAACTATCTACTTCTTTTGTAAGGTCTGATGGCGTAGTGGGTTAAAGCATACTAGTTATGCCGGCTACTGGAAGGTAGTTGTGCTTTCTGGGTTCGAGTCCCACTGGTGGGTGTTGTCCAAAGATTGTTTATCTTCACTTGTGGTTTATGCAAGTATAGGCTTATAAGCTGGACACGAGTTCTCTCACATTGACAGTGGCTTGACGAAAAATGCAGACTGACCCCTCATTCATCTGGTGCCTTCGGGAGGTAGAGATGTTTGAGATATATATCTCGAACTATCTACTTCTTTTGTAAGGTCTGATGGCGTAGTGGGTTAAAGCATACTAGTTATGCCGGCTACTGGAAGGTAGTTGTGCTTTCTGGGTTCGAGTCCCACTGGTGGGTGTTGTCCAAAGATTGTTTATCTTCACTTGTGGTTTATGCAAGTATAGGCTTATAAGCTGGACACGAGTTCTCTCACATTGACAGTGGCTTGACGAAAAATGCAGACTGACCCCTCACTCATCTGGTGCCTTCGGGAGGTAGAGATGTTTGAGATATATATCTCGAACTATCTACTTCTTTTGTAAGGTCTGATGGCGTAGTGGGTTAAAGCATACTAGTTATGCCGGCTACTGGAAGGTAGTTGTGCTTTCTGGGTTCGAGTCCCACTGGTGGGTGTTGTCCAAAGATTGTTTATCTTCACTTGTGGTTTATGCAAGTATAGGCTTATAAGCTGGACACGAGTTCTCTCACATTGACAGTGGCTTGACGAAAAATGCAGACTGACCCCTCACTCATCTGGTGCCTTCGGGAGGTAGAGATGTTTGAGATATATATCTCGAACTATCTACTTCTTTTGTAAGGTCTGATGGCGTAGTGGGTTAAAGCATACTAGTTATGCCGGCTACTGGAAGGTAGTTGTGCTTTCTGGGTTCGAGTCCCACTGGTGGGTGTTGTCCAAAGATTGTTTATCTTCACTTGTGGTTTATGCAAGTATAGGCTTATAAGCTGGACACGAGTTCTCTCACATTGACAGTGGCTTGACGAAAAATGCAGACTGACCCCTCACTCATCTGGTGCCTTCGGGAGGTAGAGATGTTTGAGATATATATCTCGAACTATCTACTTCTTTTGTAAGGTCTGATGGCGTAGTGGGTTAAAGCATACTAGTTATGCCGGCTACTGGAAGGTAGTTGTGCTTTCTGGGTTCGAGTCCCACTGGTGGGTGTTGTCCAAAGATTGTTTATCTTCACTTGTGGTTTATGCAAGTATAGGCTTATAAGCTGGACACGAGTTCTCTCACATTGACAGTGGCTTGACGAAAAATGCAGACTGACCCCTCACTCATCTGGTGCCTTCGGGAGGTAGAGATGTTTGAGATATATATCTCGAACTATCTACTTCTTTTGTAAGGTCTGATGGCGTAGTGGGTTAAAGCATACTAGTTATGCCGGCTACTGGAAGGTAGTTGTGCTTTCTGGGTTCGAGTCCCACTGGTGGGTGTTGTCCAAAGATTGTTTATCTTCACTTGTGGTTTATGCAAGTATAGGCTTATAAGCTGGACACGAGTTCTCTCACATTGACAGTGGCTTGACGAAAAATGCAGACTGACCCCTCACTCATCTGGTGCCTTCGGGAGGTAGAGATGTTTGAGATATATATCTCGAACTATCTACTTCTTTTGTAAGGTCTGATGGCGTAGTGGGTTAAAGCATACTAGTTATGCCGGCTACTGGAAGGTAGTTGTGCTTTCTGGGTTCGAGTCCCACTGGTGGGTGTTGTCCAAAGATTGTATATATATATATATATATATATATATATATATATATATATATATATATATATATATATATATATATATATATATATATATATATGTCGTACCTAGTAGCCAGAATGCACTTCTCAGCCTACTATGCAAGGCCCGATTTACCTAATAAGCCAAGTTCTCCTGAATTAATATATTTTCTCTAATTTTTTTCTTATGAAATGACAAAGCTACCCATTTCATTACGTATGAGGTAAAAAAAAAATTATTGGAACTAAAATTAACGTAGATATATGACCGAACCTAACCAACCCTACCTAACCTAACCTAACCTATCTTTATAGGTTAGGTTAGGTGGCCGAAAAAGTTAGGTTAGGTTAGGTTAGGTAGGTTAGGTAGTCGAAAAACAATTAATTCATGAAAACTTAGCTTATTAGGCAAATTAGGCCTTGAATAGTAGGCTGAGAAGTGCGTTCTGGCTACTAGGTACGACATATATATATATATATATATATATATATATATATATATATATATATATATATATATAATATATATATATATATATATATATATATATATATATATATATATATATATATATATATATATATATATATATATATGTAACATATATTTTTGTAACTTTTTTTTTGTTTTTTATTTTTGTTACTTTTTGTAACAAAGTTCAAATAAAGTAAATATATATGTGTACATACAAAAGAATGGGGGTGGTAGGAGAAGATAATATTAGTGTTCAGTGAGAAACCACAAGGTCTCCTCTGAATACTTTTTATTTTCTTCTCCGAGGCTATGGGTCCCCACATTGGCACCAGAGGTGGTACCCTCACAAACTTTTATATATATATATATATATATATATATATATATATATATATATATATATATATATATATATACATATATATATATATATATATATAATATATATATATATATATATATATATATATATATATATATATATATATGTCGTACCTAATAGCCAGAACGCACTTCTCAGCCAACTATGCATGGCCCAATTTGCCTAATAAGCCAAGTTTTCATGAATTAATGTTTTTTCGACTACCTAACCTACCTAACCTAACCTAACCTAACTTTTTCTGCTACCTAACCTAACCTAACCGATAGAGATAGGTTAGGTTAGGTTAGGTAGGGTTGGTTAGGTTCGGTCATATATCTACGTTAATTTTAACTCCAATAACAAAAAATTGACCACATACATAATGAAATGGGTAGCTTTATCATTTCATGAGAAAAAAATTATAAGAAATATATTAATTCAAGAAAACTTGGCTTATTAGGCAAATCGGGCCTTGCATAGTAGGCTGAGAAGTGCGTTCTGGCTATTAGGTATGACATATATATATATATATATATATATATAATGTCATACCTAGTAGCCAGAACGCACTTCTCAGCCTACTAGGCAAGGCCCGATTTGCCTAATTAGCCAAGTTTTCCTGAATTAATATATTTTCTCTAATTTTTTTCTTATGAAATGATAAAGCTAACCATTTCATTATGTATGAGGTCAATTTTTTTTAATTGGAGTTAAAATTAACGTAGATATATGACCGAACCTAACCAACCCTACCTAACCTAACCTAACCTAACCTATCTTTATAGGTTAGGTTGGGTTAGGTAGCCGAAAAAGTTAGGTTAGGTTAGGTTAGGTATGATAGGTAGTCGAAAAAATATTAATTCATGAAAACTTGGCTTATTAGGCAAATCAGGCCTTGCATAGTAAGCTGAGAAGTGCGTTCTGGCTACTAGGTACGACATATATATACATATATATATATATATATATATAATATATATATATATATGTCGTACCTAGTAGCCAGAACGCACTTCTCAGCCTGCTATGCAAGGCCCGATTTGCCTAATAAGCCAAGTTTTCCTGAATTAATATATTTTTTCTAATTTGTTTCTTATGAAATGATAGAGCTACCCATTTCATAATGTATGAGGTCAATTTTTTTTTATTGGAGTTAAAATTAACGTAGATATATGACCGAACCTAACCAACCCTACCTAACCTAACCTGTCCTGTCTTTATAGGTTAGGTTAGGTTAGGTAGCCGAAAAAGTTAGGTTAGGTTAGGTTAGGTAGGTAAGGTAGTCGAAAAACAATTAATTCATGAAAACTTGGCTTATTAGGCAAATCGGGCCTTGCATAGTAGGCTGAGAAGTGCGTTCTGGCTACTAGGTACGACATATATATACATATATATATATATATATATATAATATATATATATATATGTCGTACCTAGTAGCCAGAACGCACTTCTCAGCCTGCTATGCAAGGCCCGATTTGCCTAATAAGCCAAGTTTTCCTGAATTAATATATTTTTTCTAATTTGTTTCTTATGAAATGATAGAGCTACCCATTTCATTATGTATGAGGTCAATTTTTTTTTATTGGAGTTAAAATTAACGTAGATATATGACCGAACCTAACCAACCCTACCTAACCTAACCTGTCCTGTCTTTATAGGTTAGGTTAGGTTAGGTAGCCGAAAAAGTTAGGTTAGGTTAGGTTAGGTAGGTAAGGTAGTCGAAAAACAATTAATTCATGAAAACTTGGCTTATTAGGCAAATCGGGCCTTGCATAGTAGGCTGAGAAGTGCGTTCTGGCTACTAGGTACGACATTATATATATATATATATATATATATATATATATATATATATATATATATATATATATATATATATATATATATATATATATATATATATACATACATATATATATATATATATATATATACATATATATATTGTGACAGTGTTCCCCCCTTTATATTTCTCCCATGCCTGCTGTAAGAGTCATGTCCACTTTACCCGAGCGTTCTATACGTCGCAGGCATCAGTTTGATATATGTGGGAGAATGTAGTGTTCTCGAAGTGGCGAGAAATTTGTAAAAGAAGAGTATTTTGGCCCTTTAGGAAGCCAATATGGCGCTGGCTCTTCTGTATTGCCGCCAAAACTGGGTGACGTTAATGGCACCAGATTGGTCGCCGACAGCGATGTGCCAATGAAAACAATGACAGGGAGCCAATGAAAACCTCCCATGGCGAATATGACGTCACGAAGAAAGAAGGGTCCGGTCAGAGCGCCACGGCAGCGCCATCAGTCTAAGACAGCACGTCATGGAGGTCGGACATGTGCTGGGGGGGGGGTCCTGTCAGTTGGACAGTTTGCCCCGTCTCCGGAGGATTTATGCATCACCCGTGGTCTGCCATCACCTGTGGGGTCTTCCTTCGTTCATGTGTTGGGCCAGAGAAGGAATTGACAGAATATTGAGCAACAAGTGCTCCAGGAACAGGTGTTGTGCCAGAGTGGAGTCTAGGCAGCGACGTATCCGACGGCTGATATCTCCACAGTGATGACGTAGTGACTGGGCCAATCCTCCAGCGGGAATCAGTCTGACACGACACGTCAAGCTGGTCGGATGTGTGAAGATTGATCCTGTCAATCTGACAGTAACACGCCACTCCTGTGCCTTTTTACGCGTCACCCGAAGTCTGCAAATACGCCAGAGGTCTTCCTTCATTCCATGTGTGGACTGAAGAGGGAATTGACGGAATATTGAGCATCAAGTGCTCCAGGATCGGGTGCTGTGCAGGTGAAGTCTAGGCAGTATCGTCTGGGACATCTGATAGCTTCACAGTGACGACGTAGCGGCTGGGCCAATCCACTGGGAAGCAGTGAAGAAGACACTAATCGGGAATCCGAACGACTGCAGCCGAGACGTAGGCAGGCAGCCGTAGCTGGGAGGAGAAGTTGACGGCCAGGAGACCGACTCCAACCCTACAAGAAGTCATGGAGGAGCACGGACCTGCAGTGGAAAGGCACGGAGACGACGCGTTTATGGTGGGACGTTGATTGAGTTCCTGGAGGACACGACAGGGTGTGTGTGTGGGCGTTCCCTACACGAGGCAGGAGCCTGGACCAGGAGCTACAACTCAACTCTCACCGGAGGATAGGTGGAAGTAGGTGATTCTAGTTTCCCTCCCAATTCCCCTTTAGTCAGCTATATTATTTAGCCAGAGTATTTTGTATGTCGTGAGCAAGGCTCACCTATGTCACAGTAAGGCACCAGTGTGCAGAGTGGGACTATATAGAGTACTCACGGAATTTATTACTATTATTGGTGTGTGCAGGCACCCGGAGTAATTGATGAATTTACTGTGTTGATAATGTCTTTCATGAGACTTTAATATGATCAGTTATTGAGAGAGTATATATATATAAATATACCAGTATTTGGTGATAGGCTAAGTACCCAGTAACTATATTATTAATATTATTGATGTCTATGATTTATCTATATATATATATATATATATATATATATATGTCTATGCTTGTGTATTGAATAATCATTCATGTGTGCAGTGATTAATTGAGTTATCGCCCACGAAAGGAATTACTGAGAACTCCAGTGATATATACTTGCATACGTTATCATTAAATGAGGGGCAGCATGTAATACCATGATAGTGAATTATTGTGTCCATTAATATAGAAATGTTTGATTGAGCTCAAGATCAGTGCAGCGAAGTATTTACGTGCTATTGTCGCAAATATTGTGTGTTCGAACTTCTAGTGATCTTTGAGAATTTAAAGAAACAGGCGCCTCACGCCACCAGGCAAACAAATAAGCGAACATTCGCGCGGTGGGAGTCGCCCAGCTGATTTTGACATTGACGTGAGGGGGAGCATTGCCGGCTTGGCGAGTTCGTGATTATATGTGGGAACGAGCGACTTCCGCCTGAAACAGCTGTTTGTTTATTGATATAATCTTGTGATGTCTTTGAATGAGTTTTAAGTAAAATACAAAATACCTTGGTGTTTATATCATCCCCTCCATATTTCTTGTGTCTATATAATACATGAAAGGAAATAGAGTGATAGAAATAAATACCTGCCTGATATCAGACATATTGAGTGTGCTCTTGCCACTGATACCACAATTCAACGAAACCACTGACGTGTTACTGGACACGGGAAACACCAGTTGGCGACCTTGTGGTTAGTAGTAGAGCCCATGTCGGGGCGGGCACACAATAGTTAAGAGAACAAGTTGTGTTCCCACTCTTTCTCGATCAGAGGCCGGTTGGGATTGACTGGGATACTCTCCTGGCGTACAGTGGCGCCGCGAGGATAGAGTGAAGACCCGCAGGGCTACGGTGAGTGACCTTGAGTATACTGTTACTCGCCCCTCATATGGTGGTGAACCCCGACATTGGCGAACTCGCCAGGATAACGATCAAGATAAAGGTTGCAGTTGTGGTACTTTGCAGTGGTATTAGGTATCAGGTGCAGGTTATCACTCATAGCACAAGATGGAGGATGATAAAGTAACAAGGTTCATTGACACTAGGGATGAGCAGGTACTGGAGGAGTGCACCAAGACACAGTTACAGTCAATAGCGGACCATTTTGGGATAAAGCTGAGATCTTAGAAAGTGGGAGAGAGAAGACTGGAGATCATGGCACAGCTCAGAGCACGAGACGAAGCTTTGGGGGAGGAACGGCCACAAACACCTGCCAGTATGGGAGAACACCTGAGCATTGGTGGAAGCAGCAGAGGATCCAGCTGCAGCAGGCGCAGCGTTAAGCTGGAGATAATGAAGCTGCAGCTGGAAGCACAGCTGAAGCGTGAGGAGCGAGAAGCACAGCTGAAGCGGGAAGAGCGGGAAGTACAGCTGTGGAGAGAAGAAGCACAGCTAAGGCGAGAGGAGCGCGAGCCAGAAGCTAGACTGAAACAGCAGGAGATAGAAGCTAACAAGGATGTGGAGCTGAAGTGAGCTGAGCTAGGGCTAGCTCCACCTGCTCCGCCGCAGCAGGAAGACCGCCGAGTGAGGGAGCGAGATTTGCCGGTCTTTGTACCAAACGAAGCTGAAGGTTTCTTCGACCACTTCGAAAGGGTTGCTACTTTGAAGAGCTGGCCGAGGGCGGAGTGGGCGGAGCTGGTTCAGGGTAGGCTCACCGGTGAAGCTCGTGAAGCCTACAATATGCTCGACCTCCAAGAGTGCACCAACTACGATGCTGTAAAGAGAGCTGTGCTCCATTCTTTCAAGCTCACGCCGGAATATTAAAGGAAGAAATTCAGGGAATGTGCCCGTTCGCCAGGAAAATCTTATGCGGAGACAGCAAGGGACATGGAGAGGAAATTCCTTAAGTGGCTGGAGTCTGAAGGAGCGAAGTCGGCTGAGGAGGTCAAGAGGCTTATGGTCATGGAGAAGTTTATGTCCGTGCTCTCTCCTGAGATCAGGGTGAGAATAAAGGAGGCGGACATAAAGGACCTGAGGGCCGCAGCCGACAGAGCCGACATGCTGGAAGAAGCCTTACGCCCACGCAGGGAGGGACAGCACCGACCGCCCGTATACTCCGGAAATGGTAGAAATTATAGAAGGACGGACGGATGGAGGACAGGAGCGAGTTCTCCCAAGTCCCACCTCTCGAGTGGGGACAACAGAGGATCGAAGAGTGCTGTGGAGCCGGTAAAGAAGTACCAAGCTGAGAGCTCAGGAGCTGTTGCTGCGACGAAGGAGTCGACAGATGGTGAGACTAAGACACACGGAGCGACGGCCTCTAGAGGCAGTGCCAGGGCGAGCGGTGGTGGATGGTCTCCAACGAGGAAGATCCGCTGCTACAACTGCGGAATATTCGGACACGTCGCGCGGGAATGCAGACGCCCTGAGCAGCGGGGGAACGTTGCTTTCGTGAGGGTCGAGGACCAGATGGCCGAGAGGGTGCGGAGTGAGCCCGTACTGAGTGGGGAGAAAAGAGTTCACCCATTCGTGACTGAGGGAGCTGTAAGGATGGGGGACGCAGACCCCATCCCGGTGAAGATATTAAGAGACACTGGGGCAGATTTTACCCTGGTGAGCGAAACCCTGTTCCCCGAGGGTTACGAGAGTACCAGTGTGGGGGTGGCAAGTGTGACCACTGTGAGGATGAGGATGCCCAGTGAGGATGCCCCTACACCAGGTGACTCTGAATTCTGATTATGGCTGCCAGACCCTTGTGGTTGGGGTCTGTGCATCAATGCCCAAGATGGAGGCACAAGTCATCTTAGGAAATGACGCATGTGGAGGATATGTCCTCCCGAATCTCGCGAAGGGCGAGGAGTGCATAGAGCACTATGAGGAGACAGGCGGTGTGTTAGGCGCCTGTGGGGACGAGAAAGGAATCGCCACGGTGGCGTTCCGGGTTTGTGCTGTGATTCCGAGACAGTGCGACGGACGCGGAGGGTGTGGATCAGATAGGGCTGACGAGGAGACGTCCGACAGTCTGGAAATCGATCACCTCTTCATGGAACCCGGAGAACGAGTGGAGGGCGAAGGCAGCCCGAATGGTGAGTTACAGGTAACCCTCGCCAGTTCTCTCGGAGTGGACAGCACTCGTCTTGGAGAGTTGCAGCAGGTAGAGTTCCCCAAATTGATTCATGAGGCCAAAGGAGGACGTGTTGGTCCTGAGAGGGCCGCTCATTGATACATACAGGACGGCATGCTGATGAGAGAGAGCACAGAGCAGTTCTGCGCAGAGCAGGGAACTGTGTGGGATGAAGCAGTATGCCCTGCGTTGTTTGCCATGCGTAACGCAGTGGTAGGATCGTTAGGTTTCTCACCTTTCCAGCTGGTGTATGGACGAGAGGTGCAAAGTCCTCTGTCCATGCTCAAGGAACAATGGACATCAGGAGTGACCGTGGGAACGGTCAACGGATATGTAAGGAGCGTTTCGCATTGGCGGCAGGAATACTGGTTGGAAATTAAACTCATCCAAGGGAAAGACAACGTAGTAGCAGATGCCCTGTCCTGTATACACTAACCAGACATGACTCTTATTTTAAGGGGAGGGGTATGTGACGGTGTTACCCCCCTTATATTTCTCCCACGCCTGCTGTAAGAGTCATGTCCACTTTACCCGAGCGTTCTCTACGTCGCAGGCATCAGTTTGATATATGTGGGAGAATGTAGTGTTCTCGAAGTGGCGAGAAATTTGTAAAAGAAGAGTATTTTGGCCTGTGGTTTAGGCCCTTTAGGAAGCTAATATGGCGCTGGTTTTTCTGTTTTGACGCCAAAACTGTGTGACGTCAGTGGCACCAGATTGGTCGCCGACAGCGATGTGGCACAGGGAGCCAATGAAAACCTCCCATGGCGAATATGACGCCACGAAGGAAGGGGGGTCCGGTCAGAGCGCCACGACGGCGCCATCAGTCTAAGACACCACGTCAAGGAGGTCGGACGTGCGCTGGGGGGGGGGGGGGTCCTGTCAGTTGGACAGTTTGCCCCGTCTCCGGAGGATTTGCGCATCACCCGTGGTCTGCCATCACCTGTGGGGTCTTCCTTCGTTCATGTGTTGGACCAGAGAAGGAATTGACAGAATATTGAGCAACAAGTGCTCCAGGAACAGGTGTTGTGCAAGAGTGGAGTCTAGGCAGCGACGTATGCGACGGCTGATAGCTCCACAGTGATGACGTAGTGACTGGGCCAATCCTCCGGAGGGAATCAGTCTGACACGACACGTCAAGGTGGTCGGATGAGTGAAGATTGATCCTGTCAATCTGACAGTAACACGCCACTCCCGTGGATCTTACGCGTCACCCGTAGTCTGCAAGTACGCCAGAGGTCTTCCTTCATTCCATGTGTGGACCGAAGAAGGAATTGACGGAATATTGAGCATCAAGTGCTCCAGGATCGGGTGCTGTGCAGGTGAAGTCTAGGCAGTATCGTCTGGGACGTCTGATAGCTTCACTGTGACGACGTAGCGGCTGGGCCAATCCACTGGGAAGCAGTGAAGAAGACACTAATAGGGAATCCGAATGACTGCACCCGAGACGTAGGCCGGCAGCCGTAGCTGGGAGGAGAAGATGACGGCCAGGAGACCGACTCCAACCCTACAAGAAGTCGTGGAGGAGCACGGAACTGCAGTGGAAAGGCACGGAGACGACGCGTTTATGGTGGGACGTTGATTGAGTTCCTGGAGGACACGACAGGGTGTGTGTGGGGGCGTTCCCTACACGAGGCAGGAGCCTGGACCAGGAGCTACAACTCAACTCTAACCAGAGGATAGGTGGAAGTAGGTGATTCTAGTTTCCCTCCCAATTCCCTTTTAGTCAGCTATATTATTTAGCCAGAGTATTTTGTATGTCGTGAGCAAGGCTCACCTATGTCACAGTAAGGCACCAGTGTGCAGAGTGGGACTATATAGAGTACTCACGGAATTTATTACTATTATTGGTGTGTGCAGGCACCCGGAGTAATTGATGAATTTACTGTGTTGATAATGTCTTTCATGAGACTTAAATATGATCAGTTATTGAGAGAGTATATATATATAAATATACCAGTATTTAGTGATAGGCTAAGTGCCCAGTAACTATATTATTAATATTATTGATGTCTATGATTTATCTATATATATATATATATGTCTATGCTTGTGTATTGAATAATCATTCATGTGTGCAGTGATTAATTGAGTTATCGCCCACAAAAGGAATTACTGAGAAATCCAGTGATATATACTTGCATACGTTATCATTAAATGAGGGGCAGTGTGTAATACCATGATAGTTAATTATTGTGTCCATTAATATAGAAATGTTTGATTGAGCTCAAGATCAGTGCAGCAAAGTATTTACGTGCTATTGTCGCAAATATTGTGTGTTCGAACTTCTAGTGATCTTTGAGAATTTAAAGAAACAGGCGCCTCACGCCACCAGGCAAACAAATACACGAACATTCGCGTGGTGGGAGTCGCCCAGCTGATTTTGACATTGACGTGAGGGGGAGCATTGCCGGCTTGGCGAGTTCGTGGTTATATGTGGGAACGAGCGACTTCCGCCTGAAACAGCTGTTTGTTTATTGATATAATCTTGTGATGTCTTTGAATGAATTTTAAGTAAAATACAAAATACCTTGGTGTTTATATCATCCCCTCCATATTTCTTGTGGCTATATAATACATGAAAGGAAATAGAGTGATAGAAATAAATTCCTGCCTGTTATCAGACATATTGAGTGTGCTCTTGCCACTGATACCACAATTCAACGAAACCACTGACGTGTTACTGGACACGGGAAAAACCAGTTGGCGACCTTGTGGTTAGTAGTAGAGCCCATGTCGGGGTGGGCACACAATAGTTAAGAGAACAAGTTGTGTTCCCACTCTTTCTCGATCAGAGGCCGGTTGGGATTGACTGGGATACTCTCCTGGCGTACAGTGGCGCCGCGAGGATAGAGTGAAGACCCGCAGGGCTACAGTGAGTGACCTTGAGTATACTGTTACTCGCCCCTCTTATGGTGGTGAACCCCGACAATATACATATATATATATATATATATATATATATATACATATATATATATATATATATATACATATATATATATATATATATATATATATATATACATATATATATATATATATAAATATATATATATATACATGTAGTACCTAGTAGCCAGAACGCACTTCTCAGCCTACTATGCAAGGCCCGATTTGCCTAATAAGCCAAGTTTTCCTGAATTAATATATTTTCTCTAATTTTTTTTCTTATGAAATGATAAAGCTACCCATTTCATTATGTATGATGTCAATTTTTTTTTACTGGAGTTAAAATTAACGTAGATATATGACCGAACCTAACCAACCCTACCTAACCTAACCTAACCTATCTTTATAGGTTAGGTAGCCAAAAAAGTTAGGTTAAGTTAGGTTAGGTTAGGTAGGTTAGGTAGTCGAGAAAACATTAATTCATGAAAACTTGGCTTATTAGGCAAATCGGGCCTTGCAAAGTAGGCCGAGAAGTGCATTCTGGCTACTAGGTACGACATTATATATATATATATATATATATATATATATATATATATATATATATATATATATATATATATATATATATGTATATATATAAATATATATATATATATATGTGTTGTACCTAGTAGCCAGAACGTCGAACTTGGCCAACTATGCAATGTCCGATTTGCCTAATAGGCCAAGTTTTCATGAATTTATATATTTTTCCAATTTTTTTCTTACGGAAGGATTAATCTGTCCATTTCATTATGTATAAGTTTATTTGTTTAAATTTGAATTAAAACTAACGTAGATATATGACAGAACCTAACCAACCCTACCTAACCTAACCTAACCTATCTTAACCTAGCGTAAACTAACACAACTAAATCAATAAATTATAGTCTTAACATAGAATAATAATAATAATTCAAAAAACTATTTGGAAAATAATTGTTGAAAATAATAAAAATCACTCGGCCTATTAGGAATATCGGGCCTTGCATAGTAGGCCGAGAAGTGCGTTCTGGCTACAAGGTACTACAAGGTACAAGATATATATATATATATATATATATATATATATATATATATATATATATATATATATATATATATATATTGTGTGTGTGTGTGTGTGTGTGTGTGTTGTGTGTGTGTGTTGTTGAAGATGACCGAAAAGTTAACATTAATAATTCTAACTCAAAATTTTTCAATATATCTTAGGTTTCTTTTCACAATCGAGGGTACTTGAAATATCATTTCTCCGAAATTCATTTTTATTCTTGGTTTGATACCTAAACGCGTTTCGCAATTCTTATTACATTTTCAAAGTCTTTGTTTACACAAAAAATCTTCATGCTTGTACTCGCTTTGGGCGAGGTGATATGGCACAAAAGTTTTGGGTGTGGTGACAAACAAGACAGAACACGAAACAATGGGGATGAAAAAATAAGAATGGAAGTAACTGCAGAAGGTCTTTTGGCCCATATCTCCTCTTGCTTCTTCTATATTGGTTCGGGGTGTTGAAGTCGATAGAATATACTTGTGCATTAATTGGCTGTTGATTGCCAGTAGCAATAAGTTGTTTAAATTTGCAGGCTGAGCAGGTAGCAATCAACAGCCAATTAATGCACAACTATATTTTACAAGTTTTTTAGCCAGCTAATTGAAACAAACAACAGTGTTCAAGCCTCTTAACTGAAGCAATAATAATGTTCCATCCTGCTACCCGAAGCAAACAAGTGTTCCATTCTACTAACTGAAGCAAACAACAGTGTTTGAGTCTAGTAATCATAGCAAACAACAGTGTTCCAGTCTGAAAACCAAAGCAGTGTTCCAGTCTATTAACTGAAGCAAGCAATGTTCCAGCCTGCTGACGCAAACAGCAGTGTTCCAGCCTGCTATCTGAAGCAAACAACAGTGTTCAAGTCTGCTAAGTGAAGCAAACAGCAGTGTTCCAGTCACCTAACCAAAGCAAACAACAGTGTTCCAGTTTGCTAATCGAAGCAATGTTCCAGCCTGCTAACTAAAGCAAACAACAGTGTTCCAGTTTGCTAATCGAAGCAGTGTTCCAACCTGCTAACTGAAGCGAACAACAGTGAACCAGCCTGTAAACTTAAGCAAACAACAGTGTTTGCTAGCTGAAGCAAACAAACAGTGTTTCAGCCTTTTAGCTGAAGTAGACAACAGTATTCCAGCCTGCCAACTGACGCAAACAACAATGTTCCAGTCTGCTAACTTTAGCAAACAATAGTGTTCCAGCCTGCTTACTGAAGCAAAAATAGTGTTCCAGCCTGTTAACTGAAGTAAACAAAACTGTTCCAGCATCTAAGTGAATCAAACAGTGTTACAGTCTGCTAACTGAAGCAAACAACAATGCTCCAGCCTGCTAACCGAAGCAATAATAATGCTCCATCGTGTTAACTGAAGCAAACAACAGTATTCCAAATCAAACCATTTCAACATTTCACCAACGAACATCAGCGCTTCCAGGGTAAATGGGATAAACCTCGAAGCAGTGTGGTAAATTGCTTGGTTAATGGTACGTGTAAATTTACGCACTTGAGAGAGAGAAAAAAATCTTTGCTACAGAATCGAAATTTATATATTATAATTTTAGGAAAGATTATGAATAACCGGATATTCTTCAATGGAACTTCTTGGAAAAAGGTTTTATAGGTGTTTTCATGTATATATATGGCTGATATATATATACGCTCTGGAAGGTGAATACTACTGACTGTTCAGTCAGTAGTGAAGCTGTTGGCATTGCCAACAAGACCATCAGATGTAACCCTCCGATGTTAGGTAAAGCCAAGTCTGGTATCCCGACCTCGACGCAAGTAATTTTTGTTATCCAATTTAGATTTTTTATTTACGGTAGATTTTACAATTTTAACATTCTTAAGATATGATTTTTTTTTAACAGGTGAATGTTGGAAAGTGAGCAAGTTTACCGTTCAACAGTGGACGGCTGTAATGCAGCTCGTCCTCTAGTTGAAACAACAACACAAAAAATTATGTATTAAGTTGCCCAAACCTAACCTACCTGAGGACCCATAGATAGGAACCTTGACAACCCGGGCCTTTTGCGAGCCGCTATGACTTATATCACATCATATATTGGCCGTTTGGGGGACTTATAAGTTAAAATGCGATGCGGTATTAGAGTCCTGATAGTAAAAGGTAGCCGAATCCCCTCTATGTATCTCCTTACACAGAAATATATCTGACGCCTTAATAAAGTAACTAAACAAGTGCTCTCCCATATTTACTCATGTCTATATTCTTAATTTGCAATCAATACTCTTCTTCAACTAGATAATTTAGTAAAATTACATTTACTTTGATACATGGGTGTGACTATGCCCTTCACCAATATATATATATATTAATATTAAAGTATATTTACACTTATTTACAATATCGTCTCTTTCACACGGGACAAATACTTTAGCAGTGTTCATCAACGCCAGTGATTCCAGTCCCAGTACCTTGTCCACTCGTTCGGGCAAACACTGGCGAGTTCACCTTTCCACATGGGACAATCCACCCACACAGTATCACGAGGTCTCTACCCTACACAGTATCACGAGGTGCCTACCCTCTCCAGCTACTCATTGGCAGAGGGCTTCAGTAACACGCTGACGAGGGTCCTAAAACTAACTCATACAGGCAGACACCCGGCAGAAGCCTCTATCAGCTTGCTAGCAGCATTTCACAATAGGTATATCACTGTCTTCCATATAACCCTTGCTAGCCAATCCTGGGTAAGCCGATCTTCACCAACACTGCTTATATCAGCAGCTAACACACACTGCCCGGATCGACGGCGGCTACTTTTGTAGAATACTTTTCTTCTTGCAGGACGAAGCTAAGGGTTCGTGGACTGCCCAAGGTAAACTGCCTTCCTCAGTACAACCGCCTCTATATGTCACCTCCGTGGACATAAAACGTCATTAATTAGATGGATAGTACCCTGGGTAACCCTGGGACAACACTCACAGGGGAATCTTTATTATGCGCTGTAGCCACAACCTAGATGGCGCTGATCTTGATACGCCAGCCACCAGAGGTCACCCACATCGACCTCTCTTTCTGACTAATGCAGGAAACTGGAGCCATTCACCGACACCACGCCACCACCAATAGATGGCGTTGTCTACATAGCGCCCAATACTAAAGGAGTTGGAGTGCAGACCCATAGTTAGCGCTGAAATTGCCACTCAACACTCTGACAATGGTATCGATACCGTAACAATGGGTCATGTAGACCAGTGGTCTGCGTCCTCAGCTTACAACAACTCTGCAGAACTGAGTTTAATCCCTGGGCACGAGAGAAGCCCCTGTTCACCAAGCAGTAAAATAGTTGCCTGGGAGTTAGGCAAATGTTGTGGACTGTGTCTTTAGGAAGAATAGTAGTTGACGTAGGAGAGACCTCGTTAAACCTATATTCACAGGCTTCCTGTCCCCCGAAAAAAATAATCTTATTTCTAATAAAAAATCGGTTCTTCGTACTGCTATCTTGAGTTTATATTGAGATGATTTCGGGGCTTTAGTGTCCCCGCGGCCCGGTCCTCGACCAGGCCTCCACCCCCAGGAAGCAGCCCGTGACAGCTGACTAACTCCCAGGTACCTATTTACTGCTAGGTAACAGGGGCATTCAGGGTGAAAGAAACTTTGCCCATTTGTTTCTGCCTCGTGCGGGAATCGAACCCGCGCCACAGAATTACGAGTCCTGCGCGCTATCCATCAGGCTACGAGCCTGCTCCTTGCATTTCAGAACTCAAATGTTTAATGTACAACTCACTATATATTAGTATTAGCAATTGAAACGATGTTGTTAACAGCTCGGTGCATGTAATCCACTTTGCTAGCAATTAAATTATGCAAATCACCATCATCAGGAGCGGATGTGATCGTTAAGTCCCTCCGTGTACCAGGCGGCTCCTTGTTTATGTGGCACAGATCTATAGTCGTAGTGATATATATCTCAAGCTGAGCTCGTGGCTGCTTACGGTCGTTGACGACGTATAGAGAAATGTCTAGAGTCGCAGACAACATACAGAGAGCTGTCTAGAGTCGCAGACGACATACAGAGAGCTGTCTAGAGTCGCAGACAACATACAGAGAGCTGTCTAGAGTCGCAGACGACATACAGAGAGCTGTCTAGAGTCGCAGACAACATACAGAGAGCTGTCTAGAGTCGCAGACAACATACAGAGAGCTGTCTAGAGTCGCAGACGACATACAGAGAGCTGTCTAGACTCGTAAACGAAATATAGCGAGCTGTCTAGAGTCACAGACGACCTATAGAGAGCTGTCTAGAGTTGAAGACGACATATAGAAAGCTGTTTAGAAGCGCAGACGACATATAGAGAGCTGTCTAGTGTCGCAAACGACATATATAGAGAGTTGTTTTAAAGTCGCAGACGACATATAGAGCTATTTATAGCTCTATAAGCTATATGTAATAATATGTGGTTGTAAGTGTGGTTGGGGCTCTGGTGGTAGTTGGTGTGGTTGTGGATCTAAAGGTAGCAGTTGTAGTTGTGGCTCTTTTGGTAGCAGATGTGGTTGTGGATCTGATGGTAGCAGTTGTGGTTGTGGCTCTAATAGTAGCAGTTGTGATTGTGGCTCTGATTACAGAAGCAGGTGTGGTTGAGGCTCTCATGGTAGCAGTTGTGGTTGTGGCTCTGATGGTAGCAGTTGTGGTTGTGGCTCTGATGGTAGCAGATGTGGTTGTGGCTCTGACTAAAGCAGTTGTGGTTGTGGTTTTGATGGTAGCAGGTGTAGTTGTGGCCCTGATGGTAGCAGGAGTGATTGTTGCTCTAACTGAAGCAGTTGTGGTTGTGGCTCCGATGGTAGCAGTTGTGGTTGTGGCTGTGATTGTAGCAAGTGTGGTTGTGGCTCTGACTGAAGCAGTTGTGGTTGTGGCTCTGATGGTAGCAGGTGTGGTCGTGGCTCTGATGGTAGCAGATGTGGATGTGGCTCTGATGGTGGTAGGTGTGGTTGTGGCTCTGATGGTGGTAGGTGTGATTGCGGCTCTGATGGTAGCAGATGTGGTTGTGGCTCTGATGGTGGTAGGTGTGGTTGTGGCTCTGATGGTGGTAGGTGTGGTTGTGGCTCTGATGGTAGGTGTGGTTGTGGCTCTGATGGTAGCAGGTGTGGTTGTGGCTCTGATGGTAGCAGGTGTGGTTGTGGCTCTGAGGGGAGCAGTTGTGGTTGTGGCTCTGATGGTAGCAGGTGTGGTTGTGGCTCTGATGGTAGCAGGTGTGTGGTTGTGGCTCTGATGGTAGCAGTTGTGGTTGTGGCTCTGATGGTAGCAGATGTGGTTGTGGCTCTGATGGTAGCAGATGTGGTTGCGGCACTGTTGGCAGCAGATGTGGTTGTGGCTCTGATGGTAGCAGGTGTGGTTGTGGCTCTGATGGTAGCAGGTGTGGTTGTGGCTCTGATGGTAGCAAGTGTGGTTGTGGCTCTGATGGTAGCAGGTGTGGTTGTGGCTCTGATAGTAGCAGGTGTGGTTGTGGCTCTGATGGTAGCAGGTGTGTGGTTGTTACTCTGATGGTAGCAGGTGTGGTTGTGGCTCTGATAGTAGCAGGTGTGGTTGTGGCTCTGATTGTAGCAGGTGTGGTTGTGGCTCTGATGGTAGCAGGTGTGGTTGTGGCTCTGATAGTAGCAGGTGTGGTAGTGGCTCTGATGGTAGCAGGTGTGTGGTTGTTACTCTGATGGTAGCAGGTGTGGTTGTGGCTCTGATAGTAGCAGGTGTGGTTGTGGCTCTGATGGTAGCAGGTGTGTGGTTGTTACTCTGATGGTAGCAGGTGTGGTTGTGGCTCTGATGGTAGCAGGTGTGTGGTTGTGGCTCTGATAGTAGCAGGTGTGGTTGTGGCTCTGATGGTAGCAGGTGTGGTTGTGGCTCTGATAATAGCAGGTGTGGTTGTGGCTCTGATAGTAGCAGTGTGGTTGTGGCTCTGATGGTAGCAGGTACTCACCTAAGTGTGCTTGCGGGGGTAGAGCTCTGGTTCTTTAGTCCCGCCTCTCAACCGTCAATCAACTAATGTACAGATTCTTGAGCCTACTGGGCTCAGTCATATCTACATTTGAAACTGTGTATGGAGTCAGCCTCGACCACATCACTTCCTAGTGCATTCTATTTACTAACTACTCTGACATTGAAAAAGCTCTTTCTTATGTCTCTGTGGCTCATTTGAGTACTCTGCTTCCACCTGTGTCCCCTTGTGCGTGTGCGACCCATGTAAAATAATCCATCATTGTCCACCCTGTCAATTCCTCTGAGAATTTTGTATGTGGTGATCATGTTTCCCCTAGCTGTTCTGTTTTCCAGCGACGTGAGGTGCAGTTCACGTTGTCTGTCCTCATAATGCATGCCTCTTAGTTCTGGGACTAGAGTAGGGGCATACCTCTGAACTTCTTCCAGCTTCGTCATGTGCTTGACTAGATACTGGCTCCATGCTGGGGCTGCATACTCCATCTATGGCCTTACATATGTAGTATGCAAGGTTCTGAAGGATTCCTTACAGTTTTCTGAAAGCAGTTCTGATGTTAGCCAGCCTCGCATAGGACGCTGATGTTATTCTTTTGATGTGAGGCTCAGGTGACAGGTTTGGCGTGTATCAACTCCTAGATCTTTCTCTCTGTCCGTTTCGTGAAGGACTTCATCTCCCATTCGGTATCCAGTGACTGGCCTCCTACTTCTTCCTCCTAGTTTTATTACCTAACATTTACTTGGGTTGAATTTTAGTAGCCATTTGTCGGACCATTCCTTCAGTTTATCTAGGTCATCTTGTAGCCTCATACTATCCTTCTCTGTCCTGATCCTCCTCATAATTTTTGCATCATCAGCAAATATCGAGAGGATCGAGTCAGTTCCTTCTGGGAGATCATTTACGTATATCAGAAACAGTATAGGTCCAAGAACTGATCTCTGTGGGACTCCACTGGTGACTCCGCCACTCTGAAACCTCACCCCTCAAGGTGACTCGCTGTGGCCTGTTGCTTAGGTACTCTCTTATCCAGTGGAGTACCTTCCCTTTCACTCCTGCCTGCATCTCCAGTTTGTACACTAGTCTCTTAATTGGTACTGTGTCAAAAGCTTTCTGGCAGTCCAGATATATGCAGTCTGCCCAGCCGTCTCTCTCACTTGTCGGATTTTTGTTGTCTGGTCATAGAACTCAATTAATCCTGTTCGGCATGATTTGCCGTCTCTGAACCCATGCTGATGTTGTGTTACAAAGTTCTTCCGCTCCAGATGTTCCACTAGCTTTTTTCGCACAATCTTTTCCGTCATCTTGCATGGAATGCAAGTTAGGGACACTGGCCTGTAGTTCAGTGCCTTCTTCCTATCACCCTTCTTGTATATTGGGACCACATTGGCCGTCCTCCAATTTTTTGGCCGTTCACCTGTTACCAGTGACTTGTTGTACACCATGGAGAGTGGTAGGCACAGCGCTTGATCTAACAGTAGAGATACTGAATCTACAGTGAGATCAATGTGTAGGGTCGCAATGACATGTAACTAAATGAATTACTAGACACTAACTGATCACTGGAGACTCACAAATCATCTCAACAGCACACGAGGAATTCTTTGTGTTTATGCAAAATTAAATTTAGCCTAAGGTGCAGTTTTTGATAAACAAGTATTTTAGGCTATGCAATAATAATGACTAAGTTCCTAACCTAGCTAAATTCTAGATACAGTAGAGAACTGAGTATATGAGTATCAGTCTCTATAAATACAGGCAGTGGTATGCTTCAGTGAGTACAGATATAACTTGCAATCAGCTGACCCTAACTAATGTTCCCTAATCTACCTAAGTAGAGGGTAAATGCGAATTATATACATTAGGCTACAGTGCTATAACTTCTGTGGAAGTATATTTAAGCACATATAGCAACCTAAGATTCTGAATGAGCAGTAGACCTGCTCGGTTTATATACAATAAGTTACAGTACTATAACTCTCTGGAGATATAATTAAGCACATGATTACTTAAAGGATGAGTTTATTCTATTATGAGAAACAACTTGTTTCACTATTGATAGTCTTCTGGTAAATATTCACTTACAGGCTATTGCAAAGTTCAATTTTGCTTGTGCTAAAATGCTTCTTCAAACTGTCTCTAAGGTTGCTTGTGGGCAAAAACAATAAGTAGAAGCAGCCCCAAAAAACTGATACAACCCTGCAGGTGTATCACATAAAGTGGATTACTAAATCCTAGTCCAGACGACTTGGTATAAACGCAGTCTTCTCTGGAAGACTTCCCTAAGATACAATAAATGAAATAAGATGTGATGAGATACGATGAAGACTGAATGTGGTCAATTATTACTGTCGAGAATAGTTCTGGTTCTACAGGGGGATCAGTGACATTTGTCGCTTTGACGTGAACCGGTCTAGGCTGCTGGTCACTGATTTATCCACTGAGATCCATAGAAACTAACTCGGCTAATACTAACTGTACCAGCCTCAATCTGGAATTAATGTTGATTGTCAGCTGGCATTGGCTTCTTCAGGTTCAAGACTCTACCTATAAATAAGTAGCCTCCTGTTGAATTCAACAAGTTCATTCGCTGGTGGCTTGTGGTTCAAGTAATGAACTGATAATAATGGTCTGTCCCTATTGATATCTACATTGGTGAGGTGGTCAGACGTTATCTAGGTGTCAGCCAGTTTAATTCGATTCTTCTGCAAAAATCTGGCTGTGTCCCTTAGACCTTTGACATTCAGGTCAACAGGAATGTGGTCAACTACTATAGCTTGGACAGGAAGGACACAACCGCCTAGGCGTACTAGTGGTTGTACTACTTTATATTCCTGAGGCCCAGTCTCTGTTAGGAATCTTGCTATGTTTAATGTCACCTTACACAAGGGTTTAAGTTTCAACTTTTTAGCTGCTTGTTGAGTGATGAACGTTCTCAGTGATCTCTGGTCGAATAGACCTCTTGTAATGATTATGGACATCTTGTTATTTAATTGTACTTGTGCAGTAGGTAATACGGCATTATTATGAGACTTGGTATTAAGTACCATAGCCTCTTGTCGTACCTTGCAGCACAGCACAATGATGGATATGTTCTGCTTCACCTGGAGTTTAGGCGATTTGGGCCTATCAACTCCACACAATGAGGAATGGTGTTGATCCTAGTGGCACCTGTTACATTATGTAATGGGGTGGTGCAGGTATTAAGGATCATGTTGCATCAAGCACTTGTGCTATTCCTTGAGGGACTTTATCCTAGTAACGCGATCAGGAAAGGTTTGACACTGATAAATGGTATGATTCTCTTGACAAAAGGGACAGCATCTCATTCCTGTAGTAGATACTGGAGTCACAGCCTGGGGTGACGTATGGACTACAGGTTTAGAAAGGCTGACTGGATGAGCATCCATGTTGTTATTTTCTCGCACCTTGCAACACTGTACTTTGGTGAATTTTCTATCTCTCACCCTGGGGTTCAAATACTTTAATTTAGTATGCTTGCAAAGTGCAACATGATGTTAGCCTCTTCGACACCTATTGCATGTGCTCAATAGGGGTCTCACAACTGGTTGCATTATGCAGTTGGAGACACCTGGTACATCTGTGTAGCTGCTTGAGTCGTCTGACTCAGGTGTCTCTATTAAGATAACTTGTACATTTATATGAGGAATGATCTTGATGACAAAACACACATAACCCTCGACCTACTGCTCGTTTAAGGAGCACCGGTTTAGGTGAAACTGCAACTACAGGTTATGAAGGTTTTGCTGCTTGCATATGCTTGTTGTTTTGTTTCATAGGAGTACTTGTTGTACTCTTTGGACATACTGATAAATCAGTGTTCGACCTGTTAATGCTAGATGAATTATTTGTACCCGTATTACCTAAAGACAGTGTCACTTAAGGGGGTTCAGTTAAGGAATCTGATGTGGGTACATTTTCTGTAGATTCGGCTACAAGCGCCTGGTTTGCTTGTCTCTTCTTCATGACTAAATGCAAACCTTTTATGATAACCTGCAGAGTCTGGATGGTATCCTCTTGATGAGCTATTTCCAATAACTGGCATACAAGATTTATGATAGTCCTTTCTTTATACTTAGGACCATCACTATTTTGATTCAAAATTACTGATTCAGCTTCAGCCTTTATTTCAGCTTCAGCTTCAGATTCAGTTTCAGTTTCACCCTTAGGTACACTTGGGAGGCATAATAGTTCTGTAGCTTCATATAGTGACTTTTCTGAATCCATAGAACCTGTGGATTCAGAGAGCTGTGCAGTTTCTAATGATGCGGTGTTGGTTGAAGCTGTATTTGATGAAACTGTTGAGAATGAAGGTTAAACCTCATAAGTTTCTAGATCATCCATTTCACCAGATGAACTGGGTGCTTGATCTTGTTCAAGCATGCTTTAATAATAACCTAACTCGAATTGAATATCCTTTTCATAGTCGGTCAGTTCTGAGAAGATTAGCTTTCTCTTGTCAGCTTATATATCACTGTCAAGGAGCTGGTTTCTGTAAGACTTGTTCATTCTCTTCACTTGGGCAAATTTTTGTTCTAAGACTTTGAAATCAATTTTCAGCTGATTATGATCAATTGGAGACTTCCTGTAGAAATTTCACATTGGTTAAGCAGTTCTACAACTTGACCTTGGAATAAGATTAGAGAACGTTTTGTGCTCTCTAGGTTAGCCATAGTGACTACTTAGTTAAGTGTTACAAGCTTTATGCGGCTGTGATTAGCAGCTATGGTACTTCCATATGCTATGTTAATCCTACCTCATGTAGAGGTTAGCTTACCTACCTAATAGTAAACAGCTAATATTTGAGTAGTACTTTGGTGTCTCTACAGGAATTCCTAGGCTTAGCTCATCATAATCAGCGTTGGATTGGTAGTGACACTTCAGTAACACTCAAAAGGTACACAGTAATTTATAATAAGATATGGAAAACACAATTTGTGTATAATAATGATAAATGCTGCGGATTCGCCTATGCTGGTACTCTAGCTGAAATGCAGGTATTATGTAAATTCCACTCCAAACCATTGAATCATTCATTTAATAGTAAATTCAAAATGGATCTGGGGACCAGCGGTACACTTTCGTAGGGTTAGGTGTCGCTAAACATCGTAACGAACAGGGAGGTAACCTAATTCTATTTTAAAGCACTCCAAAAAAATTAAGGTTACTAATCTTCCCTGCCGAACGTGGTGTACGTAAAATTTAAGGTCCAGGATCAGTCTGGAGTCTGTAAATGGCCAGATGCTCCTAAATTAAGACTAATCTTGATAAGCAGACTTCAGATCACCTATGCAATGGCGGTTGTCTCGTGTCTCTCTCTCGCCAGTATGGAGTCTTCTCTCTTTTCCTGCTCGAAATTCGCGCAGCGCACAGCTACCAGTAGGGGTTTCCAAGCATAAATAACATGGAAGGAAATGCGTTGTGACGAATATTTACGTCACAATAAAGATATTATGTGGCGACACCTCTTTTCTTGTGATGTAGTCAATTAATTTAGACGATATTAAATGAACTCTCCAGGTCTGGAGTGGAGATACAATTTATCATTATATTCACTGACACAGCAAATCGTGGCTGCATAGATTAATTCCAGTTAACAATGATAAATTTATTAACGAAAAGTGAATCTAATAATAAATGCTTATCCTCAATAAAAGACAAAATAAGGCTAGATTCTACTCGATATGTTAATATGAAATCTTCCTGGTGGCTAGCTGACTGACGCAACATTTCCACGATTCTAAAGAAAATTATATGACGCTCCACTTCCTAATGCAATGAATTCTGTGATACCAAACTATGGATTAGTAGTGTTAGGTAATTATGACACTTAGTACAGGAAATACATCCCATTATACTAGGGATTAGTAAAAAATTATGAAGCCTAATACAGGAAATACATCCTATTGTATTAGGGATGAGAATAACTGTTGAAAATTTCCAACAGGGCACCCTTCACCCTGACTTTCCAGTTATTATATTATTCAAACTTCAGTGTTAGTAAATGTATCACCAATTGAATGATAAACAGTGTACTCGGCCCAAACTTAGTACCTTTGCATTTTAAATCAATGGAAAAATTATATAGGTTTTTACAAATGTGCTTTTAAAGGCGGAAGAAACACCTGAAAGGTTTATAGGTAGTTCACAACTTGTAGCCCTGATTCGACAAAGATTTCGGACTTCAGGATGGACAAATTCAAACACTACTGAAAGAGTCATCACATATGGTATAGCTCTCACTATCACTAATTTGATTTGCTTCATTCTCCCTGTGATCGCAATATTCGTAATATTGTATATTAGCTAGTAGAGTAGATACGAATATTATATTTTGATAAAATGTTTTGAAAATAATATAAAGATTTTTTAATGAATTTCTAGCCTAATTAATAGTCTAAATAGATTTCACAGTATATCGTGAAATAACTTGAGACATTTAATTATGTCTTAGGTGTTTAATCTTATTTAGGAAACCTGTTGACTATAGTCAACTAACAGGTAATAAACATATTTTCTCAACAAAATAAAATAGAAACATTTTTGTGAATTATATTGCACTCACAGCGTGAATACATGCATAGAAATACAAATCTACAATCAAGCAATCTAGTAATAGCCCACATTACTTAATTAAAAACAATTAAAACAATGCATTCCGAACTGGGAAAAACGCGTACACCTTCATAAAAACGCTGTTACAGAAATGTAACCCCTAATTATCGAAGAAATGAAAATATGCGTATGATTTCTCATTCCATTCCATTATAAGCAGTTAAAATAAATGTTAACGTTTTTTAACTCAACCATATGACAACATAATATGAGCATCAGAACTCCTACACGTCCAGATGAGGTCTGCCATCAAAAAAACAAAACATTTCTGAAACGCTTCTCAAAAATCATCAAACTATCCAGCTCCTCGTCTCCACTCTGAGCTCAGGGATCGTTTGACTCATCGCACGATACAACTGGCAGTCCATATTCGTCCCGAGCAGTTTAGATATTGTAGTCGTTTCATGGTATACGCCACTAGGGAGGAGCTGTGGCTCCTGGTCTCTGCCTGACCACCGACAGGCAGCAGGAATGCGCCAGACTTACCGGGTATCAGGTAGGAGAGACAGGTAATAATTGCGCTTGGCGTCCATTGAGCAATATAGGTAAACAAAGAGGTAGACAGGAAGGGAATGAGGTAGCGGGTGTGTTAATGTATTAAGTAGTCGAGGTAAACACCAGTTACAATAGCTTCAAAGGTAGCTGTTGTCTTGACACAGAAAACATACATACGATACATACACACGAATACATGCAAATTTTACATTAAAAACTTTTAGGATTAAACACAATCAAAATCACTGGACGCACAGATCGCCAGATTGTGCTCCATTATATATATCCCCCATTCTTGAGTTATATTTTGAATCAATTTGATATTTCTGGGAAAGTTTGAATGGGTTGTGATAAGTGATTTGCTGAGGTACGAGTTTAAAGTATATTCTTGATGGGTGATCACCTTTGGACAAACATATATCATTCGTTTGGGAACGAATGGTATAACGAATGTGAACGAATGGTATAACCAATGTGAACGAATGATATAACGAATGTGAACGAATGATGTAACGAATGTGAACGAATGAATGCATGATGTCTTTAACCGTAGGTGTAAATATCATAATTTTGTTTTTCAAATCATATATTTTTATTTTTTAACTAATATTTACCAACCCTATATTTATTAACACACGATAATTAGTGACTCCCCTAACAAGCTTAACTATTAAAATATTTTTTCGGTTTGGTTTTACGTGTTACCATTTAGTTAAGTGTTCTCTAGCGTCGATAATTAAGCAAAAATTTATCACGAAACTTTGAGAATGTTTAATCCTCTGCAATTGCTTGTAAGGTGTATCTTTACATTTTAATAAAAATAAAAGTCTCGAATATATTTTGGCAGGAATATATAATAGGTTTCAAAATACCTGGTACAATGAAAAATGCTGTGTACTATAATATTATTTCAGATACCTTGTACAGATTCCAAACATTTCTGTCAACATTAAAATACTGTTCATACGATATACTTTCACCATTGTGCCAGACCAAATCATGCATAAAAAAGTGCTTCATGATGTGGAATAAATATTGAGTATGATTGAGTATAACATTCATGTTTATTTAACTGAAGTTATTTATTTCATTTGTTTTGGGTAAACAAAGAGAAAAGTAAGTAAAATATATTTGGAATGCTCTTCATCTAACTCGCTGGCAATGAATGTATAAAACAGAGAAATTGGCCAATATTTTTGTGGATGAAATTATTAACGAATGGTTGATATACTGAAAATTGCAAAGAAAAATGACTGAGGCACAGACAAATACAGATAGAAAAGAAGCCTGAGAGGCAAATTATATATATTTACATATGACAGTGTCAGACCACGGAGGAAGAATTGAAACAGGAATTTCCTTAAGCACTTTCGTATTTAATAATACATCTTCTGAAGGGCCCTTCTGAAGATGTATTATTATATACGAAAGTGTTTAAGAAAAATTCCTGTTTCAATTCTTGCTCCGTCGTCTGACACTCACTTTTTCATGACGTGTTAATTTTTGTGATTTACACACACACACACTCACACACACGTTCTTACGTTCTTATGGCCCAAGCATGGATAATAATAGCATAAGATAGAGAATATTAACAATGAATTAGTGAGACAAATGTGTATCAGTGATCCTACCCAAATCGCCCTCTAACTGATCTATTAAAAATGGATCTAAATTATATAAACCACTGCTAATGTTCAAATTACATGATTTTGTAATATGTATCAAGGCAGATTCAATTATGTTCCTATTGAATGTGATTTTACAATTCATTATTGAAGAAGACATCTCCCAATCAATTTGGTGAGGCTTTACTGACAAATGAACAAACAAAGCATTAGACAAAAGGCCATGTTTTACAAAGAATTTATGTTGCGAAATTCAACATTTCAAATCTATAGAGATTTGCCCAACATAGAACCTATTACAGTCTTTACAAGGTAATTTATATATGACACAATTATCACTACGAGGGCTGTTTCTAACTAATAATTTACCAATAGTATTTTCGTAGTTAAACAATACATGTTTATCAAAACATTTCAACGCCTTGACCATATTTTCAAACCCAGAAAAATATGACACAAATAACACCTTCTTTGGGCGAATTTTCTCACTGCAATTATTATTATAATATGTACGACGTTTTTTCCTACGGCCAACTTTCAAAAAACTCAGTGGATAACAAAGCTCGAGACCAATAGAATCACACACACACACACACACACACACACACACACACACACACACACACACACACACACACACACACACACACACACACACACACACATATATATATATATATATATATATATATATATATATATATATATATATATATATATATATATATATATATATATATATATATATATATATATATAACTGAAAACTCACACCCCAGAAGTGACTCGAACCCATACTCCCAGGAGCAACGTAACTGGTATGTACAAGACGCCTTAATCCTCTTGACCATCACGACCGGACATAATGAGGTGATAGCCGAGGCTATTTGAACCACCCCACCGCCGGCACTCGGATAGTAATCTTGGGCATAGCATTTTACCAAATCACCTCATTCTTTGGGGCACACGTGAGGAACACAAATGCGAACAAGCCTGAATGGTCCCCAGGACAATATGCAACTGAAAACTCACACCCCAGAAGTGACTCGAACCCATACTCCCAGGAGCAACGCAACTGGTATGTACAAGATGCCTTAATCCACTTGACCATCACAACCGGACAAAATGAGGTGATAGCCAAAGCTATTTGAACCACCCCACCGCCGGCACTCGGATAGTAATCTTGGGCATAGCATTTTACCAAATCACCTCATTCTTTGGGGCACACGTGAGGAACACAAATGCGAACAAGCCTGAATGGTCCCCAGGACAATATGCAACTGAAAACTCACACCCCAGAAGTGACTCGAACCCATACTCCCAGGAGCAACGCAACTGGTATGTACAAGATGCCTTAATCCACTTGACCATCACGACCGGACTAAATGAGGTGATAGCCGAAGCTATTTGAACCACCCCACCGCCGGCACTCGGATGGTAATCTTGGGCATAGCATTTTACGAAATCACCTCATTCTTTTGTCCGGTCGTGATGGTCAAGTGGATTAAGGCATCTTGTACATACCAGTTTCGTTGCTCCTGGGAGTATGGGTTCGAGTCACTTCTGGGGGTGTGAGTTTTCAGTTGCATATTGTCCTGGGGACCATTCAGGCTTGTTCGCATTTGTGTTCCTCACGTGTGCCCCAAAGAATGAGGTGATTTGGTAAAATGCTATGCCCAAGATTACCATCCGAGTGCCGGCGGTGGGGTGGTTCAAATAGCTTCGGCTATCCCCTCATTTTGTCCGGTCGTGATGGTCAAGTGGATTAAGGCATCTTGTACATACCAGTTGCGTTGCTCCTGGGAGTATGGGTTCGAGTCACTTCTGGGGTGCGAGTTTTCAGTTGCATATTGTCCTGGGGACCATTCAGGCTTGTTCGCATTTGTGTTCCTCACGTGTGGCCCAAAGAATGAGGTGATTTGGTAAAATGCTATGCCCAAGATTACCATCCGAGTGCCGGCGGTGGGGTGGTTCAAATAGCTTCGGCTATCACCTCATTTTGTCCGGTCGTGATGGTCAAGTGGATTAAGGCATCTTGTACATACCAGTTGCGTTGCTCCTGAGAGTATGGGTTCGAGTCACTTCTGGGGTGTGAGTTTTCAGTTGCATATTGTCCTGGGGACCATTCAGGCTTGTTCGCATATATATATATATATATATATATATATATATATATATATATATATATATATATATATATATATATATATATATATATATATATATATATATCATGTTCCTGAAAATTGCATACACAAACATAGAATGAGTGAGATCAAAGATACTGTAGTTAAGTCATGTAATACAGCTGCAGACACCAGACATTGTTGCACTCATGGAGACAAAACTTGAAGATAATATTTTAAATGAGTTCAAATTCTCAAGGGGTTACTCAGTTTGGAGGCGAGACAGAAAAATAAGGAAAGGCGGTAATGTTTCTGTGCTAGTGAAAGAACACCTAAAGGTAAATTAAATAATGATTGTGAATCCACTAGAAGTTGACATAATAGCACTAGAGATCTGCAATCAGGATGATAAACTATGATCATAAATGCATATATTCTTGTAGATTCGTATCCCTCATCCTGTAAACATTCATGTTTCTATATGTTAAACAAGATACTAGGATGAGGGAAGGGGATGTTCCCTCCATTCTGGATGTTATATTTACCAGGAAAGAGGAAGAGATATTTATCATTCAGTACCTCCCTCCCTTGGGTATAAGTGACCATGTCTTTTTGGGAATAAAGTATGCAATGCATTATAATCTGGAAGAAAATGAACTTGAAGCAGTTGAAAAACCTTATTTGTGGAGAGGTCATTATGGGGAATTCAGATATTTCCTTAAAGAATTTGACAGAAACACTTGCTGTTAGGTCATGAAGTAGATGAGATGTATGTCAAGTTTTGTGAAATATATGATAAAGGCACAACAAAATTGATACCAAAGGAGAGATGCAGAACTAAAGAAAGGTTTTTGTTCAACAGAAATTGCGACAGGGCCAGAGATCAAAACACACACAAATAGAATCAATATAGCAACAGGCCAAACCCCGAAACATACAAGCGATACAAAGATGCGAGAAACAACAACAGCAGTAAGGAGAGCAACATTCCTGTTGCTGTAGCAGGTGAAGAATTACATGTCATTTGGATTTTTTCGAGTTTTGGATTTTCCGAGATATTTTCTTTTTGATAAAAATATGTATACCTGGTTGATACCTGGTTGATGGGGTTCTGGGAGTTCTTCTACTCCCCAAGCCCGGCCCGATGCCAGGGTTGACTTGTGAGAGTTTGGTCCACCAGGCTGTTGCTTGGAGCGGCCCGCAGGCCCACATACCCACCACAGCCCGGTTGGTCCGGCACTCCTTGGAGGAATAAATCTAGTTTCCTCTTGAAAATGTCTACGGTTGTTCCGGCAATATTTCTTATGCTTGCTGGGAGGACGTTGAACAACCGCGGACCTCTGATGTTTATACAGTGTTCTCTGATTGTGCCTATGGCACCTCTGCTCTTCACTGGTTCTATTCTACATTTTCTTCCATATCGTTTACTCCAGTACGTTGTTATTTTACTGTGTAGATTTGGTACTTGGCCCTCCAGTATCTTCCAGGTGTATATTATTTGATATCTCTCTCGTCTTCTTTCTAGTGAGTACATTTGGAGGGCTTAGACGATCCCAATAATTTAGGTGCTTTATTGCATCTATGCGTGCCGTATATGTTCTCTGTATTCCCTCTATTTCAGCAATCTCTCCTGCTCTGAAGGGGGAAGTGAGTACTGAACAGTTAAATGTTACACTGTATAATGTATGTAATAATGCAGTATAATGTTAATGTATTTTGATAAATGAGCTTTCTTATCTAATTAGATAAAATTAAGTACTGTGGTTTTATATACTAATAATTAGCTAAAAATATATACTGTATAAGTATATGTAAATTATTTTACCTTGCGCCTAGATCCACCAAGCCTGTATGGTGTGCATTTCAGTACTTCGGAAATCTGAAACGATCTGGAATCTCTTATCTGCAATGAAACAATACTTATTATTGCACTTACCAAAAAAGGGATTTACCAAAACAAAATGTAGTCTCGAAAAGACTACATTTCAACAGAAATGTGCCACACACCAGTCACAAGACTGAACCTCGTCAAGGCCAAACGTCTAAATGAGAGCATGAACGAGTACGAAATAATTTTTTAACGCCATTAGGAAACCCTGCTTGTGATAAAAATATTAAGCTGTTTTTATATACAGTATGTGCAGTGTTAAAGTTATGGTGAATGAATAGGTGTCTTGTATATTAATAATTATAAATTTATTACCTACCGTTTGTTGATAGGAATAATGATATGACATGCACTTGTCCGTTTTTTTCTGCTTTTGGGCACGAACTGTATGATTGTTCCTAGGCCACCAGCACAATGTGGTTTCCTGAAAAGTCAAAACAAACTGCTACATGCTAATTTTAGCACTTATCTATATAAATAAAAATGGAAATGTTCGTTTGTTCAAAATCGCTAATCTAGTAATCTAATCTAAGCTGGTACTAATCAGTACCAGTAGCCCTCTCACACCCCAGACAGAAGTACCAGCCCTCACCTCCCCACACACTACCCAATTGTTCCTTACTCAACACCCCCTTGGACCTTTATTATAGAAAAATAGAATCAATTAATATAATAAAATAAAAATATGAGTGTTTACTTACAATAATGGTATCGGTGGAACACAATATATTCTTCTTCTTCTTGATAGTAGGTGCAGTTTGCATGAAGGGTTGTTGTTGTTGTTGTTGAGTTAGGAGCGACGACGATCGTGGGATCGGATGCGCCCCGGCGTACCCGTGAAGGGTGAATCGCAAAGCCAGGAAAGGCGAAATGCTAAGCCAAAACGCGAAACTAGTGACGCCAAGCACTAGATGTTGGATATTTCCAACACCGAATACAACACTGTTGTATTCTCATTACTTATTACTAACTCTATTAATTATTGTAGTAAGTAAAATTAACAACACGTAGAATTCTCATGTACTAATAATTTCATCTGTGCAGTAGGCTAGAATTCTCACGTCACCCGACGCCAGTATTGCGTCAGATTTCCTTACAATAAACACATTATATCCAATGTATGTGAGAATTAAATTCGATTCTCTATAACTAAGGCATTCTGTATGATAACTAATTGCAGATGAATTGACCTCCAACTAAAAGCCGAATAGAGCGTTGGAGTCATAGCGATTATCTCGAAATAAAAGTTAACGTCACCAGTGAATGCCATGGGGAGACATTAATTCCTCTCCCTTATATATTTACTATTCTTAAATTGGTAAATAATAATAATTTCCTCCTCTAAATAATAAACCCGTCCAGTCTTCAACGTTTCAAGCGTAAATGCGAGAAATATTAATGTTCGTGACATAATTTGTTTTATGAACGCGGGACGCGGCGTGGGTTGAGGAGGACCAACTCAGTACACGTGGAGAGCCCCTCTGAGGCAGACCTGCGCATACCGTACTCACAAGGAGACGCCATTGCCCAGCCACTAGGGCAGACGTTATCCATCCTCAGATGAAAGTCGCCACTGTGAGGCGTGAATAACCTTGCAGATAATATCTTCAGCTGGTGCTGGTGTCAGATAAGGAACCTTTTAACCTGGTTCTTGACGACACGTGACCAGCCAGTGAAGCGCGTCACTATCCAGGATAGGCTTAGCCGGAGCCTGGGGACGCGAATTACGGCAATCTTAAAACTTATACAGTGCCCTTTCAGCTAAGGATATTCCCTTTATGTGATGCATCTGGTAAAGAGTTTTGTAGTAGCTGGGTGATTGACCGTTATGACGCACGATAACATCTAATAACAGGTGATTAATTTTTGTCACCTGTAACTCTCAATTTCTTGAATATAGAGATTCAGTAGTTAAATTAGTTGCTACTGTAAATATTTGTCTTGCAGCACGTGAGAAGAATTCTCCCTGCCACCTTCTCCCATGTTAATCCATCCCATTCGTCAGCCAGCCAAGTCCAGAGAATTAGAGGAAACGCCGTGGCTTACATAAAGGAATCGTCTTTAAGCTAAGATTCTTTATATTCATTCATGAATTTTGTTGCAATTACTTATATGCAGAATTTCTCAGGATTAACATGTGTTTATTGTGACTCTCATTACTATACTTATAATCTATGTTCTCATTTATGGTAATGATATCAGTTTCACTATAATTTATAGGATTAGATTATTATTAATTGAATTAGTGAACGAACCACACTAATTCCTGGACGTACTTACCTCCAGTAATAACCCCCCAATGTAGATGTTTGAGGGTTTGATTCATTTAATTATACAGCCCATTAATTATTTCTATGATCATATTCTCTAGTATTTTATCCATAGTTACTGGTTCATCTAGGAATTATCTAATGATCAGAAATTCTCAGTTTCCCTCTTTACTATAAAAGAGGGTGGTCCTTCGTAATTTAATTTACTACATTAATATTTAAATAATCAGACTCAAGCCCCAAATATCCCACACTAGAAACTAATATGCCACATGGCAAAGCTACACACAAAAAGAGAGGCAGAAGCACATAATAGAACAGGGTAAACAAACAGCCAGAAGGGCACACAGCATGTCTTAGAGCAAATACACAAGAAATCAGAGCACATACTTGCCCGGGAACTTGGCCCGCGGGAATCTTACATTAAACGCCTCCCAGAGCACCCATTGCCAATGGTCTCGTCCATCCACCGGGGACGCCATAACATCCGGAACCGGGGCAACAAACACCTGCAAACTGGGGACCCAGATGGTAGAACTCATGAGGCGAGAAGTTGCCACTCGCCCCCACAGGAAGGGAACTTGCCCCCCACGAAAGCACTCCGGACCGTCAAACAGGTGTAACTCGGCAATCTTCGACCAGTGACCCGGTGGCATCACAGACGCCGGCAACACGTCCCCCAGGGCCCCAACGCGCACCCGCACCACAGGGGTACCCGCGGCCCCGGGCACACCACTAGACGACAGAAGGGAACCCGGATGGCGCGCATCCTTCCGTAACGTCACCACCAGTCCACGCCCAGCACCAGAGTCCACACCATCCCTGGCAGCGGAAGCCACCACCCCCCACTGTGGAGAGTCCCCCGGTGGAGAAAGAACCGAAGGCACGTCCGAGACACAGGCACCAGCACCAGCAGGCACATGTACCTCCGCCACCACGAACCGCGGAGACATCGACGCATCCGTATCCACACTGTCAACATCCGAAGCCCCACAGTCACTGAAGTCACCAACGTCGGCCCAGGAAGAAGACGAACGCCGGGAACGTTTGGGCACCGGCCGGATATCGTCCGAGCCGGTAAGTGACCCAGAAACACGGGTACCACGAGCCGAAGGAACCGACGCCAGGACGGCAGCAGCCTCAACCACAGGGTGAACCGGGCCACACACAGCAGGAGGCTCCGCAGTCACCCCAGCACCAAGCACATCCGGGACCCGAGTCACGGACACAGGGCCAGGCGCAGCATCAGAAGACGAGGGAGAAGACAGCGACGTCACACAGGGAGCTCCAGGAAGGCCCACGGGAGCTGCTGGGACAGCAACAGGATCAGGCAGACCAACCGGCGGTACCTCAAGAACTGGAGGAGGGACGGCAACAACCAGAGGAACGGCAGGCGCCGCCGGGGAAGCTGCAGCAGCAGACGGGACGCGCACCACCTCATCAACATCACCGGAGACTGCCTCCAAGGGAGCGGCGGGAAATCCTCGTCGCAGAACAAGTTGACAGGAGCAGCAGGGGCCTCAGAGCCCCTGCTGCTGAGACCCTGTGCTGCTTCCCCTGTGGCCTATTGGGGTTCTGCCCCAATAGGCCACACCGGAAACAGGTACGAGGCCGCCGGACATAATACACCCGGACGTAGTACCCCATAAGCCGGACAGAAGAAGGTATATCCGACCGCAGGTGCATCCCCAATGTGCGAATGTTTGTACGCCTCCCAGCATACCGCCCCGAGGAGAGCGTATTAACCCGCACACTGACAACAGTACCAAAACCCCCGAAGTAACGCCGGAGGAGGTCATCAGGGAATTCCAGGGGCGCACCATGGATACTGACATAAGTCAGGGCACCACTGCGGTCCGAAATCGCCACAGAGCCGGCATCGTCTGGCAACGGCAACGTACGCCCCCCGTACCGACGGAGGAAGTCCCGGTACTCGTCCTGCCCCACGAACTTAATAACAACCCGATGGGCCGAAACTAGCTCCACACCGTAAACAGCTTCCAACGGGACACGAGAGCATGTCACACATCACCATCTCGAAGGTCGGATAACCAGCCTTACAAGTGAACTCCAGGCCCACGGAGTTCACACGCTGAACAGGAGGAAGATGGCCCCCCCATGTCAGAACTGCCACGTCAACACAGCCAGGCAGGCAACAAAACTGGTAGGGCAGGGACGCCCACACCACCTGGCGACCAAAACAGCAAACAACTCCAACAGCCACGGAGGGTCGAGAAACGTCCTCACTCCACGGCTGCTAACAGTCGACTCCGTATGAAGGGTTTGTCCTCGCCATGAATGAACTGACGACAAAATGTCTGCTGTGTTGATATTGGCGTCGGATGACGCTGTGACATCATAGCTGAGGGACGCTTTGCGCATTACTCAATCGTCGCTTGAACTCATCATAAATAGTTTTGTCATTTTTATTATTTTATTTTTATTTATATATATACAAAAAGTTACATTGGAAGTTAGCAGAGAATATAGAAAATAAGTTGAATTAACATTCTTGTAAAGCCACTAGCACGCATAGCGTTTCGGGTAAGTCTTTAAACTAACAGAATTTTTTTTTTATAAATTAACAGTAAAATTGATAAAAAATGTTAGCAGGTATTTTATAGCTTTTCTTTACAGGTACAGATAATTTTAGGTAGAATAATTACAGTAAAATCAACAAAAATGTTTATAGGTAATTTGAAGAACTTTTGACACAAAAACAGATCAGAATAATACACAATAATAACAATACAAAATAAAGAAACAAGGATTACTAGGTACATGAGAATAGCATTTCAGAGTTATACATTGGTTCACTGAAGCACAATATGAGGATCATTTCAAGGAAAAGTTTCAAGGAATAATGCAGTAGAAAATGCACTCAATACAACAACCATAATATCAGATGATATGTAAGATTACAATGTTAAAGTAATATGGCTTAGGTACAAATATTGGGAGATTGAGTAGCACTAGATACAGTGTGAAGATAAAGTAGGTCAAGTTTTATAATACTATGTTGTACTATCATTAAGAGAATATATATCTATAAACATGTACGAGGAAAATCAGCATATGAATGCAATAACATATATTTATCAATATAAATGTTCCTTGATACACAACAATGACCAATCGATCACCCTATCAGTCCTAGAACACGTACAGCTGTAGGTAATCCAGCTTACGACTGTAACTCTATATTTCAGTATAAACAGTCATCGGCACAAGAATGACAAACAATCACTCACCTTTCACTGCGTCTTTCACACTAATGACAACCAAACACACTATCACCTCCCTACAAGTGATCATTTAGAACTTCCCTCCCACATCTAGAAGTTCACTACCCTGATCTCTTCAGGTTCTTCCGGGTTTAACTACCAGGATCCTTTGCAGCTCCTCCAGGCTGCTACCATGAAGTTTTCCTTGGGCAACTTTGGTGCTTCGCCACTTCTACTAGGGTCCACCACAGCTCTCCTGGCTGCTACACCGTGAGGTTTCCTCGAGCAACTATGGTGCTTCACCACCTCTACAGAAGCACGTGACACTCCTCTTCACTGCTACTCCTCACAGCTCGAGGTCTTCTCCTCCACTACCTTGGAGTCTCATCAACTACTCCCTCTGTGCTGGCTTCGAAGTTCTCAGCAACTTCTTCCCCAAAGACAAACCTGCAACCCATTGACTCTCCAATAAAAAATGTTTCCCCTTAAACACATAAACAAAAATAACCACACAATATGTTTGCCTCTATGGGAGCGGTCGGCCGAGCGGACAGCACACTGGTCTTGTGATCCTGTGGTCCCGGGTTCGATCCCTGGCGCCGGCGAGAAAAATTTGGCAGAGTTTCTTTCACCCTATGCCCCTGTTACCTAGCAGTAAAATAGGTACCGGGGTGTTAATCAGCTGTCACGGGCTGCTTCCTGGGGGTAAAGGCCTGGTCAAGGACCGGGGCATGGGGACACTAAAGCCCCGAAATCATCTCAAGATAACCTCAAGAGAATAACCTCCAACATCTATCAGCTCTTTACATACTGTGAGAGTGGACTTCCCCGTTTTGGGCTGATCAATGCTCTGCCTTATTTGTCGGTCCTCACTCACTCTGGGAGTGTCCTCCGCTGCCAGGAGCTGGGCTCCCTCAGTCACCTGCCAGCACTCAGAGGAGACGGACGTCGCTCCGTCCTCCAGGATGTTCCTCCCTCTCCACTCTCTTATTTTAGGCCTTCTGCCTTATCAAAACATGTCTAACTTATCAATAAATATTGCTACTGTCGCTGGTCACATGACCAACTACAAGTAATCGCTATAGACTGGCTTAAATCGTGCTTACCACAGATTGTCTGGTCGAGGGTGCTCCTCCCTCTGATGGAGTCTGGTCAGGGCACTCACAAGGCCCACGATAATGTTTCTGGGCGGCTTAATAAACACTCCTTGCCGTCCAGGACTTGAGACCACAACGTTCCCAGCTCGATTCCACAGATGGAACGTCTGCACACTTCTCCTCTCTTGGAGATATATCACTAGGGGTTACTTTCTGATGGGAGCTCAAATGGAACACGGCTTCCCCTTGTGATGTTTGGCACTCAAGTGGGGCCACAGCCCTCCAGAAGCGAGCCTCACGCCTCCAGCAAATTATCCACATCTCCTAACCAGTCATTTATCTATTTTCTTATTCACTGTCCATAATCTCAAATTGTTTACTATATCCAACCAACTATTTTACATCTGTGTTATCACCTCTATATTCCCTAGACCTTCTAGTCAGGTCAGGCTTGATAGAATAATTCTCAGAGGGGAGACTCGTTTTTCGGCTGCCTGGGATCATAACATTACATTATCTATCTGAAGCTGAATTGCACTTGTTGATTTGTTTCCAAATAAGATATAGTAGGTCTTTTATATGTTTAGTGTGAGTTTGTTGGTTGACATTCACAAGTAGAATTTTCTTAATTAATTATTTACAACATTATTTAACATGAGTGGGTTTGGGTCAGAGTAGATGAGTAGTATCATCAGCAAACAATATAGTTTAAGTATGTTAGAGACATTAGGGAGATCATTGATGTATATTAGAAACAGGAGGGTCCTAGGATGCTGCCCTGTGGCACCCCTAGAGTAAGTGGTAGAGTGGGAGAGGTTATATCATTGATGGCTACATATCAATGTAGTCTGTCACTAAGATAGGATCGGATATAGTTCAGGGCAAGGCCACGGATTCCATAATGGTGGAGTTTAAGTAAGAGGTAGTTATGGTTAACAGTATCAAAGGCCTTTCTCAGGTGGATGAAGAGTCCAATTGGAAACTCACTTTTGTCAAGGGCTGAGAAGATTAAGTCAAGCAGACTAACAATAGCATCATTGGTACTCTTTTGGGAGCGGAAGCCAAACTGGCAAGGACTTAGTGTATTGAATTTTACAAGATTGGAGTAGAGCTGTTTGTAAAAAAAAAATTACAATATTTTTAATAATATAGGTAGATTCGATATGGGTCTGTAATTATTTATGTCTGCCGTGTTACATCCTTTATGAACCGGCGTTACTCTTGCTTTTTTAAGGATATCAGGGAAGGTATGACACTCTAGGGATTTATTGAACAGCAATGCTATGGGTGGTGCAAGGCCATGGGAGGCACTCCTGCATACCATCGATAGTATTCCACTAATGTTCCCAGCTTTGGTGTTTAGCGAGTGAATGATGGACACAACATCTATAGGGCTGACCGGAGAGAGGAGAAGAGAGTTTGGATAGCTGCGTGAAAGATATGTGGTAACATATGTCTGAGTCTCTGGGATTTTTCGGGTAAGGTTAGCACTAATCGATGAAAAGAAGCTATTAAATTCAGTTGCTGTTTCAAGATCTGTTGCAGGTGTATAACCATCCTTGGAGATTTTTATCTTATTATGTGAATGCTGTTTAGCTCCTAGGATGGTAGAGATGGCTCTCCATGTGCTTTTCATGTTGCCTTTTGCTTCTTTGAATCAATTCTCGAAATAGGAATGCTTTGCTCTTATTATTATACTGGTAAGCACTGATGAGTACCTCTTAACTACTTCTTTTGCAAAAAGGTCAATCCTAGTTTTTTTCATATTCATATTTGTTGTCGATTGCTTTAAGTATGCCATTAGTGAGCCAGGGATTATTTAACCTTTTGCCAGTTACTTGCTTGGTGAGGAGAGGACAATAAGTAATGTAAAGGATTAGAACTTTGGAAAGAAAGAGGCTAGTTAGCGAATTATTATCCTGTGTATTGATAAATTATGATTCCCATTTTACATTGTGGAGAGCATTTGTGAGATTGCCTCTTGCCGCTTCACATTGTAACCTAAAGGTAATTTTCTTGTTACCTGGTGATGTTATGGCCATGTTCGCTAAAAGGAAGGTAGGACAGTGGTCAGTTGTTCTGTCAGTGATTATACTTGATGTAAGTGGAGCTGTTATGTTGGTCCATCAGTGATCCAGGGTAGTCGCAGATGTTTGAGTGAATCGGGTGGGCCTGGTGGTTGCGGGGATGAGCATACAGGAATTCATGCTGTTGAGGAAATTGTCTACTTGAGGGCTATTTTGTAGCCCAAGGTCAATATTGAAATCACCTCTGAGAACTATGTGATTTTTGTTGAGATTATTGTTTATGATAAGATTCCTCTAGTTGTTGTTGTATTTGTGTCAAGCTTCAGACACGAGCATGTTACGGGTATGTCTTAAAGAGTTGAGAGCAATTAAGGATGATAAAGAGTCACTTACAATTAATGTATCAAGATTGGATACTTGTACACATTTCAGTGCAAGGAGCAAGGCAAATAGTTCGGTCTGAAGGGTAGAGGCCCAGTTGTTTATACGGACTCCCCACTCAAATTATAAGTTATAGCCTATTGTCAGGACAACTGCACTTTCAGCTGCACCCGTTGAGCGCTGTAGGAAACCTTCAGTGTATATGATTTGAGAGAGAGAACGCTCTGTGGACAGAGCATCAATATGGCTTAAGACGTTGAGCTTTGCCTCAAAACGAAGCTGAGACTGATCTCTAATTTGCTCCTTTGATGGAAAGGGAGGGTTTAAAATTGAAAAGGGTGTAATTTCCTAAAGTGCAGGAAAGTGCTATTGTTGTCTCTCTTGGTACAAATTATAAATCTGATACTTTCTGAATTCAGTTCCAATTTTATTTATCCATTTGAAACAATGTTTACATTCAATAAAGAAATTCTGGAGGGCTTCTGTGCAAGGGTTAGGATGAGCTAGCCTAAGCATTTTTATACCAATTTGACAATTAATTTTAGTAACACGATAAACAACGCTCGGAATATTAAGTTCCTTCCTCATGTTAAGTATCTTTGTGGTACGAGGGCAACCAAGGATTATCCTCAAGGCTTCGTTCTGCAATTTTTCAAACTCTCCAAGATTTCTTTCAGGATGCCTTAAAGTTAGTTTAGTTCATTTATTATTCACCCCATACCCATCTTGTGGGCGGTAGTTGAAAGGGTTACAGAGGCACATAATGGGCTCAGGGACTGAACCCCACAATTCATTTAGCTAAGCAAGTTACAATCTTGATGAGCTAGTTACAAAATTCAGTATAAGTCGTCACATCAACTATCGGTTCGAGACCGACCACAAGTACAATTTCTAAATTAAGCAACTGACATATGTGGAGAGCTAGTGTCACAATTGATATGTTTGTCCTGCACACCGCCCCCCATCCAGTGGGCAGCGGTGGATAGGTTACAATCACTCTTAGTTACTACCTACAGTTAGCAAACTGGGGATATTTGGCTGAAATTTCTGGTAGCAGATCATTTTGAATGAAATATTGACACATCGTTGGTACATTGGTTATAGAATTGTCTCTGAATTTACTTATCTTTTCGCACTCTATCACATAGTGATGGAGGGTGTGCGAATAATTTTGTTGACACAGTTTACATTTGGTCAGGTCTACATCGGCAGATAATGAGAATTCCCAGATATACTTGTAACCGAGTCTAAGCCTAGCAGTAGTAACATCTAGAAGTCAGCTGATTTTATTTGATGAACCATAGATGTGTGGCTCCTCTTGCATGATAGTACTGAAGGAAAGTTAATCCCCCCAAAACACTTTCTTGTTTTGGGCAAGTGACCCCTCCCTCTCTCCAGTTTTTTTGGACATTCCGCGGTAGCACGCGGAAATACTGAAAAGTGTATACTCTATTCAACTTTGTCACCTTAATTCTCGTCCTATGTCTTTCATTTTGGTTGTGAGATTTTTCTCTACGCCTACCTCCCTTAGGAGGTGGACTACAAGTTTAAAGGCTGCTCACGGCAGTTAAGCATGAGTCCAGTAGAAAAAGGAAAAGCGGGAGCAAACCGCCAGGCCTCCACCACCAGGGGTGAAAACCTGTTCACAATAGGCCGCTGGCTCCTCCTAGTTAAACAGGACGTTAAAACTAATAAAGGGTAACCGACGGGTTCTCACAATCAAATATTTATATTTGATGTGGCGCTATGAATTGGAATTCGAATTCCCAAGAACAGCCGTCATATCAAGATCACATCAACATTTAATAATAATATGCAGAAATATGGTGGAATAATATGGTTGAAGGGTTGACATCAAAGACCGTTTTCTATAACATAACAATTTATTAATAACAAGAGACTAACTACTACATTACCGAGTTTACGTTACGTTAATGTCCATCCATAGGGAGCCGGTCGGCCGAGCGGACAGCACGCTGGACTTGTGATCCTGTGGTCCTGGGTTCGATTCCAGGCGCCGGCGAGAAACAATGGGCAGAGTTTCTTTCACCCTATGCCCCTGTTACCTAGCAGTAAAATAGGTACCTGGGTGTTAGTCAGCTGTCACGGGCTGCTTCCTGGGGGTGGAGGCCTGGTCGAGGACTGGGCCGCGGGGACACTAAAAAAAAAAGCCCCGAAATCATCTCAAGATCTCAAAATCCAGTGGCACGATAACAAACAGCTAAATAGCAACCCTTGCTGTGAGGCTGCATACTGAACTAACCTGAACACAGGTGTGCCTACTGATGACGCAATATTGCAAAACAAAGAAAAATATCACAGACTAAGTTACACCACAGTGAATGGTTACGTTATTGTACATCAAGTGGCATTTGCAACACAGCTATTCAACAGCCCCTCAAGAAGTGACAGCAGGCTCCATGTTGCTGACACTTCGGGCTGACAACATGAACTAACTGAACAAATGAAGGATATCCACTGAAGACACAAGCATGCAACCAATAGTGTCTCGGTTTCCCTGACAGCAACTATAATCACAAGCTTTGGGGTCCTCCCGTCCCCCAGGAGAGACCCACGTAACTAGGCGGGTAGTCCAACAGTGACTCCCCCTATCACAACCCAGTGTGAACACTCTTTGCAACTCCCTACAAGGAGTTGCACTGTAAACAGTGAACAAAGACAGGCAAGGCGGGATTCTGGGACACAGCTCCACAAATCCCTAGATTACTCTACTCTCGTCACCAGACGACAACCAAAAGAAATTGCCTTAAGTGATTAATTGCGTTAATTGACTGATCGCAGCAGTCAGCAACAAAGTACTACGGTAATCACAAACAATTGTCTCACACTAGACAACAATATGATGATACTCTACGTTAATCTTTAACACTTGTCTCTCTTGTTAACAATAACTCAAACTTATATTACATCACACTCGACTCCTAGCATGTATTCAGTGAGTAATCATCAATTAAGGTCAAACGGACCATTAATTACATCCCCATTGAGTTACGTTAACTAAGCCTACCCTAGCTTGGTAGCTTCTCAACAGTCTGTGTCAAAAAATTACTAGTGAGTGTTAATTACCCTAATTAACTCCGGGAAATTAATTAACTGTCACCAGGACCGATAATTAATCATCAATAAATACGTCTCCCTCCGCACTGCCTAAGCAGGTCTCATCAAACACTGTGAATTCACGGGAAAGGAGTTAATTACCCCTAATTAACAAGAGTGCCATTAATCCACTGTCCTCAGACAGGATATGATTAATACAGCGATTTATGCTAGCTCCATGACCTCGCTTTACCGAGTCATCTGAGCCCTCCAGACGTTAATTACTCCACTAATTAACATGAGCCACTAATTGCTATACCCCAGAAAGGTAATTAGTCTCGAGCAAATTACGTTAACACAAATACTGACGTACTCTGACAGATCCTCTCCCACTATGTGAATTCATGATGAGAAGGCTAATTACATAATTAGCTAGAGTGGTCAATTAGTTGTCACACGGACAATTAATTGCTCCCGAGACGTATCTCACTCAAGCTCAAAGCTGTTCTCTCATAACAGCCCTCACTCACTCCACAATAGGTGTGCACCCCTTATCCAGTTAATTAATTCCCCAATTATTAACTCACTGAATCATTCAGTCCTCAACACAACTTAAAGAAACAAAGTAACCCCAGTGTTACATAGGTCACATTACAATGGCATGCAACAACACAAATGCACTGCCCACATACGGTTGCGGCTACTGCAACTCGTTAATTACTGTGCCCACACAATAATGACACACGGTTGTGCAACAACAAGAGTGTACCAATATTACTACCCCCCCCCCCCTTTTCTTGCAACCGTTGCAAAGGACTACTGTGAACACACACTTACCTCAGCAAGGCAATTAACCAATCAACTGCCTGCTCTCATTAAGTACTGTGAATTCCCTGAATAATCCTAGAGGTCCCTTAATCCCTCAACACAGCTCCCAGGGCAGCAATATCATATAAACTGATAACAATACTGCACAAACCTGCAACATAATGATGCCGTCAGCATACCCCACATGCTAATGACATCATTAGGCAATCAGTCAGCAATCACATCTACTGACTCACCACACAACACAGTACATAAAGCATGCAAATGAACACATAGAAATGGCATTCACATAATCAATTAAAATTATATCATCATGTAAATGTATGACTAACTACACAGACCTTAGGGTACCCACAGACATCCCTGCAACATGATGATTATAATTATTCATGCTGGTACTCCATCGCACTAATCCAGTCTCACCTATTATATAGAATCGACAACTGGATCATTTATATGCTAAATCTCTACACTGACCGGTTACATACTCGAGTCAGTCTACACACACATATATATATATACATAACTACAGTGTGGTCGTGTACAACATCTATCTCCAGGTACCGCCCTACCAGTCACCTAGACGTGCCACTGACAGCTGTCTCTCAGCTGCTTCCCTAGCCTAGCAGGGCTATGGGACAACACAGCTTTACCGTGAATTTTCCCTAATACTGAGACACTGTTACACTGGCTATTGTACTCACGTTTTCCTCACATTTCACTCATTTCCCAGGTCACTACCTCTCTGGCTGTCAACACTTAGCTTGCTCCTCGAGCGTCGACAAGATGTGGTCCAAGGCTGTCCCGGGAAAGTGGCCAAGTGGCCCAAGGGGGTGGCCAAGGCATGTGGCCACCGCGTGGCCCACAGCGCCCCTCCCGAGCTGAGAGGGTGGCCTGGGGTAGCCGGCGCGCGGGCAGGCGGGTGGCCTGGGGGTGGCCCCTGGGCATACACACGTGGATGGGGAATCAACAGCAACTCCAGCAAACCAGAGCCTGCCTTGCTCTACACTGGGGTGACAATGGCCGGCGGCGTCCCCACACTGACGCCGCCTGTCGGAATTCAAAGTCCAACGTGGGCCTTGTAATCTCACCACAATTACACTAGGAGGCCCTGCCCGTATTCCGCCAATTGTCCATCAACACTAGACAGGTGATTTGAACCACCTGTTACACCATGAGGCTCTGCCAGCTGCTTCATGGGTGCCCACTGTCTCTGAGGCTATTTTACTCGTCCTTCCGTACCTCATCGGCCCCAAATTTCACGAAAATTGGGCCTAGACACAATCCGGGATGGCAGGAGGGCCATCCCTGCTGGACAACAAGGTAACGTCCGCGATTAACGAGGGTGGAGGGGGGGAGACTCCCCCCTCCACCCAGCTACGTGCTAGGTGGAGGGGGGAGTCTCCCCCCATACTTTGTCTTGCCCATACCTCCCCCCTTACTTTGTCTTGACCAATCAGCACGAAGCCGGCACTGTTCCCTCGTGCCGCTACCAATCACAACTGTTCGCGACAAAACACAGCTCGGAGCAGACATGCCTACCCCAATCACAGGCCTCACTCACCCTCAGGCGTCCCGTGACGTCACAAGGAGGGGGAGGCCTAAAGACAAGGGGCGCACTGTCTCGCATGGTGGGGGAGGGGGGGGGCAACGGTCACCCCACTTTCCCCCCACCTCTAACGGTTTGAGAGTGAAGTACCTCACATACCACTTCACTCTCACTCATCTTCTTTCACAGAAACAGGACAATTTCTGTAATTCTCTCTACAGAGCAATCACAGGCCTCTAACCTGTCCCAAACGACAGTCCTTAACATAAGCTTTCATTCAACACCCCACAAGTATATGTTAGTTTGAAAGCTTCATTTTCTAGAGTCCCTAGAGCGACTAGCCTAATCTAGAAACTAGGAAAACTAGCTGAGGGAATCTAGATTTCCTCACAGGCTTGAACATCAGAGCGTGCAACACCATCGTGACGTTGTTGGTCTTACTGTTATGTACAAGGCCAACATCCTCAAAGTTCCGCACTTGGCCCAACTCCGTGGAGTACCAGTAGTTCCCATTGTAACACTAGACTCTCAACCTTCAACTGTCTCATGCTAGAAGTGCCATTCTCAAGAACATCACTCCATCAGCGTTCTTTCATTCCGAGGCCTACTCGCATCTGGAACTTGTTCGCTCAACAGGTTGATACATGGGAGATCAGGTCAACTGTTCACATGAAGACTCTGTCACACAGCTCAACCTGTTCCTTATATGATTGTTACTTAATGTTTTTAATGAATAAAGGCTATTCCTTCTAAAGCATATAATAACAGGCTCATGAAAAAAATGATCATCTAGGAGTAGGTTTCAACTTAGCTTACATTAGTTCAATATATGATAGTTCCCAATATGTTAGTTTCAAAGTATACTCTCATGAAATAAATGAGTTTCTACGTGTAGCCTTCAGATGAGCTGAGGTAGGATAACAGCTCTTGCTTGCAGCTTCACTAGGTATGTCATTAGTCATCTCTTATAAATACTAGTCTTAGTTTAAAAGGAGAGAGAGAGAGAGAGATAGAGAGAGAGAGAGAGAGAGAGAGAGAGAGAGAGAGAGAGAGAGAGAGAGAGAGAGAGAGAGAGAGAGAGAGAGAGAGAGAGAGAGAGAGGGAGAGAGAGACAGAGAGACAGAGAGAGAGACAGAGAGAGAGAGAGAGAGAGAGAGAGAGAGAGAGAGAGAGAGAGAGAGAGAGAGGGAGAGAGAGACAGAGAGACAGAGAGAGAGAGAGAGAGAGAGAGAGAGAGAGAGAGAGAGAGAGAGAGAGAGAGGGAGAGAGAGAGAGAGAGAGAGAGAGAGAGAGAGAGAGAGAGAGAGAGAGAGAGAGAGAGAGAGAGAGAGAGAGAGAGAGAGAGAGAGAGAGAGAGAGAGAGAGAGAGAGAGAGAGAGAGAGAGAGAGAGAGAGAGAGAGAGAGAGAGAGAGAGAGAGAGAGAGAGAGAGAGAGAGAGAGAGAGAGAGAGAGAGAGAGAGAGAGAGAGAGAGAGAGAGAGAGAGAGAGAGAGAGAGAGAGAGAGAGAGAGAGAGAGAGAGAGAGAGAGAGAGAGAGAGAGAGAGAGAGAGAGAGAGAGAGAGAGAGAGAGAGAGAGAGAGAGAGAGAGAGAGAGAGAGAGAGAGAGAGAGAGAGAGAGAGAGAGAGAGAGAGAGAGAGAGAGAGAGAGAGAGAGAGAGAGAGAGAGAGAGAGAGAGAGAGAGAGAGAGAGAGAGAGAGAGGAGAGAGAGAGAGAGAGAGAGAGAGAGAGAGAGAGAGAGAGAGAGAGAGAGAGAGAGAGAGAGAGAGAGAGAGAGAGAGAGAGAGAGAGAGAGAGAGAGAGAGAGAGAGAGAGAGAGAGAGAGAGAGAGAGAGAGAGAGAGAGAGAGAGAGAGAGAGAGAGAGAGAGGGAGAGAGAGACAGAGAGACAGAGAGAGAGAGAGAGAGAGAGAGAGAGAGAGAGAGAGAGAGAGAGAGAGAGAGAGAGAGAGAGAGAGAGAGAGAGAGAGAGAGGGAGAGAGAGACAGAGAGACAGAGAGAGAGAGAGAGAGAGAGAGAGAGAGAGAGAGAGAGAGAGAGAGAGAGAGAGAGAGAGAGAGAGAGAGAGAGAGAGAGAGAGAGAGAGAGAGAGAGAGAGAGAGAGAGAGAGAGAGAGAGAGAGTTAGTTATAAAAATCTAGCCTGAAAATTTTTATTCATGAGCCCTCACCGTCTCTGAAAGCCCGGAAATTTTATCCCAAGACGGCATTTGGCTCTGGCTTCGCCCTAGTGAGTCTATTTGCCTCGAGTTTGTTATTAGAGTCACTCAGGAGGACGCAGTCGGACCCGTCCTCCGTATACCAGAGTATACCAGAGAATACCGTACACCAGAGTATACCGTATACCAGAGTATACCATATACCAAATACATCAACAGGTTTATAATGAAAATCCTCCATAACATTTACCGTTTTCCTCCATAAATCTTAAATATTCAGGGATAAATTCTGAATCTTTTAGGGAGCCGGTCAGCCGAGCGAACAGCACACTGGACTTGTGATCCTGTGGTGCCGGGTTCGATCCCGGGCGCCGGCGAGTAACAATGGGCAGAGTTTCTTTCACCCTATGCCCCTGTTACCTAGCAGTAAAATAGGTACCTGGGTGTTAGTCAGCTGTCACGGGCTGCTTCCTGGGGGTGGAGGCCTGGTCGAGGACCGGGCCGCGGGGACACTAAAGCCCCGAAATCATCTCAAGATAACCACAGAAAGCTATAATTCCTAATTACATTTTCCCAACTATACATTTTGATAACTAAAAAATCAATAGTGTAATTTGAAAATTAGGTGTAGTGCATGTATCCTTTACTCAGAAACAGTTATTATTGAACTCTGAATGGGGATTACGTGAGTGCACAACCGTTCAGATAGGTGAGTTAAGTTTATTTCAAAGGACATAGGCTTCTGCAGATCATTCACAATCTAAATAAATAAAACTGGAAATGTTCGTTTGTTCAAAATCGCTAATCTCCTAAAGTTCTTCACCGATTGCTTTGAAACTTTCACGCATCGTTCCATTCGCATCCGAGCGGGTTTTTATTTAGATACTATATAGATGTCACGTCTGTGACAGGAAACACATGCTTTTTTGAAAAACTGTGTTTTTCACGGGTTTTTCAGGTGAGGGAAATCTTCGAAACCTCTTTACCGATTGCTTTGAAACTTTGACATAACGTTTCATTTGAATAGGCACGTGGTTTTATATACCTACTATATACATGCCTCACTTGTGACAAGAAAAACATGCCTTTTTTGAAAAACAGCGCCATCTGTTGGAGGTATGAGCAAAACATTCTGTAATATCCAAACGTTCTTCACCAATTGCTTTGAAATTTTTACACAAACGTTCCATTCGAATACACGCATGTTTATATATGCCTACTATATAGATGTCACACCTGTGTCAGGTAAAAACTGGTTTTTTTTAAAACAGCACCATCTGTTGCACGTAAGATCAAAGCAGGCTTTACTAAATATGTCACGATTCCATTTCAATGTTTCTGATTTCATTGAAAAATTTAATTTTCATAGATTTCGATTTATTTTCGTTTTGATTTAATTGTTTTGTGATATTGCGTTGGAATTGAGCTGTGTTGTTTACCATAATATTCATTTTGTGAGTATAGTTTATTTTGTATTTTTTGATTGTTTTTCATTTCGTTTTTTTTTAACTGCTTTTTTACATTTCAGTGATGGGAACATCAGATCATTTTGGGAATGCATCGGACGAGGGAGTGGGGAATGGTGAGGAGGATGAGGGGACGGGAGTAGGGGAAGACGAGGGGACAAGGGAGGGGATAATGGTGGGGAGGCCGAGGAGACAGGGGAATTGGGGATGGTGGGGACGCGGGGACAGGGGAATGGGGGACGATGGGTAGTACGAGGGGGACAGGGGAAGGGGTAATGGTGGGAAAAACGAGAGGATTGGGGAGTTGGGGATGGTGGGGACGAGGGGATCAGGGAGTGGTGAATGGTTGGGAGGACAGGGGAACAGAGGAGGAGGGGAGGAGTGGAGGAGGGATTGGTGGGGGAGGTCGTGGGAATGGGGAAGGGTGAATAGTGGGGAGGACGAGGGGACAGGTGAGTGGGGGATGGTGGGGAGGACGAGGGGACAGGGGCGTAGGGAATGGTACAGTGGACAAGGGGATGGTTAGTATGACGAAGGGATGGGGGAGGGGGAATTGAGGGGAAGTTGGAGGACAGGGGAGGGTTGTGGGAAATTTTTACCCACCATATCTAATAATCATATAAGAAATGTATAATTTCTATATCATATCTAAATCATATCAAAATCATATCTAAATCGTATCAAAATCATATTAGAATCATTAAAGATTCATTATATAGCTTGATCCTGGATGACAATGGCACCATGAACACGTACGCAACAGGGGCCCTTTTGATGCCTACGTGACTTTGTACATGATTTCTCAAGGATCCAGAAGCTTCTAGAAGGATTTGTTAATTAAAAAACTATTGGAACATTTATTCAACATCCGGTAGGGATAATATCGAATCCTTAATAAGAATCAGTGGTACTTATAAATACTACTTATAATCTTTATATCCTATATCTAATTATATTATAATCACATCTTATCTTAATCATAAGTCTAGACTGTAAAAATAATCAATCAATATTCATAGAAGGCTACCGTGCACAGAGAGCATGGCAGGGCGATGGGGGGAGTGAAGCGCCCACCAACAAAGCCCGAGGCACTCCGCGTTTGTTTACAAATGAGTGAACAAGTGACTGATCCTTAGCGAACATTACCAGCTCAAGGACACCTTATCTAATATTTTTTATCGCCAGTGAATACTCTCTAGAACTGGGGGAGTACCTGGACAATATCTACAAGGAAAATCCTAGAACATTTATAAAATTAAGAGTGTAGTGGAGATCACAGTGACGCGGTTTCCACCACCTTCATTCCTATTCTTTATCAAATATCATTCTTCTGCAACGCAGTTAAAGAAAAATCCAAGTAGCAACGCTACCAGATCATCATACAGCAACGCTGTAGCAAAATATCGTGCCTAAACTCGACAAGAGAGTTAATCAGTCTGGCAAACTTGTCAGACAGGCACCCCGACTGGCAGAGAAGTATATTGAAGGTTATTTGGTATATGATTGGCCAATTGTATGCTTGTGTAGCTTTAATATCCTATAAATCTGTCTGTTGGTTAAAAAGCGAGGCTAAGCCTCACATATCAGTAAGTTTATTAAAATTGTAGTGTAGCTGTGAATCTTATCCAAGCACTGAACCTCATGAGTGTCCATTCTGTCAGAAAAGAATTCAGCCTCAATAAGTAAAAACCTCACAAGTGTCCACAGTGTTGGAAGAGATTCAGTCAAGCTAACTGTATAAATTGAATATGTCTGCATATATATTTGAATATATAAATTAAGTTATCAATTGCTTGCTTAGTTAATTTTTAAGTTATCATATAAGTTCATTTAATTGAATATAATTTCTAGTACTTACTTAATAGTATTAAGACTACATTTAAGGTCATTTATTATACTTTTACAATTTAATTTGTTGTTTATAGTATAAGAATCTATTGGCTGTAAGTTATGGTGCTAGGTTAGACTATGTATGTTTAAATCCCTGATTTAAACAGAGCCAGTGTTCAGTCAGACAACTGAATTTATTAAATCTTATCCTTGTATAAAATACAAGCTGATGTGAGATCCCTGTCTACAGGTGGATTGGAACTTCTATCAACATAGTCATTCACCCCACCTGTCCCTTACAGCCCACAATCTGTCATTAGGAAAAGAGGATCTAGGATTTACAACCCTAGCTAGAGATTTTAGTTGAATTAATTTGCAGACAGTAAATTTTTAATTTAGTTCAGTACAAGTCCCTGGTAGTCTCCTCTTATATCAATCCCAGCAGGTTTTTCCCACAATAATGGTCCTTCGAACCTAGATAATAATGGTCCTTTATACCTAGATATTTATGATCATTCGTTTACCGAATATTTCAATGCCAAATACATAAGAAACTTCTTGATTTTGCATTGGAATAATTCTTACATATTCTAGCCTAACCTAGCTATCAGCCAATATTTATCATAGCTATATATCTAAGTAAACAAATAGTTTGCAGTGGCTTAAGCCACCATATCCATTAACTAGTAAGCATTCATAACAAACTGATATTGTTTTGTGTTAAGAAACCACAGTACTTAATTATATCAGTGTCACAGACACTGCACTGCATCTTAATCATAAAATACCATTACCTACCTCATTGTGGTAACATTACATATATATTTAAGTGTATTATCTAGCATTATCTCTAATCCACTGATTTTCAGAGCTGCTCATTACATAATATTCTTTAAAAAAGTGTTATCATCGCTGTAAGAGCATTCCTTACAATCTAACCATAATCAACTATATCATACCCTATTCAAGGTAAAACCAGTAGACATTCTACTGTATTTTATGTAACAATTATTATGGTAACAGATTTTGTAATAACTTTGCAAAAATAGTGCCATTTACTATTTTTAAAAAATTATTACAGGATTTACCAACTTGGTGCATTCGTGCATTCGGGTCACAAATCAAATTATTACAGTACTTTTGATAATTGAACACCTGCTACAACCAGATTCCAGGGAGGAAATGAAGGACGATCTTTGGAATCATTACCTATGTAGACAGGAAAGCTCATTTATCAAAATACATTAACATCATACATATTTATCAGAAAAAAGAGAAAAATCTCGGAATCTCCAAAACTTGGAAAAGGTCAAAATGACTAACAGTATTCCACCAGCAGCTGAAACAGAAAAGAAAAGGACACAAAGTGTCTAAAAAAATTACTTGAATCTACAGCCTACAGACCATTTAAATCAGGTGATAGACAAATGTCATCATCACTTGGCTACAATAGTCTACAATTGGGGATTAAGACCAATCTTAATCTCACATCACAATCTGAAAGGCTAACAACACGTTGACAATGTCAATACAAATATTATCATCCATCTAAGATAACTATCTTAATCCAAGAATAAAGTCTTGATCACTTAATCTCATGCTTTCACTGGAGTGAAAGCAGCCTCAGAAAATCTGAAGTTAATCAAGCATCTCAAAGAGACTTACTTAATAGAAAAGGCAAAGCCGAGAAAAAAGCAAAAGCAAAATGCTTCATCACATCATGAATAATGTAGATACACATTATTACAGATACAATTCATCCTTTAAGGAAATCCTTGGAGGAGTACAAGTGTTACATGCTTGTATAACCTACTTCCATGTAATTGCTTACCTACAAGTGTTACATACTTGTAACAACATCTTATCACAAAGCCAAATCTTTGATGGACTTCGAGCTTACGTACAAAGATTACGAAGCCGAGGAAAACTTAGATCTCAAGAAAAAATCCACAAAGGTGAATCCACGGACAAAAGCAAAAATGTCCAGAATGGCAGTCAAAAATCAAGGCAACAAAACTCCTCTTCTGCAAAGTGGAAACAGAATAATGTTGGCTCTTATGCTATATCCCCCACAGTTAACAGAACTGTAGGAAATCAAGCTCCTAAGACAGATAAGACAAAAGGAGCTACAAGTGCCCCAAAATGTTTATTCTGTCAAGAAGCACATACCATTTATCAATGCACAGTTTATGTAGGCCGTGCCAGTCGAATCGGTCGACTGAAATCTCTGAACAGGTGCATCCGTTGTCTACGGAAGCACGATACAAGTGAGTGTATCACTCAATTGCAGAACTGCCAATATTGTCATAAAAGTGTACATCACACAGCACTCTGTAGTGATATTAACACTCAATCCAGATCACAGACTTCCAATAATCAACCTGCATCTCAGGCAAAGCCCAAAGATGATAATACCACAACAGCCGTACAATTCTGTACAGTAATGAGCAATGTCAACGACTTGGATACAGAAATTGTTACAACAGCCATATTGCCTACTGCACAGCTAGAACTATGCAATCAAGGAATTTGTATTCCAACTAGAGGCTTTTTTGATCAAGGGTCACAGAAAACCTTTATCAGTAAAAAGATGGCAGAAGATTTACAACTTAAATCTTCAAAGCAAGTATCTACATCTATATCAGGGTTTTTTACTAATTCTGGTCGTAGAACCTTTCCAGTAGTAAAACTCAATGTCTGTCTAGGTACATCCCAAAGGACAGTAGAAGCCATAGTAGTTGATAAAATTCCTACTGAAATGGAAGTGACTGGTCTGACAGCCACAATTAAATTCCTAAAAGAAAAAGGAATACAATTAGCAGATCCTCTACTCGATTCTGACCTCATAGGGGATATCGGAATCCTGATTGGAGCTGACTACTATCATCGATTCATTCTGGGATCAGAAGAATCTATGGGTATGAATATACTCAAATCAGCAGGAGGCATATTGATGACAGGACCTATACTAGATCTTGAACCTTCAACTCCTGAAAAATCACATCATACAGAAACTGTAATAGTGGCATGACTAGGCAAAGAACAGTCACCACTTAAAATCCCCCACATGATTGATGATGAATTGGAATCTGTACCTCAATTGTGGGAACTTGATGCCATAGGAATAATTCCTGAACAACCAAGTCCTGATGATGTCTGTGCATACAATCAATACTTAGAAACTGTACAGTACCATGATGGACAGTACTGGGTAAGGCTACCATGGAAAATAAACCATAAAACCTTACCTACCAATTATCACATGGCTTATAGTCAATTTAAATCTCAATTAGCAAAGCTAAGAAAAAGGCCTGAGCATTTAAAACTCTATCATGAGATTATTGCTCAACAATTAAAGAATAAATTCATCGAAGTCGTGAAACATGACAATAAGCAAACAGGCCATTTTTTACCACACATGGCTGTAAAGAGAGAATCAAAAACAACTCCTTTACGGATAGTTTTTAATTGTAGCTCTAAATCTGGACCCCAAGGAACCAGTCTAAATGATTGTTTGCAAACAGGTCCAAGTCTAACTCAGAAATTGTATGACATACTGTTGAAGTTTAGACTTAACAAATATGCGTATTCAGCAGATATAAGTAAGGCCTTTCTAAGAGTTGGCTTACAAGAAGAAGATAGAGACTTCACTAAGTTTCTATGGGTAGAGAACCCAGAAGATGTCAATAGTCCTGTAGTGACTTTCAGATTCTCATCAGTTCTTTTTGGCGCGACAAGCAGTCCATTTCTATTGCAAGCAACTCTAGATACTCATCTGAAGAAATCATCAAGTCCCTGTAAGACTGAAATCAGTCAGAATCTATATGTAGATAATTTTCAAGGGACAGTTAACAGTACTACTGAACTGTTACAATTATATCAAGAGGCCAACAAAGAGTTACAAGGTGCCAACATGCCACTACAATCTTGGGCCTCTAATAATGCAACATTGAATAATGAAATAGCAAGAGATTACCCTGAATATCATGTACCAGAATCACAAAAGGTGTTAGGTATGGATTGGGATTTAATCTCGGACACAATATCGATCAAATCTGTGCCAGTAAATTACAACATCACTACAAAAAGGGATTTGCTTTCACAAGTTAGCAAAGTATTCGACCCACTTGGTCTACTAAATCCTTTGACTATCAAGTGGCGTTTATTGGTGCAACAAGCATGGAAAGCTAAGGTTGGTTGGGATGATCCACTACCAATCCAGTTACAAAAAGCTTGGATGGAAGTAGCTCAAGAACAAACTTTAGTTGAAAAGATAATCTTTCCAAGACACATAGTCGAGGAAAATGAAGAAGTATCACTACATGTATTCGCAGACTCGTCAGCCAAAGCTTTTGGAGCTTGTGCTTACTTAGTGACTTCTAATCAATCATATCTTATCACCTCTAAGGCCAGAGTCGCTCCATTAAAAAAGAGGACTTTGCCTCAGATGGAACTAACAGCACTGCTAACTGGAACACGCTTAGCAGTACATATCAAACAAGTCTTGTCTACCATGAACATCAAAGATGTCATTATATGGTCTGACAATGAAGCTGTCTTACAATGGGTACGAAACGACAACTGTCCAACTCCATATGTAAAAAATCGCGTCTCGGAAATTAAAGAAATTTCCGCAGGCTTTCAATTGTTGCATGTACCAACAAAGGATAATCCAGCTGATCTCTTATCAAGAGGTATGACATTTAAACAGTTTGCAAAGGCAGATATTTGGTTTCATGGGCCTCGATGGTTAGTGAATGGTAGTTGGCCTGAACAAAAGCCACACGTCATTACGACACAAACCATAACTACCACCAGGCAGCAAGCTCAAATATCAGTCTTGGATTGTACTCGTTACTCCTCGCTCATCAAATTAATCAATGTAACACAGAACGTGTTTCATTATCTCAGGAAAAAAGGTATAAAATACACTTTTCCTGATGCACTTATCTATTGGGTAAGACAAGCCCAGAGAGAAACTTATGGGAATAACTATGAAAATCTTCCGCATAAGTTAAAACACAATCTCGGTCTGTGGATAGACCAAGAAAATCACAACATTCTGCGTTGTGGAGGGAGACTTAAACACGCAGATATCAATCTAGATACCGTGCATCCATGGCTTTTACCAAAAAATCATTGGATCACAAGGTTGATTGTGTTGCATACACATCAACAAATCATCAAACATGGAGGAGTGTTAGACACACTCACACAAATCAGACAACAGTACTGGATTCCTCAGGGAAGACAGTCAGTCAAATCAATCTTGAAGAATTGCATGATATGCCGAAGGTACGATGCAAGAACTTGCTCTTATCCAGGGCCACCACCCCTGCCAAAGGAACGAGTGGTCCATCTACAACCTTTCGAAACGACAGGAGTAGATAATACAGGAGCAATATATCTAACGGGGACTGCAGATAAGCAACCTATCAAGGCATACATCTGTCTGTTCACCTGTGCTACCACCAGGGCAGTACATCTAGAGGTAACACCCGATATGACTGCTCAATCATTTATTCAAGCTTTCCGCAGATTCGCAGCACGCCGATCATGCCCTAAGCTGATGATTTCAGATAACGGAGCAAACTTGGTAGCTGGAGAAGCATGTCTACGGGAAATCTGTTCCCATCCTGCAGTTACTTCCACACTGGAACAGCGTCATTGCAGATGGAAATTTATCCCTCCGAGAGCCCCATGGCACGGAGGATTTTATGAACGGTTAATAGGAACTGTAAAAAGATCCTTGAGAAAATCTCTACACCGTCAGAAAATCAATCTTCAAGAACTCCAGACAGTAATCACGGAAATAGAATCAAGGGTGAATAACCGGCCGTTGACTTACTTGTCTGAGGATCCTACTCAACATGAGCCATTAAGTCCTGCCCACCTAATGTATGGAAGACTTCTGACTCCAGTACCATCTCTAGTGGATGATGAGATCAGAGATCCCTCATATGTGGGTCAGAGCGAGTTGGTTCAGGGGTATAAGCATCTGTCCAGCATAATCCAAAAATGGAATGATGTTTGGACAAAAGAATATCTTACATCTCTACGAGAACATCACTATGGGGCCAATGTCCCACATAATATATCTAATCTCCAACCTGGCGATATTGTCTTGGTAGACAGTGATGGCCCTAGGGCTGACTGGCCATTAGGTAAAGTTGTCTCAGTCCATCCAGATAGTCAGGGGATTTTGAGAATAGTCAAAATCCTGTCTAAAGGAACAACTTCTCTGAAGACATTGGACAAACTCATCCACATGGAATCAGTGAGCCAGCTGCAGTTAGATCCTGAGAGACCTCAAGACACTCTAACTCCACAAGACCCACAGACTCCTAATAGACACAATCGTCCACAACGGACAGCAGCACAAAAGTGCAAGCAAAATTTGCACTTGTATTATCAATCCAATGGAGAGTAAATAAAAACATATGGTTACTATTGTCCTAAGTATTGGACTCTGTGCCAGTTCTCTCCCTCCGGAAGATGTGGGAAATTTTTACCCACCATATCTAATAATCATCTAAGAAATGTATAATTTCTATATCATATCTAAATCATATCAAAATCATATCTAAATCGTATCAAAATTATATTAGAATCATTAAAGATTCATTATATAGCTTGATCCTGGATGACAATGGCACCATGAACACGTACGCAACAGGGGCCCTTTTGATGCCTACGTGACTTTGTACATGATTTCTCAAGGATCCAGAAGCTTCTAGAAGGATTTGTTAATTAAAAAACTATTGGAACATTTATTCAACATCCGGTAGGGATAATATCGAATCCTTAATAAGAATCAGTGGTACTTATAAATACTACTTATAATCTTTATATCCTATATCTAATTATATTATAATCACATCTTATCTTAATCATAAGTCTAGACTGTAAAAATAATCAATCAATATTCATAGAAGGCTACCGTGCACAGAGAGCATGGCAGGGCGATGGGGGGAGTGAAGCGCCCACCAACAAAGCCCGAGGCACTCCGCGTTTGTTTACAAATGAGTGAACAAGTGACTGATCCTTAGCGAACATTACCAGCTCAAGGACACCTTATCTAATATTTTTTATCGCCAGTGAATACTCTCTAGAACTGGGGGAGTACCTGGACAATATCTACAAGGAAAATCCTAGAACATTTATAAAATTAAGAGTGTAGTGGAGATCACAGTGACGCGGTTTCCACCACCTTCATTCCTATTCTTTATCAAATATCATTCTTCTGCAACGCAGTTAAAGAAAAATCCAAGTAGCAACGCTACCAGATCATCATACAGCAACGCTGTAGCAAAATATCGTGCCTAAACTCGACAAGAGAGTTAATCAGTCTGGCAAACTTGTCAGACAGGCACCCCGACTGGCAGAGAAGTATATTGAAGGTTATTTGGTATATGATTGGCCAATTGTATGCTTGTGTAGCTTTAATATCCTATAAATCTGTCTGTTGGTTAAAAAGCGAGGCTAAGCCTCACATATCAGTAAGTTTATTAAAATTGTAGTGTAGCTGTGAATCTTATCCAAGCACTGAACCTCATGAGTGTCCATTCTGTCAGAAAAGAATTCAGCCTCAATAAGTAAAAACCTCACAAGTGTCCACAGTGTTGGAAGAGATTCAGTCAAGCTAACTGTATAAATTGAATATGTCTGCATATATATTTGAATATATAAATTAAGTTATCAATTGCTTGCTTAGTTAATTTTTAAGTTATCATATAAGTTCATTTAATTGAATATAATTTCTAGTACTTACTTAATAGTATTAAGACTACATTTAAGGTCATTTATTATACTTTTACAATTTAATTTGTTGTTTATAGTATAAGAATCTATTGGCTGTAAGTTATGGTGCTAGGTTAGACTATGTATGTTTAAATCCCTGATTTAAACAGAGCCAGTGTTCAGTCAGACAACTGAATTTATTAAATCTTATCCTTGTATAAAATACAAGCTGATGTGAGATCCCTGTCTACAGGTGGATTGGAACTTCTATCAACATAGTCATTCACCCCACCTGTCCCTTACAGCCCACAATCTGTCATTAGGAAAAGAGGATCTAGGATTTACAACCCTAGCTAGAGATTTTAGTTGAATTAATTTGCAGACAGTAAATTTTTAATTTAGTTCAGTACAAGTCCCTGGTAGTCTCCTCTTATATCAATCCCAGCAGGTTTTTCCCACAAGGGTGCTGTAGGTCATCAACATGCACGCTTGCGATGTTCGGCCACAGCAATGCGTGGCCGGGTACTGCTAGTTTCAATAATAAATCCTGGTAAACACACTTACATTAATGCGTGTTTTATTGAACAATAAAAATGGAAAAAAATATGTTGTTGCTGGAATCCTTGGAGAGTCTCTTTCAACGGGATTATATGTAAGCCAGTAAAGCTTGGCTCACTGTAGTTACATGCAGGCTAATATAGCCTGGTTCACATTAGTTACAAGCATGCTAATAAAGTCTAGTTCACATTAGCTAAATGCAGGCCAATAATGCCTAGTTCACTTTAACTAAATGCAGGCACTAAAATTGCCAAACTATAATGAGGAACATTACAGTCTAGTCCAGTCACTAAGGTGGTGTCAAGCGTGAGAGATAAGTATTAAAATCCCGCGCAATATAGAGGTTAATTGGGTAATATGTCTTAATTAACCAGTCAGGCAATTTCCTGAGAACTCTTAAATAACATGAAAGTTTGTAAAGTATCGTATGTGAAGTGTAGGCAGGCTGCTTCCTCACAAGCTGTTGGAGTAGGGAGGCTGGCTGCTTCCTCACAAGCTGGTGGAGTAGGAAGGCTGGCTGCTTCCTCACAAGCTGTTGGAGTAGAGAGGCTGGCTGCTTCCTCACAAGCTGTTGGAGTAGGAAGGCTGGCTGCTTCCTCACAAGCTGTTGGAGTAGGAAGGCTGGCTGCTTCCTCACAAGCTGTTGGAGTAGGAAGGCTGGCTGCTGCCTCACAAGCTGGTGGAGTAGGGAGGCTGGCTGCTTCCTCACAAGCTGTTGGAGTAGGAAGGCTGGCTGCTTCCTCACAAGCTGTTGGAGTAGGAAGGCTGGCTGCTTCCTCACAAGCTGGTGGAGTAGGGAGGCTGGCTGCTTCCTCACAAGCTGGTGGAGTAGGAAGGCTGGCTGCTTCCTCACAAGCTGTTGGAGTAGGAAGGCTGGCTGCTTCCTCACAAGCTGTTGGAGTAGGAAGGCTGGCTGCTTCCTCACAAGCTGTTGGAGTAGGAAGGCTGGCTGCTTCCTCACAAGCTGTTGGAGTAGAGAGGCTGGCTGCTTCCTCACAAGCTGTTGGAGTAGGAAGGCTGGCTGCTTCCTCACAAGCTGGTGGAGTAGGGAGGCTGGCTGCTTCCTCACAAGCTGTTGGAGTAGGAAGGCTGGCTGCTTCCTCACAAGCTGTTGGAGTAGGAATGCTGGCTGCTTCCTCACAAGCTGTTGGAGTAGGAAGGCTGGCTGCTTCCTCACAAGCTGTTGGAGTAGAGAGGCTGGCTGCTTCCTCACAAGCTGTTGGAGTAGGAAGGCTGGCTGCTTCCTCACAAGCTGTTGGAATAGGAAGGCTGGCTGCTTCCTCACAAGCTGTTGGAGTAGGAAGGCTGGCTGCTTCCTCACAAGCTGTTGGAGTAGGGAGGCTGGCTCCTTCCTCACAAGCTGTTGGAGTAGGAAGGCTGGCTGCTTCCTCACAAGCTGTTGGAGTAGGATGGCTGGCTGCTTCCTCACAAGCTGTTGGAGTAGGGAGGCTGGCTCCTTCCTCACAAGCTGTTGGAGTAGGAAGGCTGGCTGCTTCCTCACAAGCTGTTGGAGTAGGATGGCTGGCTGCTTCCTCACAAGCTGTTGGAGTAGGGAGGCTGGCTCCTTCCTCACAAGCTGTTGGAGTAGGAAGGCTGGCTGCTTCCTCACAAGCTGTTGGAGTAGGAAGGCTGGCTGCTTCCTCACAAGCTGTTGGAGTAGGATGGCTGGCTGCTTCCTCACAAGCTGTTGGAGTAGGGAGGCTGGCTTCTTCCTCACAAGCTGTTGGAGTAGGAAGGCTGGCTGCTCCTCACAAGCTGTTGGAGTAGGAAGGCTGGCTGCTTCCTCACAAGCTGTTGGAGTAGGAAGGCTGGCTGCTTCCTCACAAGCTGTTGGAGAAGGGAGGCTGGCTGCTTCCTCACAAGCTGTTGGAGAAGGGAGGCTGTCCTCTTCCGCACAAGCTGGTGGAGTAGGGAGGCTGGCTGCTTCCTCATAATCTGTGAGGTAGCTGGGAGGCAGGCAGTACCAGGATGGGGTTCTGGGAGTTTTTCTACTCCCCAAGCCCAGCCCGAGGCCAGGCTACGCTGCAACCTGCTCTCGCACAAGACAGCACATATATGACTTATTGCCTATAGTCACTATTTTGCTTATAAATAAGTATATATGTGATATATTCCACGTCTTTTTTTTAAGGCACTAACTTTTTCTCTCAGTTTTATTAAATAGTAGAGAATTCATACAAAATTTGGCAATATCCTGAGTTACTTTATAATTTATTTAAGTATTTTAGTTTTGTTTTATTATTTTTATAAAACTGTAATATCAATATAAGTATAGGTTCAGTACTAATTGTAATATCTTAACATACTGAGAAGGTTAGGTTAGGTTGTTGTTTTCTATTCTCCTTTTCAAGGTAAACTCAAATATTCACAATAAATTAGTATATCACATATACACTTTTTCATAAGCAAGATATTGACTATAAGCAAGTGTGAGAACGGGTTGTAAGCCCACATCACAGTGACTCACTAAATAATGGTATCTCACCTTAATAACCGACTAACAATTCCTCCCTTATTTGGGGAGGATTGTGGGAGCTGGGGGGACAGACCACGACATGTCCGTTAACAATCAGTGGACGATTGTGCTTCAATCAACATTCCAAATCCACGTCTAGGATTCAGCCTTATGGTTCCAACAATTTGGTTTCTGAGCGCGTTTGGGGCTGAGTTATAACTTGTACAGTGTTCCTGGAGTTTAGAACAATGTGTTTTGTTATTTTATTTAAGATTCTTTAAAGTTAAAAAGTATCGTGTGGTGCTTCTTATTGGCCGTGAGATTTGTTTTCTATTGATTAAAGCCTTTTCTTGGCGAGTTTTGCAATGAAAGTGAACGAGTTCATGTTTTGTGTTCCATTGACGAATATAAGACACCTGCTTGGTACGGCAAGCTGAAGGCTTGGTATACTGAAATATTTATGCTTGCGGATGTGAGGTTCAAGCTTTCACCCATGCTACCTAGTTTTGTTTGGAATCAGTGTGAAATTTTCATCTGTTTCAAATCTTGTCAATTCACCACTGATAGTGGTGGTGGTGGTGGTGGTATTAGTGGTGGTGGTGGTGGTGGTAGTGGTATTAGTGGTGGTGGTGGTGGTGGTGGTGGTGGTGGTGGTGGTGGAGGTGGTGGTGGTATTAGTGGTGGTGGTGGTGGTGGTGGTGGTGGTGGTAGTGGTAGTAGTGGTGGTGGTGGTGGTGGTGGTGGTGGTGGTGGTGGTGGTGGTGGTGGTGGTGGTAGTGGTAGTAGTGGTGGTGGTGGTGGTATTGGTGGTGGTAATGCATGTGGTGCATATCCGCATTGGTTGATATGCGATAATTATACCCATCATTTTCCCAATGAAACATAATATGATATAAAATTCATTTAATTATTGTCAGAACAATGTTCAATATGTATATGAAAACTCGGTAACATTACTATAAAAAGAGAACACACAAGCGGTATGTTTACATTAAACCACAGGGTTTTCGACACAAAAGGCTCACCTCTAACTTTAACTTATTTCTGGGATTGTAAAGATAACAAAGTACCTGAGAGCACAGGGCCCGCCCACAGGCGACTCACACTCACACAGAACTGGGTCATATAATCCATCCTCACTTCTCCCTCGGGGGGAGTGAGGATGGATTATTAGTGTTCCTCGTTGTTTTGTTGCATTACCACGGCAAGGAGATGATTACTTTTACGTCCTGTATGTGTGTGTGTGTTTGCACTCACCTAGTACTCACCTAGTTGTGTTTGCGGGGATTGAGCTCTGGCTCTTTGGTCCCGCCTCTCAACCATCAATCAACAGGTGTACAGATTATTGAGCCTATTCGGTTCTGTCATATCTACACTTGAAACTGTGAATGGAGTCAGCCTCCACCACATCACTTCCTAATGCATTCCATTTGTCAACCACTCTGACACTAAAAAAGTTTTTCTAATATCTCTGTGGCTCATTTGGGCACTCAGTTTCCACCTGTGTCCCCTTGTGCGTGTGCCCCTTGTGCTAAATAGCCTGTCTTTATCTACCCTATCAATTCCCTTCAGAATCATGAATGTGGTGATCATGTCCCCCCTAACTCTTCTGTCTTCCAACGAAGTGAGGTTTAATTCCCGTAGTCTCTCCTCGTAGCTCATACCTCTCAGCTCAGGTACTAGTCTCGTGGCAAACCTTTGAACCTTTTCCAGTTTAGTCTTATCCTTGACTAGATATGGACTACATGCTGGGGCTGCATACTCCAGGATTGGCCTGACATATGTGGTATACAAAGTTCTGAATGATTCTTTACATATGTTTCTGAATGCCGTTCGTATGTTGGCCAGCCTGGCATATGCTGCTGATGTTATCCTCTTGATATGGGCTGCAGGAGACAGATCTGTCGTGATATCAACCCCCAAGTCTTTTTCTTTCTCTGACTCCTGAAGAATTTCCTCTCCCAGATGATACCTAGTATCTGGCCTCCTGCTCCCTACACCTATCTTCATTACATTACATTTGGTTGGGTTAAACTCTAACAACCATTTGTTCGACCAATCCTTCAGCTTGTCTAGGTCTTCTTGAAGCCTCAAACAGTCCTCTTCTGTCTTAATCCTTCTCATAATTTTGGCATCATTCGCAAACATTGAGAGAAACGAATGTATACTCTCCGGGAGATCATTTACATATATCAGAAACAAGATAGGACCGAGTACAGAGCCCTGAGGACTACAGTGGTGACTTCACGCCAATTGAAGGACTCACCCCTCACCGTAACTCTCTGCTTCCTATTGGTTAGGTACTCCCTTATCCACTGGAGCACCTTACCAGCTACACCTGCCTGTCTCTCCAGCTTATGTACCAGCCTCTTATGCGGTAATGTGTCAAAGGCTTTCCGACAATCCAAGAAAATGCAGTCCGCCCAGCCCTCTCTTTCTTGCTTAATCTTTGTCACCTGGTCGTAGTCAGGCAAGATTTACCCTCCCTGAACCCATGTTGTCGATTTGTCACGAAGTCCCTTCTCTCCAGATGTGCTACCAGTTTTTTTCTCACGATCTTCTCCATCACCTTGCATGATAAAGAAGTCAAGGACACTGGCCTGTAGTTCAGTGCCTCTTTGCCTGTCGCTCTTTTTGTATATTGGGACCACATTCGCCGTCTTCCATATTTCTGGTAGGTCTCCCATCTCCAGTGACCTACTATACACTATGGAGAGTGTCAAGCAAAGTGCCTCTGCACACTCTTTCAGTACCCATGGCGAGATCCCATCTGGACCAACAGCCTTTCTAACATCCAGATCCAGCAGATGTCTCTTGACTTCCTCACTCGTAATTTAGAACTCCCTCCAAGGCCTCCTGGTTTACTTCCCTTTCTCCAACAACAGTGACCTCACCTTGTTTTGTTGTGAAGACCTCATGGAACCTCTTGTTGAGTTCATCATACACCTCTTTATCATTCTCTGTATACCTGTCCTCGCCTGTTCTAAGTTTCACTACCTGTACTTTCATTGTTGTTTTCCTTCTGATGTGACTGTGGAGTAGCTTTGGTTCGGTCTTGGCTTTGTTTGCTATATCATTTTCATAATTTTTCTCTGCTTCTCTTCTCACCCTGACATACTCATTCCAGGTTCTCTGGTATCTCTCTATGCTTTCTGGTGTTCTGTTATTCCGGAAGTTCCTCCAAGCCCTTTTGTTCAGTTTCTTCGCTTCCATACATGCCCTATTATACCATGGATTCTTCTTTTGCTTCTCGGATTTTTCCTTTTGAGCCGGGATGTACCTGCTTACTGCCTCCTGACACTTTTGGGTGACATAGTTCATTATATCTTGTACAGACTTAGCTCTGAGGTCTGTGTCCCAAGGTATTTCCCTATGGAAGCTTCTCATCTCCTCATAATTTTCCTTTCGGTATGAGAGCCTTTTGTTTCCTAGTTCTTTTTTGGAGGAGAGAGTTCCTAGCTCTACCAGGTACTCAAAGTTCAATACACTGTGATCACTCATTCCCAAGGGTGCTTCCATCTTGACTTCCCTAATATCCCACTCATGTAGGGTAAATATCAGATCAAGCATTGCTGGTTCATCTTCTCCTCTCCTCTCCTCTGTGTACTCACCTAGTTGTATTCACCTAGTTGTGTTTGCAGGGGTTGAGCTCTGGCTCTTTGGTCCCGCCTCTACACCGTCAATCAACAGGTGTACAGGTTCCTGAGCCTATTGGGCTCTATCATATCTACACTTGAAACTGTGTATGGAGTCAGCCTCCACCACATCACTTCCTAATGCATTCCATTTGTCAACCACTCTGACACTAAAAAAGTTCTTTCTAATATCTCTGTGGCTCATTTGGGCACTCAGTTTCCACCTGTGTCCCCTAGTGCGTGTGTCCCATGTGTTAAATATCCTGTCTTTATCAACACTGTCGATTCCCTTGAGAATCTTGAATGTGATGATCATGTTCCCCCTAACTCTTCTGTCTTCCAACGAAGTGAGGTATAATTCCCGTTGTCTCTCCTCGTAGCTCATACCTCTCAGCTCGGGTACTCGTCTGGTGGCAAACCTTTGAACCTTTTCCAGTTTAGTCTTATGCATGACTAGATATGGACTCCATGCGGGAGCCGCATACTCCAGGATTGGTCTGACATATGTGGTATATAATGTTCTGAAAGATTCCTGACACAAGTTTCTAAAGGCCATTCTTATGTTAGCCAACCTGGCATATGCTGCTGATGTTATACTCTTGATATGAGCTTCAGGGGACAGGTCTGGCGTGATATCAACCCCCAGGTCTTTCTCTCTCTCTGACTCTTGAAGTATTTCATCTCCCAAATGATACCTTGTATCTGGTCTCCTGCTTCCTACCCCTATCTTCATTACATTACATTTGCTTGGATTAAACTCTAACAGCCATTTGTTCGACCTTTCCTGCAGCTTGTCCAGGTCTTCTTGAAGCCTCAAGCTGTCCTCCTCTGTCTTAATCGTTCTCATAATTTTGGCGTCGTCAGCAAACATTGAGAGGAATGAGTCTATACCCTCTGGGAGATCATTTACGTATATCAGAAACAGGATAGGTCCAAGTACAGAGCCCTGAGGGACTCCACTGGTGACTTCACGCCAGTCTGAGGTCTCACCCCTCACTGTAACTCTCTGCTTCCTATTGCTTAGGTACTCCCTTATCAACTGGAGCGCCCTACCAGTTACTCCTGCTAGAGAAGAGTCACAGAGACACAGTGTGTGTACTCAACTAATTGTACTCACCTAATTGTGCTTGCGGGGGTTGAGCTTTGGCTCTTTGGTCCCGCCTCTCAACCGTCAATCAACTGGTGTACAGATTCCTGAGCCTATTGGGCTCAATCATATCTACATTTTAAACTGTGTATGGAGTCAGCCTCCACCACATCATTTCCTAATGCATTCCATTTACTAACTACTCTGACACTGAAAAAGTTCTTTCTAATGTCTCCGTGGCTCATTTGGGAACTCAGCTTCCACCTGTGTCCCCTCGTTCGCGTCCCTCCATTGTTGAATAGTCCATCCTTGTTTACCCGGTCGATTCCCCTGAGGATTTTGTAGGTTGTGATCATGTCCCCCCTTACTCTTCTTTCTTCCAGTGTCGTAAGGTGCATTTCCCGCAGCTTTTCCTCATAACTCATGCCTCTTAGTTCTGGGACTAGTCTAGTAGCATACCTTTGGACTTTTTCCAGCTTCGTCTTGTGCTTGACAAGGTACGGGCTCCATGCTGGGGCTGCATACTCCAGGATTAGTCTTACATATGTGGTGTACAAGATTCAGAATGATTCCTTACACAGGTTCCTGAACGCCGTTCTGATGTTAGCCAGCCTCGCATATGCCGCAGACGTTATTCTCTTTATGTGGGCTTCAGGAGACAGGTTTGGTGTGTTATCAACTCCTAGATCTTTCTCTCTGTCTGTTTCATTAAGTACTTCATCTCCTATTCTGTACCCTGTGTCTGGCCTCCTGTTTCCACTGCCTAGTTTCATTACATTGTATTTACTCGGGTTGAACTTCAACAGCCATTTGTTGGACCATTCACTCAGTCTATCTAGGTCATCTTGTAGCCTCCTACTATCATCCTCTGTTTCAATCCTCCTCATAATTTTTGCATCGTCGGCAAACATTGAAAGGAATGAATCTATACCCTCTGGGAGATCATTTACATATACCAGAAACAGTATAGGTCCAAGGACTGACCCCTGCGGGACTCCACTTGTAACGTCTCGCCAATCTGAGACCTCACTCCTCACACAGACTCGTTGTCTCCTGTTGCTTAGGTACTCCTCTATCCACCGGAGTACCTTCCCTTTCACTCCAGCCTGCATCTTCAACTTTCGCACTAGCCTCTTGTGTGGCACTGCATCAAAGGCTTTCTGACAATACAAAAATATGCAGTCTGCCCACCCTTCTCTTTTTTGCCTTATTTTTGTTGCCTGGTTGTAGAATTCAAGTAACCCTGTGAGGCAGGACCTGCCATCCCTGAACCCATGTTGATGCTGTGTTACAAAGTTCCTTCGCTCCAGGTGCTCCACTAGTTTTTTTCACACAATCTTTTCCATCAGTTTGCATGGTATGCAGGTTAGGGACACTGGCCTGTAGTTCAGTGTCTCCTGTCTATCCCCTTTCTTGTATATCGGGACTACGGTAGCTGCTTTCCAAATATCTGGCAGTTTCCCTGTTGCCAGTGATTTGTTATACAATATGGAGAGTGGCAGGCACAGTTCTCTTGCTCCTTCCTTTAGAACCCAAGGGGAGATTCCATCTGGGCCTATAGCCTTTGTCACATCTAACTCTAGTAAACATTTCCTTACTTCCCCGCTGGTAATCTCAAAGTCTTCCAGTGGTTCTTGGTTAGCTATTCCTTCTCTTACCTCTGGAATTTCTCCTTGCTCTAAGGTGAAGACCTTCTGGAATTTCTTATTCAACTCCTCACACACTTCCTTGTCATTTGTAGTGAATCCTTCTGCCCCTATCCTTAATTTCATAACCTGTTCCTTTACTGTTGTTTTTCTCCTGATGTGGCTATGCAACAATTTAGGCTGAGTCTTTGCCTTGCTTGCGATGTCATTTTCGTTTCTCTTTCTGCCTCTCTTTGAGGCAGTGTGAGGACGTGTTGTCTGGGGAGGACGACCGCAGCTTTAACCAGCTTAGTGTGAGGACGGGTTGTCTGGGGAGGACGGCCGCAACTTTAATCAGCCTAGTGAAAGGACGGTTTGTCTGGGGAGGACGGCCGCAGTTTTAACCAGCCTAGAGAGAGGACGAGTTGTATATAGTGTTTTTCATTCATAACTAGCGGGTTTGGTGGCTGGGTTTACGACAATTTGACATTTGTTTATAAGGACGGATTATTTATTGTGTGTGTGTGTGTGTGTACTCACCTATTTGTACTCACCTATTTGTGCTTGCGGGGGTTGAGCTTTGGCTCTTTGGTCCCGCCTCTCAACTGTCAATCAACTGGTGTACAGATTCCTGAGCCTACTGGGCACTATCATATCTACATTTAAAACTGTGTATGGAGTCAGCCTCCAACACATCACTGCCTAATGTATTCCATCCGTTAACTACTCTGACATTGAAAAAGTTCCTTCTAACGTCTCTGTGGCTCATGTGAGTACTCAGTTTCCACCTGTGTCCCCTTGTTCGCGTCCCACCAGTGTTGAATAGTTTATCCTTGTTTACCCGGTCGATTCCTCTGAGGATTTTGTAGGTTGTGATCATGTCTCCCCTTACTCTTCTGTCTTCCAGTGTCGTAAGGTGCATTTCCCGCAGCCTTTCCTCGTAACTCATGCCTCTTAGTTCTGGGACTAGTCTAGTGGCATACCTTTGGACTTTTTCCAGCTTCGTCTTGTGCTTGACAAGGTACGGGCTCCATGCTGGGGCCGCATACTCCAGGATTGGTCTTACATATGTGGTGTACAAGATTCTGAATGATTCCTTACACAGGTTCCTGAACGCTGTTCTGATGTTATGATGTGTGTGTGTGTGTGTGTGTGTGTGTGTGTGTGTGTGTGTGTGTGTGTGTGTGTGTGTGTGTGTGTTTGTGTGTACGTACCTAGTTGTGCTTGCGAGGGTGGAGCTCTGGCTCTTTGGTCCTGCCTCTCAACTGTCAATCAACAAATGTACAGGTTCCTGAGCCTATTGGGCTCTATTATATATATACACTTGAAACTGTGTGTGTGTGTGTTTAAACTCTGAAACCCGTCCAGCCACCTCGGTTTACACAACACTGTGGCGTCGTCTAGACCAACATTCATACGCGTGCTTGTTAAAGGGAGTTGCATATTTCGCGACAGGGATTCGGAAGGTATTGTCAGGTCAGCGGATATTTCTGTTCCAGAGAAGAGTCACAGAGACACAGAAAACATAGCGGACCAATAATGAAATATAGTGGCAATATGACTTTACTTTACTTTACTGATGATAACTCTAGGAGAGTTATCATTAGTTGTATTTTTTATTTATATATGCAAGAAGGTACATTGGGTTTGGGAGTGTATATAATATTGGTATTTTTACATTCTGACAAAGCCACTAACACGCATTGCGTTTCGGCAAGTCCTTAATCTAACAGATAATCTATATAAGTAGGTAGTTTTAAGTAGGTAATATTTAAGTCGGTAATTTTTAGCAAACGTTGAAAGTATATTACGCAATCTCCCGCGGTATAGTAATGCATAATTTATCACTCTAGCTATACTCTATTTTGCTCTTTATTGATGCTTTTTTGGCCTCGAAAGTGAAAACCTCCTCAACATTATATTTCCACAGTTCAGAGCCAGGATCCATCTAAGCATTTAAGCAGCTATTAACGAAACCTGTACATCTTTCTTCAGTCATCGCGCCCTTGTTTTCATTTATTTAACCGTTTACGAGCTTGGAAACTTCCCAAACAACAGTTAAAATTGTTATCAGCAACCTCGAAGTGCTTTGGATCTCGTAATTATGTCAACAAAGCCGCAATGACTGACAAAAGATGTACATGTTTCGTAAGGTGCTGGGTGAATGAGGAATCCAATCCGTCCTCATAAACAATTGTCAAATTGTCATAAACCCAGCCACCAAACCCGCTAGTTATGAATGAAAAACACTATATACAACTCGTCCTCTCACTAGGCTGGTTAAAACTGCGGCCGTCCTCCCCAGACAACCCGTCCTCACACTAAGCTGGTTAAAGCTGCGGCTGTCCTCCCCAGACAACACGTCCGCACGCTAGGCTGGTTAAAGCTACGGCTATCCTCCCCAGACAACCAGTCTTCACACTAGGCTCTTTAAAGCAGCGGCCTCCTCCCCAGACGGGGCCATCAATTTTAACATACTGTGTATTCAAAATTGGTTTGTTTTCATATATAAATTAATAATATTATAAAAAAATCTATGTATAGTTAGGCGTAGGTTAGGTTAGGTGCTTAGGTTCTGTTGGCGATTATTTGTATTTGAAGTACGTGGGTGAAGCATTTATAGAATTGTGGTTCGAATAGAAGACGTGAGCGAAGCACTTGTTCCGGATGTGTTGAACGTCATCAGTTGTGAGTCGTGTGTAAACAGTTTTCATTCATAAACAGCGGGTTTGGCGGCAGGATTAACGAGCTTGGATCTTCGTATGCGACGACTGGCTGCTACACACGACTCACAAGTAATGACGTGCTCTGTTCAGACGTCCTCTGTTCGAATCCTACGTCTCTAAACCTAACCCTCCCCTCAACCTAAGTTACAACTAACTATTCAACACATTCTAGTATGTGTTAATATTACCTTAAATTTAAGAAAAAAACAGATTTTAAATGCGGAGTGCATTCAAATTGATGAATGTGTCTTCTGGTTTGACCGCCGTCTGGACGAGCCCAGTCTGAGGATAGGTTGGATGACTCGTGGAGCAGATCATTCAGTTGTTAGCTGTGGGCAGTGAAGGTTGAGTCGTCGTGATAAGTGTGCGGTCGAAAATTTGTAAAATATCAATGACAAACAAAAGTTCACTATCAACTACTGTGTGCCGGATAAGAACAGTATGTGTTCGGTTATAGTGAGTATCAGTGTGAACTATTGTAGTGGCCTTAATAACATTCCGTGGTTGACAGCGCCACACCAAACCATTCTTGACGAACAGTTTGCGTGTTGCCACTAGTATGGCCAGTAAAAAAGTTTAGTTAAGTGTTCTTGTGGAGTTCTAAAATGATTCGTGTTTGCTGTGTCAAAACCGTGAAAGTGCATCGTGGTCAATAGTATGGAAGAAGCGTAGTCTGTTCCGTCGTAGTCAGGACAGGATACGCCACCACTGCTATACGTGGGTAGAGTGGCAGTGTTTGGTTAGCCACCTGCTACAGTGCCTTCATCCTTCAAAAAAAAAGGTATGGAGCTCCTTCAACCTCAAGTGTCACTTTGAATTCCAATGTGATGATTATATTATACTTGTATTATATGAGGATGGAAAAGTATTCAAATTATTTCTTTATATCATAACAATAATGTGCTTTCATACCATTACAGGAAAGTGTCCGAAAGGTCATCGAAGGACCGAAAGCAACAAACTTTGAGGTACGTTCTTATTTCATCCTGTATTCTACGTTCATTTATTAAGATTTAACAAACCCGGGTGTGAAAGTTGTTTACCATTTTCAGGCGTGGTGTAATTGTAGCTTAGGTGACTTAAGTGCCCAAGGATGCTGTACTCACCTCGCAGGATAACTCCCTCCGAAACTCAGGCGTTTAACACATTAATTGTGGTTAATTAACAAAGTTCGATAAATTAACCTCCATTGTTTTCCTCTTAGGGGGGGACACTGGGGGAGGAGGACTGATAGACAAGAGGGGGTTGAATAGAGGTTTTTCTGTGTGTTTGGAGGCATTATCATCGTGAGTCACAAGATGGAACATGAGTTGAGGATTGTGAATTGACGAATTGTGAGTTGTAGACTGTAAGTTGAGAGGGTGGGTTGGTGGGATACACATGACCCCCCCCCCCTTCCCTAGTATTACAAGGGGATTTAAAGGTCGAGGTTACAATGATGGAGCTTTTGTGTGTATATGTATGATGGAAGTTTTGTGTGAATATGTTTGCAAATCAAAAAAGAAGACTTAAAAATACTCTTTATAGTTACTAATTACATATTCATATAGGCACTGGGGTTAGTTTATTTACTGACTCATTATAAGGAAATTCATAGTCATCATACATTAAGCTAATATTTGATGACTATATAAAATAAATAAATCTGATTGTAAATAAATCAAGTTATTTTAAGTAACATTGATATCTGTTTAGTAATATTTAATGACAATAATATTTATTTATTTATTATACGCATATTGAATAGAGATATTGATTATGAGTGAGTAGTAAACAAAAAATACAATAGTTTCCGCGTTCGAAAAGCGACAAAGTAATAGGAGAAACACCGAAAAATTTCGTGTGTATTTAACTATAGGTTTGTATCATAACAAAGATATAAGTATTTCCAAGAAGCAGTGTTACATAGTATTCCTGAAGTGAAAGTTTACACTTACGTAGTGTGTTCAATATACTGTAGCTTAATGTAATCAGCGTACCATTGGATTAGTATATTCTGTGTACCATGGGATTGTTTATCCATTATAAAATGGGTAAGTACAGGCGATAAAGTATACTTTGCTTATTATATTTAATATAAAATTGCTTGGTACGTTCAACGTGCTATAGTTGAGTATATTCAACATTGTATGGGTGTGCATTCAATATATCCATGGGTTCGTATCATGATACAATGGCTTAATATATTCAGAATTCCAATGGATTGAATTCCATGGTAACAATTGGTTGCAGATGCGTCATTGCTAATCATAAAACGCAGCTCCCGGTCAAATTATAAAAAATAAACAACAACACCTTTATATGCGAGTAATAGATATGCGTTATACGCTACGGTTCTAAATTTAATAGAATTAGCTACGTGTGTATATACCAAAACAATGAATTTGGCGGTATGCACCAGTTTTAGTGTTTTAGGATATACACCATAATGTTTTCTTAGAAGAAATTAAAACTTACATTATTTTTAAGGGGGAAGGGAGGAGGAGAGGCCACTTTATTACATTTTAATGCATTTATATCAATGGGATCAATAAGAAACAGTTATTCGACGTCTGATTTATGTTCGAGATAAGTTGTAAGTCAAGTTTTCATTGAGAAGTCTCAATTTGCAATTTGGAAAGTTACTACGTCCAGGAATGTATGTCTTTAGAAAAAGGCAAAGTCAAATTCCTTGTACACAGGCCAACAGGTCATAAAAACCACACTTTTAGCTGGTTTTAAAGCTATTGTTGTTATTTATTTAGTCGTAAGTGCAGCTTCCTAGCGCGTAATTTGTCATAATTACCCGTGTAGAATTTTATATATCTTTTCAAACTAGCGTATATGCTTGAGTACCTATATGTACTTGTAAGGAAAGTTTCAGCTCCTGGGCCGTGTCTTGTATTCTTTATATCGATTATTGCAAATTTTACATATTCTATTACTTTTAATTATTCCTTCTCTTGTACTATTTCCACTTCCTCACTGTAATTACACAGAGTAAGTGATTTCTCACATCCACAGAAATCCCATTTAATTAATTAAATATAAATCACATTTAAATTTCTTGCATTTTGTTACTTGTCTACTTCGTTAATGCCTTGGAGAATTTTGTATGTCATAACAATGTTTCCTTGTTTTCTTGACTCTTTATGAGTGATAAGTTCTAGATCTCTCAGCTTTTCGTTGTATCTCAGTCCTCTTCTCAAGGGGGCCGGTCTAAGCACAATTCTTTTGAGTTTCAATATTTTCATGTTGTGTTTTATGTGGGAAGTATTTCACACATATGGCTAAATATTTTAGTGCTGTTTAACAAAGGCATTTCACAATGTCTTGGAAGTTTCCAGTTTGAGGAGTGTGAAGATAAGGCGAATCTTTGCCACCTATGACTATGCCGATGAGTTTAACTTATTTTATTATTTGTTGAAGTTTAACTTATTTTAAAATGACATTAATATTTGCATACCCTATATACGAGACCCTATCTCGTATATTAATATCTTGCATTTACGAGCATTAAAGTCAAGCAGCCATTTCTTTAAGAAACTTTCAAAAGTGTTCAATTGCACCTGGAGTTTTTACTGTGAGAGTATAATTGTTATGTTATTATTTTCTTGTTGATATTAAACATCGTTGCAAAGATTGTGTGTGTTTGTCTGTTTGTGCTCTTCATTAAAGCAAGTGGTAGTTTGTAATTTAGTAGTATATTTCACGATCAACAATAAATTGGGTTTATTCAAATTAGTAATTTGTTGCACAGTATAAATGGCCTTAAACTGCGCAAAATAAACTACAACATAAAACGAGTATAAATGAACGATTTCCACTTGTGTTGATGTGTTTCAGACTCCAGACTTGAACATGACAATCTCTCTTTTTGATAAAGACGAAAATTCCTCTCTGTCAACTCGTCTGTTCGATGTTCACCGGCCAAAGGAATCGGAACGGATGTGATTTGGTTAGATGGGGAGAATGACAGAGAGGGGCGGGGGAGGCGGTGATGGTTGTGTGCTGGTGAGGGGTGGAGGGGAATTTAGGGGTTCAAGGAAAATTAGAACGTTTGTGTGGATGTGTGTGGATTTCAACAAATGTTAAGCGTAGCACTTTCTTCATGTATTTATAACTTTCTTTATGAAACATTTTCTCATAATTCATCACTTGTTAGGTACTTCGTGATACACACACACACACACACACACACATACACACACACACACACACACACACACACACACACACACACACACACACACACACACACACACACACACACACAATTTTTTGTATGGCTTTTTAATAGTTAGTCTTGGTTATAAGTTAACAAACGGAAACGAACCACAAGGGAAATATTCGGCTCACGTGGGTATTAGATTGTGGCGCCCAAGTGTGAAAAAAACTCTATGCCCTACACGAGGACACCCACCTTCCGCTCTCCCCCGCCCCCTGCCACCATAACACCAACAGTACACACACAGCCTTCCAAACATAAGGCCCACACCCTCCCATAACCCTACAACTCTAATTCGCCCCACAAACCCACATCATCCCCTCCCTCTCTCCTACCTCCCCCCATACACACACACACACACAGTTGATAGACCAGTTGAGAGGCGGGACCAGTTGATTGACAGTTGAGAGGCGGGACCAAAGAGCCAAAGCTCAACCCCCTCAAGTACAATTAGGTGAGTACACACACACACACACACACACACACACACACACACACACACACACACACACACACACACACACACACATACACACACATACACACACACCAAAGAGCCAGAGCTCAACCCCCGCAAACACAACTAGGTGAGTACACACACACACACACACACACACACACACACACACACACACACACACACACATTAGGTGTGTAGACATTACACACCTAATTAGACATGTACTCACCTGTATTTGGTGAGTACACACGCACACACACTCACACACTGGGAATTGATAGGGTAGATAAAGACAGGCTATTTAACACAAGGGGCACACGCATACGGGGACACAGGTGGAAACTGAGTGCCTAAATGAGCCACAGAAAGCTAATGAGCCATTTGAAAGAACTTTTTTAGTGTCGGAGTGGTTGACAAATGGAATGCATTAGGAAGTGATGTGGTGGAGGCTGACTCCATACCAGTTTCAGGTGTAGATATGATAGAGCCCAATAGGCTCACGAATCTGTACACCTGTTGATTGACGGTTGAGAGGCGGGACCAAAGAGCCAGAGCTCAACCCCCGCAAACACAACTAGGTGAGTACAACTAGGTGGTGAGTACACACCTCTCTCTCTCTCTCTCTCTCTCTCTCTCTCTCTCTCTCTCTCTCTCTCTCTCTCTCTCTCTCTCTCTCTCTCTCTCTCTCTCTCTCTCTCTCTCTCATAGGGAAAACATGGCAGGGACACGAACTCGGTGTGACAAACGCAAGACGACAATCTCGGCAGGAACAAGCTTGTTGGAAGGGGAGGGACAGGAATCTTGGTTTAGGAATACAATCGAACACATGTGGAGGGAATTCAAGGAAAGACTGAAGTTTATGAAGGTTATGAGACAGTATCCAACCTGCAGGATGAGCTGAAGGCAGCGAAGGATGAAATAAAATGTTTGAAAGAAAATCCTTCCCAGCACCAGACACAAACCATCCAGCTGGGTGATGGTAATTTTCCTGTTGAGGGGAATCTTACAATACAACCCTCATTTGCAGAGTGTCTTAAAAAGAACCTTGAAGCTAGGTCTGTAGTAAGGGAAGTTGCCATGGAAGTTTTTTTCTCTCAGGAAGCAGCTAGATGTACTAGCCGGCTGATAGAGAGAAGAAGAGCAGTAGTAGTAGCAGGCATTAGGGAGCAAACAGGGACTGCCCAAAGGAGCAGAGAGACAAGGACAAAAACATAGTTACCAAGAACCTTAAAAAGGTAAGGATGGAGGGAACTGACCAAAATGTTGAAAAGGTTGTCAGGCTTGGAAAGTACAACAAGGACAGAGACCGAATGATAAAGGTGGTATTCATGAGCGAGAACACGAAAGAGTAACTGTTAGCAAGGAAGAGCGGTCTAACAAATGTACAGAAGTTAAAAAAAAGTATTCCTACAGAGGGATATGACAAGGAAAGAGAGAAGGCGGGCAGCAGACACGAATTAGGAGCACAGTGAGAATAGAATGGAACTATTAGGGGGAAAGCGCCAAACCATTAAGACTATATAGCACTTGGAAAGGGTCAGGATAAGGATGTGGGATGGGACGGGGAGGAAAGGAATGGTATCCAACCTCTTGGATAGCCAGGGGTTGAACGCCGACCTGCACGCATCGAGACTGTCTCTTGACCGTCCAGCCCAACAGGTTGGACAGTGAGAGAGAAAGAAATCAGAGAACCACATCCCCAAACCCTACAATCCCAGAGGGGAGTGGGGAACCCTCCTCAAACAGTGCAACAGCCACTGGGAGTGGAGCACCACCACCACATTCTATCCAACAGACACCCTACCTGCCCCATCCGCTGACAGCCCCCCATTAAGTACCCACCAAGGGCACCCTCCCCCACAAACCCCCTCCCACTCACCCCTCTCCCCAGGACCTCCCTTCTCCCCCATCCCCCAAGCCCTCCCTTCTCCCACATGCTCTCCCGTCTCTCCCACCCCCAAGCCCTCCGTTCTCCCCCATCCCCCTAAGCCCCCCACTCACCCCTACTTCACCTAAGCCTTCTTCTCTCCACCACTCCCCTAAACCCTCCCCTCTTCCTTACCCACCTCAGCGTTCCCTTTCGCCCCATGCCCCTCAAGCCCTTACCCCTTTTCTGCCCCTCTTCTCCCCCATCTCCCCAAGCCTCTCCTCCCCCCATGCTCCCCTAAGACTCCCGGTCTCCCCACACCACCCAACCCTCCCGCTCTCACCCCCTAACCCTCCCACTCTCACTCTCTCCTCCAACCCTCCCCCACTCACCTCCTACCCTCCCCCTCTCCCCCTCCCCAAGCCCTTCCTCCTCCACCAGTCTCCCCATTCCAGAACCTCCCAGATCCCGCTCACCCCAGATCCCACAGGTCCACCACAGAGGAGAAGCAGAAGAGAGTCAGTTTCAAGGTAATGTACTCGCAAATAGATGGGATCACAAGCAAGGCAAGTGAATTAAGGGAAAGAGCACAAGAAGTGAACCCAGATGTAATCGGACTCCCTGAAATAAAACTCTCAGGAATCATAACGAATGACGTGTTTCCACAGGAGTACATAGTAATGAGGAATGAGAGGGAAGGTAGGGGAGGAGACGAGTGGCCCTACTAATGAGAAAGGAATGGAGTTTCAAGGAGATGGCTATCCCGGGCTGTGAGGGTTTCAGAGACTACATAGCAGGCACCAAGACAATGGGAGGACCAGGAATAGTAGTAGCAGTAATATATAACCCTCCATCAAGTGACAGAAGACCCAGTCAAGAATATGACAACAACAACATGGCAGATAACACAATAACTGAGAGGGCAGCCTCTGATGCCTGTAGAAACAGATCCCACCTGCTCATCATGAGGGAATTCAATCACGGAAGGATTGACTGGGAGAACAAGAATCCACATGGAGGCAAAGATACATGGAGAGCCAAACTATTGGAGGTGGTGACTAGAAACTTTTTAACCCAGCATGTCAGAGAACCCATAAGGATCAGAGGAAAGGACGAACCAATGAGACTTGATCTTGTCTTCACTCTGAACGACTCCGACATAAGAGAAATCGGTTTTGAGACCCCAGTAGGAATGAGCGACCACAGTGTACTGGCGTTTGAGTACCTGATTGAAGAATCGTTGTTGAACTCGAAGAGGGGTACTGAAAACAAAAGTCTGGCATTCCGAAAGGGAAACTATGAGGAGATAAGAAAATTCCTAACAGATATAGCATGGGAAACAGAGCTCAGGGAAATGACGGCCATGACAATGATGGATTACATCACGCAGAAGTGCAAGGAAGCAGCAAACATGTGTGTCCCAGTCCAAAAGAAAAACAGTGAAATAAAGATGAGAAACCCATGGTTTATTCAGAGATGTAGGATAGCTAAGCAACAAAGTAAAAGGGGGTGGAGAAACTATATGTATAACAGGACACTTGAGAGCAGAGAAAGATACCAAAGTGCCAGGAATGAATATGTCAGGATGAGCACATAGGCACAAAGACAATACAAAAATGACATCGCAAGCAAGGCAAAGACTCAGCCCAAATTGCTGCATAGCCACATCAGGAGAAAAACAACAGTAAAGGAACAGGTTATGAAATTAAGGATAGGGGCAGAAGAATTAATTACAAACGACAAGGAAGTGTATAAGGAACTGAATAAGAAATTCCCGGAGGTCTTTACCTTAGAGCAAGGAGAAATTCCAGAGATAAGAGAGGGAATAGTTAACCAGGAACCACTGGAAGAGTTTGAGATTACCAGCAGGGAAGTAAGGAAGTGTTTACTAGAGTTGGATGTGACAAAGGCTATAGGCCCAGATGGAATTTCCCCTTGGATACTAAAGGAAGGAGCAGAAGAACTGTGCCTGCCACTCACCAGTATATAACAAATCACTGGCAACAGGGGAATTGCCAGAAATTTGGAAAGCAGCTAACGTAGTCCCGATATACAAGAAAGGGGATAGACAGGAGGCACTTAACTACAGGCCAGTGTCCCTAATCTGCATACCATGCAAGCTGATGGAGAAGATTGTGCGAAGAAAGCTAGTGGAACATCTGGAGCAAAAGAACTTTGTAGCACAGCATCAACATGGGTTCAGTGATGGCAAGTCCTGCCTCACAGCGTTACTTGAATTCTATGACCAGGCAACAAAAATCAGGCAAGAAAGAGAAGGATGGGCAGAATGCACATTTTTGGATTGCCCGAAAGCCTTTGATACAGTACCACACAAGAGGCTAGTGAAAAAGCTGGAGATGCAGGCTGAAGTGAAAGGGAAGGTACTCCATTGAATAAAGGAGTACCTAAGCAACAGGAGACAACGAGTCAATGTGAGGGGTGAGGTCTCAGATTGGCGAGACGTTACAAGTGGAGTTTCGCAGGTGTCAGTCCTTGGACCTATACTGTTTCTGATATATGTAAATTATCTCCCAGAGGGTATAGACTCGTTTCTCTCAATGTTTGCTGATGATGCAAAAATTATGAAGAGGATTGAAACAGAGGATGATAGTAGGAGGCTACAAGATGACCTAGACAGACTGAGTGAATGGTCCAACAAATGGCTGTTAAAGTTCAACCCGAGTAAATGCGAAGTAATGAAACTAGGCGGAGAAAACAGGATGCCAGACACAGGATGCAGAATAGGAGATAAAGTACTTAATGAAACGGACATAGAGAAAGATCTTGGAGTTGACATCACATCGAACCTGTCTCCTGAAGCCCACATAAAAAGAATAACGTCTGCGGCATATGCGAGGCTGGCTAACATCAGAATTGCCTTCAGGAACCTGTGTAAGGAATCATTCAAAATCTTGTATACCACATATGTAAGACCAATCCTGGAGTATGCAGCCCCAACATGGAGCCCGTACTTTGTCAAGCACAAGACGAAGCTGGAGAAAGTTCAAAAGTATGCAACTAGACTAGTTCCAGAACTAGGAGGCATGAGTTACGAGGAAAGGCTGCTGGAAATGTACCTTACGACACTGGAAGACAGAAGAGTAAGGGGAGACATGATCACTACCTACAAAATCCTCAGGGGAATCGACCGGGTAGACAAGGATAAACTATTCAGAACTGGTGGTACGCGAACAAGGGGCCACAGGTGGAAACTGAGTTACGAGGAAAGGCTCCGGGAAATGCACCTTACGACACTGGAAGACAGAAGAGTAAGGGGAGACATGATCACTGCCTACAAAATCCTCAGGGGAATCGCCTGGGTAGACAAGGATAAACTATTCAAAACTGGTGGTATGCGAACAAGGGGACATAAGTGGAAACTGAGTACTCACATGAGCCACGTGGACGTCAGTGTCAGAGTAGTTAACAGATGGAATGCATTATTCAGTGATTTGGTGGAGGCTGACTCCATACTTAGTTTCAAATGAAGATATGACAGAGCCCAGTTGGTTCAGGAATCTGTTCACCAGTTGATTGACAGTTGAGAAGCGGGACCAAAGAGACAAAGCTCAACCCCTGCAACCACAAATAGGTGAGTACACAGTACACCAAATGGTAAGAAGAATTTGTGTGAACCAAACAAGCTCACATCAAAGCAAACTAATGTGTCTCAAATGCCTTATATTTCACAATCACGTCCAATCATTGATCTCAAAATAACTCCTTCAACTTCAAGAATGTTTCCCATATTTTATTATAAAAGAACTATACCTGTGTAAATCAGAGACGAAAATGGGAAACCAATAACGTAATAAGTGAAAAAATATAAGGGGAGACTTAAATATGTGGCAAGGCTTGACCTGAGGTGTGTGAGGTCGCGATGAACGCTCCCACAGCTGGACTACTGCGGTTCCTGATTACTCTCTCATGGACGCTCATCATTTATAAAGTAATAATATAATGATTGGGTGTAAATCCAGCGATCAAATTAAAGGGTCTCCCCTAACATACCTTAGGACCCAAAACAGAAAACAGGACAGTATGTCACTTTCTAGTAAACTTTTTTGACCTTATGTAACGCATACGAGCGAAATGCGACGTTCTTTTTCGGAGAACAAGTTGGTATGTTTGCCTCTCCTGTGTAAGTTCGGGAGTGTGTATGGATAGAAAATCAAACTATTCTCAAAGTATACTCAAACTCATAGTTTCATGTAGGTCGACGTTCAATCCCCGACCGTCCGATTGGTTCTACACCATTCCTTCCTTCCATCCTATCCTAGATGCTTATCCTAATATCCCTTCCAAGTTCTATATAGTTGTAAGGAATTAGTGCTATCGAAACCAACTGTAGATGGAGGGAAGTAAGGCTTTATCGAAGCGGTATACTTCAGAATTTTTTTACAAGAAGCAGTCCCACGCCTCAAGCGTCATGTGTCGTGACCTTACAGTCTGTAGCCTAGTTGATCTCCACTTTGCTGCCTCAGCTCACGTGGAATACAAATTTATGGTAAACAGAAGAGTATTCATGCGGTTTCCCTGATATGAAGAGCGGAGGCCAAATGTATAGATAAGTTTGGACAAAAAACGAAGTCTTCCTTATTAACATACGTCGTGAAATTGCCCAAACGGTGGGAGAAACAAAAGTATTTTCTTTGGTTCCAAAACCCAGAAATTGTTTTCCAAATGGGATTAAATTATATTCCTGGAAGAATTTAATAAATATCTTGCGTTGGAAAACGTGTTTGAGTGTTTGTATTCACCCGGGCAGAGTCAAGGGTGTTCAGGTTTGTTGAAGCAGATAGCTCCATTAACTAATGCGAAACTAATAAATACATTATAAAAGAAAGGAATTGGACCTTTAATGAACGTTCGTCCCACAGGACGCTAGAGCCTCGATCCCAGGAACAAACGAAACCATCAGAACTCTCAAACGAACTTTGTTCAAAGTTTACTGATACGACAAGAGACCGGAGAAAGGTGTGGGGAGAGAGATTCATGTTTCATGGATCCAGTGTAACAATTCAGAGGTTTTGGTTACCGTCCCGTTGAGGAAGAGCTGAGGGGATAAGTATGGAAATGAGTTTTAAACCATAATGTGAAACCAAGGCACAGAACATCTTACATATGACACACACACACACATATCCAAATATGGGTACCTAGATCACAAATATGTCTCACCAGCAAAACATCATCACCTTGTCAATGTCTCACCAACAAAACATCACCACCTGGCCAATGTCTCACCAACAAAACATCACTATGTTGTCAATGTCTCACCAACAAAACATCACCACCTGGCCAATGTCTCACCAGCAAAACATCATCACCTTGTCAATGTCTCACCAACAAAACATCACCACCTGGCCAATGTCTCACCAACAAAACATCACCACCTGGCCAATGTCTCACCAACAAAACATCACCACCTTGTCAATGTCTCACCAACAAAACATCACTATGTTGTCAATGTCTCACCAACAAAACATCACCACCTGGCCAATGTCTCACCAACAAAACATCATCACCTTGTCAATGTCTCACCAACAAAACATCACTATGTTGTCAATGTCTCACCAACAAAACATCACCACCTGGCCAATGTCTCACCAACAAAACATCATCACCTTGTCAATGTCTCACCAACAAAACATCACTATGTTGTCAATGTCTCACCAACAAAACATCACCACCTGGCCAATGTCTCACCAACAAAACATCACCACCTGGCCAATGTCTCACCAACAAAACATCACTATGTTGTCAATGTCTCACCAACAAAACATCACCACCTGGCCAATGTCTCACCAACAAAACATCACCACCTGGCCAATGTCTCACCAACAAAACATCACCACCTGGCCAATGTCTCACCAACAAAACATCACCACCTGGCCAATGTCTCACCAACAAAACATCACCACCTGGCCAATGTCTCACCAACAAAACATCACCACCTGGCCAATGTCTCACCAACAGAACATCACCACCTGGCCAATGTCTCACCAACAGAACATCACCACCTGGCCAATGTCTCACCAACAAAACATCACCACCTGGCCAATGTCTCACCAACAAAACATCACCACCTGGCCAATGTCTCACCAACAAAACATCACCACCTGGCCAATGTCTCACCAACAAAACATCACCACCTGGCCAATGTCTCACCAACAAAACATCACCACCTGGCCAATGTCTCACCAACAAAACATCACCACCTGGCCAATGTCTCACCAACAAAACATCACCACCTGGTCAATGTCTCACCAACAAAACATCACCACCTGGCCAATGTCTCACCAACAGAACATCACCACCTGGCCAATGTCTCACCAACAAAACATCACCACCTGGCCAATACATCACCAGTACCATCCATAACATCCTTACATTATCTTACCACCAAATCCGCCATGTTAATATCTATCACACTAGCGGTCTTTCTTAATCTGTCGCGGTTCCTTCATCCTACCAAGAGGCATCTCGATGCTTTGCCAAAATGCGTGATAACCAATCCTGTCAGAGTTCGAGGCTCTCGGTGTTTAATGGACATATTGGCCTAATGGTCCAGTCGTCTGTATTCTGGCCAGGTTCATGTTCCTCGCTTTATCGTGAAAATGGCTAAAATTGTCCAGGTGGGTTCTGCTGCCTGAATGAAAGAAAATATATGATAATGGAAATTGATCTATATTGTTATATTTCCAAGAATCTATTTTTACTGACGTAGGAATATTTTTTTAATTTTGTATAAGTAATCCATGGATAATCAACGTCGGTGAGAATTACACAAATAAACGCATGTTTAAACAAATGTCATTATTCGTTGTTATAACGACAAAGATAGTGTTTTAATTTATGCGTCTCTTATGTACGTGTATGTCCTTGCCTGGGAGTGCCTCTGGGGGGTTGTGCTTCAGCTCTTGTATATGTGAGCGTGAACGACATAATCCTTATTATTATTATGCATTGCTAACAAAATTAGCATATAACATTATCATCACAACTCACGTTATAATCACGTAGTTCCATCAGCTTTAACTTACGTGGTTATATATATATATATATATATATATATATATATATATATATATATATATATATATATATATATATATATATATATATATATATATATATATATATGTCGTACCTAGTAGCCAGAACGCACTTCTCAGCCTACTATGCAAGGCCCGATTTGCCTAATAAGCCAAGTTTTCATGAATTAATTGTTTTTCGACTACCTAACCTACCTAACCTAACCTAACGTAACTTTTTCGTCTACCTAACCAAACCTAACCTATAAAGATAGGTTAGGTTAGGTTAGGTAGGGTTGGTTAGGTTCGGTCATTGGCCATGACTGAATATATTAATTCAGGAAAACTTGGCTTATTAGGCAAATCAGGCCTTGCATAGTAGGCTGAGATATATATTTATATATATATATATATATATATATATATATATATATATATATATATATATATATATATATATATATATATATATGAATGAAAACTCACACCCCAGAAGTGACTCGAACCCATACTCCCAGAAGCAACGCAACTGGTAACTACAGGGCGCCTTAATCCGCTTGACCATCACGGCCGTCAAAAGGAAGTGATAGCCGAGGCTATTTGAGCCACTTGCCCGACGGCAACTCGGATGGTAATCTTGGGCATAGCATTTCACCAAATCACCTCATTCTTTGGGGCACACGTGAGGAACACAAATGCGAACTTTTTCTCTTTTTTTTTCTCGAACTTTTTCAAATTTTTTTCATTCGCATATAGTCCTGGGGACCATTCAGGCTTGTTCGCATATATATATATATATATATATTAGTATATTTTGGTAGCAGTCTTTCCTGTAGATGGCCAATGACCGAACCTAACCAACCCTACCTAACCTAACCTAACCTATCTTTATAGGTTAGGTTTGGTTAGGTAGACGAAAAAGTTAGGTTAGGTTAGGTTAGGTAGGTTAGGTACTCGAAAAACAATTAATTCATGAAAACTTGGCTTATTAGGCAAATCGGCCCTTGCATAGTAGGCTGAGAAGTGCATTCAGGCTACTAGGTACGACATATATACATATATATATATATATATATATATATATATATATATATATATATCGTACCTAATAGCCAGAACGCACTTCTCAGCCTACTATTCAAGGCCCGATTTGCCTTATAAGCCAAGTTTTCATGAATTAATTTTTTTTTCGTCTACCTAACCTACCTAACCTAACCTAACCTAGCTTTTTTTGGCTACCTAACCTAACCTTACCTATAAATATAGGTTAGGTTAGGTTAGGTAGGGTTGGTTAGGTTCGGTCATATATCTACGTTAATTTTAACTCCAATAAAAAAAAATTGACCTCATACATAGAGAAAAGGGTTGCTTTATCATTTCATAAGAAAAAAATTATAGTAAATATATTAATTCAGGAAAACTTGGCTTATTAGGCAAATCGGGCCTTGAATAGTAGGCTGAGAAGTGAGTTCTGGCTACTAGGTACGACATATATATATATATATATATATATATATATATATGTCGTACCTAGTAGCCGGAACGCACTTCTTAGCCTATTATGCAAGGCCCGATTTGCATATTAAGCCAAGTTCTCCTGAATTAATATATTTTCTCACATTTTTTTGTTATGAAATGATAAAGCTACCCATTTCATTATGTATGAAGTCAATTTTTTTTTATTGTAGTTAAAATTAACGTAGATATATGACCGAACCTAACCAAACCTACCTAACCTAACCTAACCTATCTTTATAGGTTAGGTTAGGTTAGGTAGCCGAAAAAGTTAGGTTAGGTTTGGTTAGGTAGTCGAAAAACATATATTTCATGAAAACTTGGCTTATTAGGCAAATTGGGCCTTGCATAGTAGGCTGAGAAGTGCGTTCTGGCTACTAGGTGCGACATATATATATATATATATATATATATATATATATATATATATATTGTGATGGTAACGCGTTGGTGTTCGGCTGTTCAAAGCTAGGGGTATGGCCTCGTCACATAGAATAAAAAAAAATAGAAAATCTGGAACTTCGTCTGTTGTAAGGTAAGGAGAAGACACACAAAACACAAGTAAATTTTAACAATGAAATTTTAATTACGTTAAATAAACAAAACATGAATAAAATGGACATACAAATTCGTATAATAAAATCAATCAATCAAAATAATAAGAATAATTAAATGACAAAATGAAAAGTTACGTTAAGACAAGTGAATAATAACAAGCTGTGTAATATACAATAAAATGAGAGGTGCAGGAATATTGGCTTTAAGCTATCACCTCTCTTAGTACACGTAAGCCAAACCTTAGTCTACCAGGAAGAAGTGTTAACCGTATGAAAGCACTGAATATTCTGAAGACTGAGGTCGTGGCGGCCCCAGACATCAAGTAGTATGGTGGGTGGAGTGCAGTTGCAGCTAGACCGGCGGCCAATCAGCGAGGAGCCGGCAACAAGACAGGTAGTTTGGCGGTTTGAGCTGGAGCAGGTGTTCCTGGCTGCATACGTTTTGCTCTCTGGCAAACCTTGGAGATGTTGTTGTCGTTGTTGGACATTTCTTCCATAGTAGTTTTATATATTTGTAGTGACGTATTTTTGGAGGGAAGAGCAGGCTCAATCTCTCTTGAAGGAGATTATCGTCACAATATATATATATATATATATATATATATATATATATATATATATATATATATATATATATATATATATATATATATATATATATATATATACGGCCAGCATACTCATGAGAAACTCTCCAGACACAAAGCAGAACGCTTTAAAAGAGACCAACGTTGTCTATGCCTTCAAATGCCCTCTTGGGGACTGTAAGCTCCAAAAAACCCAGTATATAGGCAAGACAACAACATCTCTTTCTAGGCGTTTAACGATGCTTAAGCAACAAGCCTCCATTAAGGAACATATAATCTCTTCCCACAACCAAACCATCGCCAGAGAAATCCTAGTAAACAACACAGAAATCATCGATAGATACAGCGATTGCAGGCGGCTTGACGTTTACGAGGCACTGCACATTAAAAAGTCAACACCAGCAATCAACAGCCAATTAATGCACAACTATATTCTACCCACATCAAGACTCCGCTCCAATATAGAAGCATCAAGAAATATGGACCAATAGGCTTTCTACAATCACTTCCATTCAATACCCATTGTTTCGTGTTCTGTCGTGTGTTGATGAAATTAATACCCTATTAATGCCACCTCACCCCATCCACCTCACGCAATTGTAGATATAAACAAATCGGAGATGTGTAAGTTCTATTCAGTTGTGTATGTGTAAACTAAAGTCTTTGAAAATGTAATAAGTTTTACGAAACGCGCTCAAGTGTCGCGTCAGACTAGAAATAAAAATGAATTTTGGAGAATTGATTTTTGAATTACCACCAACAGTGAAAAGAAATGTACGAAAAATAGAGAAAATTCGTGTTAGAATTATTAATCTTACTTTTTCGGTCATATTTAATAATATATGTCTACAGGAAAGACTGCTACCAAAATATACTAATATATATATATATATATATATATATATATATATATATATATATATATATATATATATATATATATATATATATATATATATATGTCGTACCTAATAGCCAGAACGCACTTCTCAGCCTACTATTCAAGGCCCGATTTGCCTAATAAGCCAAGTTTTCATGAATTAATGTTTTTTCGTCTACCTAACCTACCTAACCTAACCTAACCTAGCTTTTTTTGGCTACCTAACCTAACCTTACCTATAAATATAGGTTAGGTTAGGTTAGGTAGGGTTGGTTAGGTTCGGTCATATATCTACGTTAATTTTAACTCCAATAAAAAAAATTGACCTCATACATAGAGAAAAGGGGTTGCTTTATCATTTCATAAGAAAAAAATTATAGTAAATATATTAATTCAGGAAAACTTGGCTTATTAGGCAAATCGGGCCTTGAATAGTAGGCTGAGAAGTGAGTTCTGGCTACTAGGTACGACATATATATATATATATATATATATATATATATATATATATATATATATATATATATATATATGTCGTACCTAATAGCCAGAACGCACTTATCAGCCTAATATGCAAGGCCCGATTTGCCTAATAAGCCAAGTTTTCATGAATTAATATATTTTCTCTAATTTTTTTCTTATGAAATGATAAAGCAACCCATTTCATTATGTAAGAGGTCAATTTTTTTTTATTGGAGTTAAAATTAACGTAGATATATGACCGAACCTAACCAACCCTACCTAACCTAACCTAACCTATCTTTATAGGTTAGGTTAGGTTAGGTAGCCGAAAAAGTTAGGTTAGGTTAGGTTAGGTTAGGTAGGTTAGGTAGTCGAAAAGCAATTAATTCATGAAAACTTGGCTTATTAGGCAAATCGGGCCTTGCATAGTAGGCTCAGAAGTGAGTTCTGGCTACTAGGTACGACATATATATATATATATATATATATATATATATATATATATATATATATATATATATATATATATATATATATATATATATATATGTCGTACCTAGTAGCCAGAACTCACTTCTCAGCCTACTATGCAAGGCCCGATTTGCCTAATAAGCCAAGTTTTCACGAATTAATGTTTTTTCGTCTACCTAACCTACCTAACCTAACCTAACCTAGCTTTTTTTGGCTACCTAACCTAACCTTACCTATATATATAGGTTAGGTTAGGTTAGGTAGGGTTGGTTAGGTTCGGTCATATATCTACGTTAATTTTAACTCCAATAAAAAAAAAATGACCTCATACATAGTGAAAAGGGTAGCTTTATCATTTCGTAAGAAAAAAATTATAGTAAATATATTAATTCAGGAAAACTTGGCTTATTAGGCAAATCGGGCCTTGAATAGTAGGCTGAGAAGTGAGTTCTGGCTACTAGGTACGACATATATATATATATATATATATATATATATATATATATATATATATATATATATATATATATATATATATATATATATATATATTGGTGTATACTGGCAGCAGGTTTTCTTACAAACATGTTTCATTGAATATGACCGCATATTCTGTATTTATTATTTTCTGGTTTAGGGCTTCTATCCCTCTAACTATTTTCTTAGCATCAGGGCTTAGTTGAAATAGAAGTTCTCCAAAACTCATTTTCGTACATTTAGGGTGAAGAAAAGAAGTGATTTACTATAGAGTGTATTACACTTATTTATACAATTTGCACAACGTTTCGAACCTCCATGGTTCATTCTCAAGTGAACAGATCGTACAATGCTGGTTGATTTTATACCCGCGCCTGGTCAGGTGATAATACAATAAAGGTGAAAACATGGGGGGGATACATAAGGGATAAATGTGAGGTGAAACATAGAGGTAACTGCAGAAGGCTTATTGGCCCATACGAGGCAGCTCCTATCTAAACACAAAGATTAATCCAGTGTAATTGGCCTGTTATGTTGGACATTGTCTTCTGTGTTGGCATCGTTATGTTAACGATGCCAACACAGAAGACAATGTCATATAAGGTTATATATGTTATATATAAATATTTATATATAAATATATATGTATAAATATATATGTATAAATATATATATATATATATATATATATATATATATATATATATATAAATATATATATATATATATATATATATATATATATATATATATATATATATATATATATATATATATATATATATATGTCGTACCTAGTAGCCAGAACGCACTTCTCAGCCTACTATGCAAGGCCCGATTTGCCTAATAAGCCAAGTTTTCATGAATTAATTGTTTTTCGGCAACCTAACCTACCTAACCTAACGTAACCTAACTTTTTCGGCTACCTAACCTAACCTAACCTATGAAGATAGGTTAGGTTAGGTTAGGTAGGGTTGGTTAGGTTCGGTCATATATCTAAGTTAGTTTTAACTCCAATAAAAAAAAATTACCTCATACATAATGAAATGGATAGCTTTATCATTTCATAAGAAAAAAATTAGAGGAAATATATTATTTCAGGAAAACTTGGCTTATTAGACAAATTGGGCCTTGCATAGTAGGCCAAAAAGTGCGTTCTGGCTACTAGGTACGACATATATATATATATATATATATATATATATATATATATATATATATATATATATATATATATATATATATATATATATATTTGCGAACAAGTCTGAATGGTCCCCAGGACTATATGCAACTAAAAACTCACACCCCAGAAGTAACTCGAACCCATACTGCCAGGAGAAACGCAACTGGTATGTACAGGACGCCTTAATTCGCTTGACCATCACGACTGGATATAAGGAAGTGATAGCCAAAGCTATTTGAACCACTGCCTAGCCTGCACTCAGATGGTAATCTTTGGCATAGCACTTTATCAAATCACCTCATTCTTTAGGGCACACGTGGGGAAAACAAATGCGGACAAGCCTGAATGGTTCCCAGGACTATATGCAACTGTAAACTCACACCCCAGAAGTGACTCGAACCTATACTGTCAGGAACATCGCAACTGGCATGTACAGGACGCCTTAATCCACTTGATAATCTCGACCGGACATAAAGAATTGATAGCCGAAGCTATTTGAACTACTTCCCAGCCGGCACTCGGATGGTAATCTTGGGCATAGCATTTTATCAAATCACCTCATTCTTTGGGGCACACGTGGGGAAAACAAATGCGAACAAGCCTGAATGGTCCCCAGGACTATATGCAACTGAAAACTCACAGCTTGAGTTTGAGTCACTTCTGGGGTGTGAGTTTTAAGTTGCATATAGTCCTGGGGACCGTTCAGGCTTGTTCGCATTTGTGTTCCTCACGTGTGCCCCAAAGAATAAGGTGATTTGATAAAATGCTATGCCCAAGATTACGATCCGAGTGCCAGAGGGGAAGTGGTTCAAATAGCTTTGGCTACACCTTCTTTATGTCCGGTCGTGATGGTCAAGTGGATTAAGGCGTCCTGTACATACTAGTTGTGTTGCTCCTGGCAGCATGGGTTCGAGTCACTTTTGGGGGTGTGAGTTTTCAGTTATATATATATATATATATATATATATATATATATATATATATATATATATATATATATATATATATATATATATATATATATATATAAATGGAAATGTTCGTTTGTTCACAATCGCTAGTCTCCGAAAGTTCTTCACCGATTCCCGTGAAATTTTCATACAACGTTCCATTCGCATCCGAGCGGGTTTTTATAAACATACTATATAGATGTCACGTCTGTGACGGAAAAAAAACATGATTTATTTGAAAAACCGTGTTTATCATGTGTTTTTTATGTGAGGGGAATCTTCGAAACCTTTTTACTGATTGCTTTGATATTTCCACACAACGTTGCATTCGAATAGGCGAGTGTTTTAATTATCCTACTATATACGTACCTCACCTGTGAAAGGAAAAAACATGATTTTTTGAAAAACAGCGCCATCTGTTGGACATACGAGCAACTCACGCCGTAATCTCCGAAAGTTCTTCACCGATTCTTTTAAAATTTTGAAACAACGTTCCAATCATATATGTGCGTAATTTTATACTTACTATTTAGATAACACACCTGTAATCGATAAAATTTTATTTTTTTGAAAAACAACGCCATCTGTTGCACGTATGAACAAAACACACTATACAAAATATGTTACGATTCCATTTCAGTGTTTTCGATTGCATTCATAAATTGAATTTTCATGACCTTTTATTTATTTTCATTTTGATTTAATTATTTTGTGTGACATTGCGTTGGAATTGAGCTGTGTTGTTTACAATACCGTTCATTTCATGGATATAGTTTATATGTTTCTTTTTTAATTGTTTTTCATTTCGTTTTTTTCAACTGTTCTGCTTATTGTTCAGTGCAATTGGCGGTGAAATTGAGCTGTGTCGATTGATCTGCGTTTGAATATAAATATTTCGTTAGTATTTTTTGTTTTTGTTTTTAAAATAATAAATGGACAACACGTTTTTTCACTGCTGCAAATAAGGAATAAACTGCTAGGAATCCTCCGGCTACAACATTAACTGCTTTCTTCACGCATACTAGCTACTAGGTACTATGCAAGGCTCAATTTGCCTAATAATCCAAGTTTTCCTGAATTAATATATTTTCTCTAATTTTTTTCTTAGGAAATGATAAATCTACTCATTTCATTATGTATGAGGTCAATTTTTTATTATTGGAGTCAAAATTAACGTAGATATATGACCAAACGTAACCAACCCTACCTAACGTAACCTAACTTAATTGGTTAGGTTAGGTTAGGTGGCCGAAAAAGTTAGGTTAGGTTAGGTTAGGTAGGTTAGGTAGTCGAAAAACAAATAATTCATGAAAACTTGGCTTATTAGGCAAATCGGGCCTTGCATAGTAGGCTTAGAAGTGCGTTCTGGCTACTAGGTACGACATATATATAAATATGTCGTACCTAGTAGCCAGAACGCACTTCTCAGCCTACTATGCAAGGCCCGATTTGCCTAATGAGCCAGGTTTTCCTGAATTAATATATTTTCTCTAATTTTTTTCTTATGAAATGATAAAACTACCCATTTCATTATGTATGAGGTCATCTTTTTTTATTGGAGTTAAAATTAACGAAGATATATGACCGAACCTAACCAACCCTACCTAACCTAACCTAACCTATCTTTATAGGTTAGGTTAGAGTAGGTAGCCGAAAAAGTTAGGTTAGGTTAGGTTAGGTAGGTTAGATAGTCGAAAAACAAATAATTCATGAAAACTTGGCTTATTAGGCAAATCGGGCCTTGCATAGTAGGCTGAGAAGTGAGTTCTGGCTACTAGGTACGACATATATATATATATATATATATATATATATATATATATATATATATATATATATATATATATATATATATATATATATATATATATATTTATTTATATATATTTATTTATATATATTTATATATTTATATATTTATATATATATATATATAGATAATGGGACCCATTAGCTTTATATATATAAAGCTAATGGGACAGGTTATTCGAATGCTTCTGGTTAGACAAAAAACACTCAAAGTGTAACACTTGTATAATTGTGAATGATGAATGTAATGTGTGCATCAAAAATCTATTTGAATAATCAACAGAGCAATTTAGTGACATAGAAACAATGGAGTGACTGAATGTGCTTCCCTTCCCTCCATCCCCTGTGCATCTGCCTGGGGGAGAAAATCACATCTCATCTGTTTTGTATGACTTCGCATAAGAGGTAAAGCCAGGTTTGTTGACCGTAAAGCTGATGACGGCGGGAGTGGAAATGTTGCAGGTTACTGCTGACTGACGCTTGTTGTTGTTGTTGTTGCAGACTGGTGCTTGTGGTGACTGTTGTTGTTGTTGTTGATGTAGACTGATGTTTGTGGAGGTTGTTGTTGTTGTTGTTGTTGCAGACTGGAGCTTGTGGTGGCTGTTTTTGTTGTTGTTGCCGACTGATGAAGGCTGCTTACAAATACAACCCCAAATACAAGAGACAAACTAAAGAAAAGAGAACGGCATCCCATAAATATTTGCATTATGAGGAACCCGTTAATGCAGCAACGTATTACTGGACTAGATTACAGCATTACAAAGCTTCATCCCCACAGGCTGCATCCAGTTATCATTCCAAGCACGCTTTAGTAACCAAGATTACCCAGCGGCCCAATGATATCCTTGTTCTTGGTCATCCCCAGACTAGACCTGGCCATGTTCAGGTCAGACCGGATCATCTTCAAGCTATACCAAGTCATCCCCCAGGCTAGACCAGGTCATCTTCAAGCTAGATCAGGTCATCCCCCAGGCTAGACCAGATCATCCCCCAGGATAGACCAGGTCATCTTCAAGCTAGATCAGGTCATCCCCCAGGCTAGACCAGGTCATCCCCCAGGAGAGACCAGGTCATCCCCAAGGCTAGACCAGGTCATCCCCCAGGCTAGACCAGGTCATCCCCCAGGCTAGACCAGATCATCCCCAATGCTAGACCAGGTCATCCCCCAGGCTGGACCAGGTCATCCCCCAGGCTAGACCTGGTCATCCCCCAGGCTAGACCAGGTCATCCCCCAGGCTAGACCAGATCATCCCCAATGCTAGACCAGTTCATCCCCCAGGCTGGACCAGGTCATCCCCCAGGCTAGACCTGGTCATCCACCAGGCTAGACCAGGTCGTCCATCAGGCTAGACCAGGTAATCCCCCAGGCTAGACCAGGTCATCCCCCAGGCTAGACCAGGTCATCCCCCAGGCTAGACCAGGTCATCCCCCAGACTAGCCCAGGTCATCTCCCAGACTAGACCAGGTCATCCCCCAGGCTAGACCAGGTCATCCCCCAGGCTAGATCAGGTCATCCCCCTGGCGAGACCAGGTAATCCCCAGGCTAGACCAGGTCATCACTCAGGCTAGACCAAGTCATCCCCAGGCTGAACCAGGTCATCCCCAGACTAGAACAGGTTATCCCTCAGGCTAGACCATGTCTTCCCAAAGGCTAGACCAGGTCATCCCCCAGGCTAGACCAGGTCATCCTCCAGGCTAGACCAGGTCATCCCCCCAGGCTAGACCAGGTCATCCCCCAGGCTTGACCAGATCATCCCCAATGCTAGACCAGGTCATCCCCTAGGCTAAACCAGGTCATCCCCCAAGCTAGACCTGGTCATCCACCAGGCTAGACCAGGTCGTCCACCAGGCTAGACCAAGTAATCCCCCAGGCTAGACCAGGTCATCCCCCAGGCTAGACCAGGTCATCCCCCAGGCTAGACCAGGTCATCCCCCAGACTAGACCAGGTCATATCCCAGACTAGACCAGGTCATCCCCCCGGCTAGACCAGGTCATCCCCCAGGCTAGACCTGGTCATCCCCCTGGCGAGACCAGGTAATCCCCAGGCTAGACCAAGTCATCCCCAGGCTAGACCAGGTCATCCCCCAGGCTAGTCCATGTCATCCCCCAGACTAGAACAGGTTATCCCCCAGGCTAGACCATGTCATCCCCCAGGCAGGACCAGGTCATCCTCCAGGCTAGATCTGGTCATCCTCCAGGCTAGACCAGATCATCCCCCAGGCTAGACCAGGTCATCGCCAGGCTAGACCAGGTCATCCCCCAGGCTAGACCAGATCATCCCCCAGGCTAGACCAGGTCATCGCCAGGCTAGACCAGGTCATCCCAAGGCTAGACCAGGTCATCCCCCAGGCTAGACCAGGTCATCCCCCAGGCTAGACCAGGTCATCCCCCAGGCTAGACCAGGTCATCCCCCAGGCTAGACCAGGTCATCTCCAGGCTAGACCAGGTCATCCCCCAAGCTAGACTAGGTCATCCTCAGGCTAGACCAGGTTATATTCCAGGCTAGACTATGTCATCCCTCCATGCAAGACCAAGTCATCCCCAGGCTAGACCAGGTCATCACCAGGCTAGATCAGATCATCCCCCATGCTAGTCCAGGTCATCTCGCAGACTAGACCAGGTCATCTTCCATACTAGACCAGGTCATCTTCCAGATTAGACCAGGTCATCTTCCATACTAGACCAGGTCATCTTCCATACTAGACCAGGTCATCTTCCAGACTAGACCAGGTCATCTTCCATACTAGACCAGGTCATCTTCCAGATTAGACCAGGTCATCTTCCATACTAGACCAGGTCATCTTCCAGACTAGACCAGGTCATCTTCCATACTAGACCAGGTCATCTCCTAGCAAGTCCATGTCATCCTGACGCTAAAAAACTCATCTCCGCGCTTGAGTTGGAAAGAGCAGTGACCACCCTCCATCATCAAGGAAATGTTTTTATAGATGAAGGGAGTGATGAATTGGTCTCCCGTGGAGGAAAATAAAAATTCTGTAGCACCAGTAGAAATGAGGGGAAAGATTACAGTTCTCTCCTTCTTCCTAATGAGGAAGATACGTCATGACACACACCAGCTCAGAAGATCCTGATGAACGTCTGATATCTTCCAGCACCGTCTCTCTTATTATAGTAAAGTATGATTATGTTTCCACGGTCTGATATCTACCCATACAGTTTGATTTATTCAAGCGGTGTCTGGGGTCTTGCAGGAGCGCATTACTTTTCCCAGCACCCTCTGATAACTTCCTGCGTTCCAGAACCATATGATGCCTCCAAACACCATTTAATTATTTTAATAAAAAATTAAAAACTTTCAACAGGGTCTGATACGTTTCCGAACCATTTGGTACCTTCCAGTCCTCTGCCTTCAGTTTTGTGGGTCTGCTAACACTCTTTGAGTTGAAGATATTTAGCCCAACTCCAACAGATTGTTTGTCAGTGTTGTTAAGACTCAACGACAGCTTGAAATTAGCGAGCGAGCCACACTTCGTCAGTCAGTGTTGGTGCTACCTAATTGGCTCTCACTGTGATAAAATACACGAAGTCCAACGCAAAAAAAGAGCCATTTTGGTGCACTCGTAAGCTCTGACACGAGAAAACATCTTCCTTGCAAGCTCCAATGTTTCTCGAGGTTCGGTGATATATTTGGAGGTAAAGGCAACTCAACCCGATGATATATATAGCCTTGGAGACTTATAAATAGCATTGGATTATCTGGTGTGAGGATTTCGTCTCATCTATATCGGCCCTGACTTCGGGGTCCTCTTTAGATTGGCAGGCGCCCGACACAAACAGGTAGTTGTTTTAGTTGAACGAATATTTGTTGGTATTTTTCTGGGTATCCGCAGGGTATCCGCCCTCTGGGGATGGCAGAGGGTGGATACCCTGCGGATACCCAGAAAAATACCAACAAATATTCGTGGATGGCAGAGGGTGGATACCCTGCCCTCTGCCATTTCCTTATTTGTGGGCTTGAGCACCTAAGAGGGGGGAGCTGCCTTGCCCTTACGAAGGAGGGGTCGCGCTTGCTTAATAATCCGCAAGTAGCTTATCCCCGCTATTCTAGTGCTTTTAAGTCATTTACTCACTTTCGCATCAAATTTTATTAGCTAGAAAGTGATTGAGGGACTTTGTTGGCCTGTTAGTTATGTCAGTAAAGAGTTGTTTTGGTGACGAGAATCTGCTAATTTTAATTGTCTCATTGGGAAACTTTGACTCTGGAGGTGAAGAGTTGCAGTTTTACCTTCATAGTTGAAGGTAAATAATATACCTGTTATTGGGTATATTCAAAACCATTCATTCAAATCTGGCTAAGTAAGAAAGTAAGGTGGCGAAACCTGAAGACCTAAACTGTGATGAAGATGGTCGGTGATAGCACAACGTGGAATGAGTTATATGGAGAATCAAAAATTTAGTAATCAAATATGGCAGGGTATCACCGTTGAGTGTATATTAACAATTAAGAACGGATATTAGGATAAATATTAGTCGCAAGCGCGAAGGCAAGCATTGCTGTATTCACCGAGTTGAACTGACTAGTTGTGCTTGCGGAGGTTGATATCCGAGTCTTGGAACCCGCCTCTCAACTGTCGACCGGTGATATTGATTGACAGCAACATTCCAAGTGCTGTATAGCACTCGGAAGGGATACAAGGACAGACTTAGAGCTTGGGTATTGGGATGTAGGGAAGGAACAGTGCTCAACCTATTAGAGGAATTATACCATACCTCTATGAGCATTACGCCTGCTCATTGAACACCATATCTACTTGATGAGCATCTTCAGTAAGACATGTTTCAATGTTCAATAACATTGAACATCACATTTTCCCAATTAATGGAGAGTAGCAGCTGTTGGAAGAGGTGTGGCAGAAATATACACACTTTTACCCAGGTCATGAAGCTGGTCGTTATAGCATGAATAGCGCGGTTGTATGGATAAAACACACATCACACACAGAGTATCCATACACTGTATTGACCAGTGAATGGATACACTGATCAATTGGAGGTCTGGTTGTGTCCACGAGTTATGGTCCATGTCTGGTTGTGTCCACGAGTTATGGTCCATGTCTGGTTGTGTCCACGAGTTATGGTCCATGTCTGGTTGTGTCCACGAGTTATGGTCCATGTCTGGTTGTGTCCACGAGTTATGGTCCATGTCTGGTTGTGTCCACGAGTTATGGTCCATGTCTGGTTGTGTCCACGAGTTATGGTCCATGTCTGGTTGTGTCCACGAGTTATGGTCCATGTCTGGTTGTGTCCACGAGTTATGGTCCATGTCTGGTTGTGTCCACGAGTTATGGCCCATGTCTGGTTGCGTCCACGAGTTATGGTCCATGTCTGGTTGTGTCCACGAGTTATGGTCCATGTCTGGTGGCGTCCACGAGTTATGGCCCATGTCTGGTTGCGTCCACGAGTTATGGTCCATGTGTAACACGGGGGGAAGGGGGTATTGGCTCTACCTTTGTCCTTACCCGCCCGTATTCTATTTTTTACTTCAACTTAATACCTAGGGACCCCAGAGTTACTCTACCCGAGCTCCATGCCACGTGGTCTTAGCCGTTCGATCGGCTAAGATTCAACAATCCACGTGATGCTGTACTAGGCTTCTAGCAAACTCAAGGATCTCCTTCTGCTGCCACCACCAGACCATTAACCAGAAGCTTCAAATAATCGGGGTCTGAACCAATTAATCGATCATTAAAACCTTGCGACTTGATCTCCAAATTACTTGGAAAAGGGGGGATGAATCTACGTTAAGTGTGAAAATTACAGCAAACAAAGGGATATATGCTCTCTCAAACTTTGCTAGGCTTGTGGCCCAACTAAAACGCAGACTCGTGGAGACCATGTGACAAGGGCATGCAAATGGAAATAATAAAATACAGAAAACAAGCTAATTATTTATTTATGCAAAATCTAAACAACAGCTAAATGAAAACACTCCCTAACTTAGCACTTCCTATCGAGGCATGAATTGAATTATTTACCTATACAAAACGTAGCAACTATACCTTGTCAATGTGACCAGCTGATGTTATTCTGATCTATTTGGAGAGGTGAGGGTGGAAGACCTCTCCCGTTCTTGACCGAGACCACACTGTCTCTACCTCGCTCTCCTCACCACTAAGGCTAGAGGGGTATTCCTACACCAGGTTTACCAGGATTACTAAGCAGGGTTTAAATTGAACAACTAATCTCTGTTGTACTGAACAACCCAGATGGTTGGACTCATATAACTGATGGTAATCGTAGAGACATCTTAGGGAAAGGCTATTTCCAATTACAATATGGCTATTTGAACTTTTGAGAATTACTAAATATGGAAAGCTTTGTTGACCCTTTGACCCAGGGTTGTCAAGATTCATCCGCATCAGAGGCTAGTCCTCTGCTAGTGACGTCACTGATGGTGACTTACTCATTATTCCGACAATTGAGAATACTTTTGATACTTGAATAGGTATATTATTGAATACAATTTGTATGAAAACTTGAATTCCTCTAAATTATTGAATTTTGTTCAATAATTCATTATACGTTGCTTTAAGACAAAGGCGACGGCCATTTTGTAATCTTAACCGCTAATCCATAGAGGGATGACCTTTCTCTGCTTGAGTCAGGTCGAGTACCGTCTGATTTCAAACTTTAAAAACTCGATCCCCATGTCTATGAGAATCTATACTGAATAATTCCCTACAACAAACCTAGTTTTTTACACATGTCTGGGGTAATTCACGAGTTATGGTCCATGTCTGGTTGTGTCTACGAGTTATGTTCCATGTCTGGTTGTGTCTACGAGTTATGTTCCATGTCTGGTTATGTCTACGAGTTATGGTCGATGTCTGGTTGTGTCTACGAGTTATGGTCGATGTCTGGTTGTGTCTACGAGTTATGGCCCATGTCTGGTTGTGTCTACGAGTTATGTTCTATGTCTGGTTATGTCTACGAGTTATGTTCCATGTCTGGTTATGTCTACGAGTTATGGTCGATGTCTGGTTGTGTCTACGAGTTATGTTCCATGTCTGGTTATGTCTACGAGTTATGTTCCATGTCTGGTTGTGTCTACGAGTTATGGTCCATGTCTGGTTATGTCTACGAGTTATGTTCCATGTCTGGTTGTGTCTACGAGTTATGGTTCATGACTGGTTGTGTCCACGAGGTCTTGAAGCTCCTCCGCTTCCGGACAGGAACCGAGGAAGCAGCAGGCATTTCCCCTCTGGATAGCCACACTGAGGCGCTGAATCAAAAAACTAGCAGCCCTTGGGTCTTCAACCCGTTCTCGCAAATTCGTAAAGTCAATATTGACTTATTAACTACGTGCATAGGTGATATACTAAACATAATAGATACCCTTAAAAAGATTCATAGAAAACACCGACCTTACCTAACCTTGTTAGTATCTTAATATAAGCATCTTATTGCTTCGTAATTACAATTATTACTTAACCTATACCTATTATAGGTTAGGTAATAATTGTAATTACGAAGCAATAAGATGCTTATCTTAAGATACTAACAAGGTTAGGTAAGGTCGGTGTTTTCTATGAATCTTTTTAAGGGTATCTATTATGTTAAGTATGTCACCTATGCACATATTTAATAAGTCAATATTGACTTATTAAATTTGCGAGAACGGGTTGGGGTCTTTGGGGACGACAATGAGCTTGGAGCCCAATTTATTGAGAAATCCCAAAACACTCTTACCCCAGGGGCCATGCGTCTCAGACGCTATGGGAACAAAGGTGTATTGACTTTCCAGTCGCCTGTACTTGAGTTATTTTGCTGTTTCCCTGTGGTTGGCCATCCCACCTGCTTGATCAGCACCTAAGTGTACATTGGTGTCAGCCAGGGTGGAAACACATGTGTAGTCCCACGCCAACTGTTTGACCCTTTTCCAAGGGTATATAGTGATACCATCAGGGCGAAGTGTTGACTCATTCGGGTCGTGGGCCCCTAGGAAGCGAGGTTCTCTCTCCGCTGGGCACCCCACTGAGACGAGACTCCTCTTGATAACGTCATTGACCTCGTTGTGTCTTGCATGCCAGCCCTTTGTGCTTCCGCAATGCAACCCATGCAACCCATATTTGTCTGCTTCCACCCTGTTGCAAATACACTTGTATTTAGTGTGAATTCGGGCACCAAGCGGTGGGCCACTGCTACACGAAGGTATTCTGGATCTAGACGCGTGCCCATTGCCGACATGGGTACTGCCAGGAATAAGTCTCCTGCATTGGGGCACTCACTGCTCTGAGGCGGGCTTTCTCCTTGTCTGATGTTGCCACGCTGAACATGGCATCAGCTACTTTTTCCACTAGTGGGTGATCCCAGCCGGACTGTTTATGTTTTTTTGTTGACTCTATAATGGGTGCTGGGGCTGCAAGGGCATCCCACTGATTTGAACATTCAGTGCAAGCTGGATCGTGTATTCCTGCTGAATAACTCAGGGTTTAAGGTATGATATCTCTGACGAGGTCGTGCGATGCGTGGGAGGAGGAAAGGAAGGCTGGTAGAGCAATCTGGGAGGCTGTGCGGACACCACGGCCGCCGAGTCTTACAGGTAGGGTTGCTTGCTCCCATTGAGAGTCGTCCAATGGCAGGTTCAGGACTTTCACCAGCATGGACCTAAGAAGGGTGTCATACACATTTAATTTAGGGCTGTTGTAGGATGGAGAACACCTCAGAAATTAGGCAAACTTAGGGAGAGATTGACATCTCGAGTGAGGACGAGAGCATCATGGGCATCGATCTTGTCAATCCTGTCCAGCATTCTCTTTAGATCAGTGACTTTTGCATCAAGGACCGCCTCGATTGGTTGCTGGCCCATGGCACCCAGAAGGGTTCAGTCAGGTGGCTCGACAACGAGAATCTCTGGAAGAACATTTTTTGATTTGGCCAGTGATGTCTGGGTTGCAAGAGACTATTTCACATTTGGATGCATTGAGAATGAGGCCCAAGGCTGCTCCTTGCTCCTGGATTTTACTTATATCCTCCGAAATGATATCCGGGGTTCCGGCGAGAGTGCCATCATCCAGGTACCAGATGTTTAGCTCGCTTGTCAGACTATCAATGACCTCTTTGATAGCTAAGCAGAAAAGGAGGGGGGCTAAGGGATCACCTTGTTGGACTCCTTCACAGGAATCTATTTCATGCTCCCCAAAGAGAAGCTTAGAGTCCCCACTGTAGCACGACCGGATGAATGGGTAAAGGGAACGGAAATAGTTACGTACATCCCTGAAGACAGCGTCTCTTCTGACTTGACTGAAGGCATTTTTAGAGTCAAGCTTTACTTGTGCCTTCTGGGCCGGGAGATCAGTAATGTAAGCCCGTGCTGCATGTGCTGCAGCTTCACAGCCTAGGGGGATCCCAAACCCGAGCTGATGAGGTTTCAGCAAGATGGCTGCTTCCTGGCTGATAGATCTCACTGCAGCCTTAGCTACGAGGCGTCGGAGGGTGTTGCCAACGGCAATGGGCCTGATTCCTCCTAACCTTCTGCTTTAGAGCACAGAGTGCTACTCCATTAAAGACAGGCCTGATGTCCTCAGGGATGCCGCCAGCCAAACACATGTTGGAGAAACTGGGAGGTTCCACTAAAAGGTCCTTTGCGGCATCTCCAAGCACCGGGTTCAGCATTTGTTTGATGTGCTGGGGTCTTAGGCCTGTAAAGCCCACTGCTTAACCTGCTAGGAAAGAAATGACTGCTTTGTACACCTCAGATTCTTGAAAAGTCAAGGGTTCTATGCCAGATTTGCTTCCCTGGGGATCCCTACTGCTGTCTAGAGCTCTGGGTGGGGGTTTGTCTTGAAGAGCCTCTGCTGTCGTGGCGTTCCAGGGGCCAATAGTGTCATCACTGGTTATGATTCTGATGGCACCTGTGGTATGGCCCTCTTCTATTTTCCTGTTTATCTGTCCTTTCATTTTGTGCTTCTCGAGTTAGCTGTTGTTGGTCGTCCTACGGATGGTGTTCTTGGCACGAGTGGGAGAGGCGGACCAGGTTGTCTGCTCAGGTTGTTGGAATTCATTAACTGCCATAATTACTGAGGTTGCTAATGTCTTGTCTCTTCTTGTAGGTAATGCCAGGTATGTATTCCCAAATAGTAGGAGATTTTGAGATGCTCCGATGGTTCTAGGGGCATTGTTCACCTTTGTCAGCAGACTGGTGAGTTTGGTTGCTGTATGGTGACGGGCAGTCTTGGGAATGTGGGGCAAGGTACTGGTGGACTTCGCTTTGACTGCTTCAAGCAGCTTGTCTGTTGAAATGAAATTGAGGGAGGTATTGTTCCTCGCTCCTGCAGCAGGTTGCCCAATGTCACTGCCCCGGGGCGGGCACCTAGCCCCTAGACAACGACCAGAATTGACAGAATGATAGCGGACATTTCCATCTTGATCGAGACGAAACCGTTTGTCACACATTTGAGAGTTTCCTCTTGGGTGTTCATCTTCTTGGCTGGGAGAAGGCTGTGTGTAATGTGCGACAGGCGCCATACCTAGATGTGATGACGGCTAGCTGCTTACTGAATGCACCGTTTCCTTCCCGAGGAGAGTGTAACAAGACAAGCATTACCCTCTTGGAGAGTTGGGCAAGCCCTGGGCACGATGTGTTGGTAGGCTGTGTGTAGGCGGGCGGCTGAGTCAGGCGCAGGTAGCGGGGTGGGGGAAGATGGGTGGGCTGTGCTGGGGGCAGGGGTAATGAAGGTTGGCACTCGAGTTTGGCCGCCGTCACTTATTACACACTTTCAACACTCGGGAGATCACTAGTGCACTTTGTTTTAATAATAGACTCACTGAATTTTCTTTGAAAGGCACTAACATTCGACTAACATTAATCATTGTAGGCTGCTCGAGGACCTCCCCATCACTTTACCCATATATATATATATATATATATATATATATATATATATATATATATATATATATATATATATATATATATATATATATATATATATATATATATATATATATAATTATTAAATATGACCGAAAAAGTAAGATTAATAATTCTAACACGAATTTTCTCAATCTTTCGTACATTACGCTTCACTGTTGGAGGTAAATCAAAATTCACTTCTCCAAAGAGCCTCGTTGGACGTAGAATCGCTGTTTACCAACGTACCTGTGGACGAGACAATCAGAATGATAGCCGACAGAGTGTATCGTGATCCAGCCTGTACTCCTCTTGACATGCCAGAAAGTATTCTGAGGAAACTACTCCAAGCTTGTACTAAAGAGGCACCCTTCTTGAGCCCGGATGGGCACATGTATAAGCAAGTAGATGGGGTCGCCATGGGTTCTCCCCTAGGTGTCCTGTTTGCAAACTTCTACATGGGTACCATCGAGCAAAAAGTCTTAGTCGACATGAACTTGAAACCGGCCATATACTGCAGGTATGTTGATGACATTTTTACACAGGTACCTGATGTCAGACATCTGCAGGAGCTGAAGGAGGCATTTGAGCAGAGTTCCGTGCTGCGTTTCACTTACGAGACGGAAAAGGATGGGAAGCTGCCTTTTCTAGATGTAACAGTCATGGAAAAGGGCGGAGGTTTCCACACTGCAGTCTACACTAAGGAAACAAACATAGGAATGTGCCTAAATGCCAACAGCGACTGCCCCGACAGGTACAAGAGGAGTGTTGTTAACGCATACGTCGACCGTGCTCTCAGCCACAGCTCAGAATGGAAGCAAGTCGACGAAGAACTCTGTAGGGTAAGGCAGGTCCTAGTCAATAACGGCTTCTCCAATGGTTTCATCGAAGACATCATAAGAAGGAAAGTGAAAAGCCATGCAACCTCTGAAGAGACAACTAACACAACACCTATACCCCCTATTAGACTATTTTACAGGAACTTCTTTTCCACAGCTCATAAAACGGAGGAAAGGGTCCTGAAAGATATTGTTAATAGAAACGTTATCCCTACAGACAAAAATCAGAGGATACAACTGACGATTTACTATAAAACCAGAAAAACGGCCAGCCTACTCATGAGAAACTCTCCAGACACAAAACAGAACGCATTAAAAGAGACTAACGTCGTCTATGCCTTCAAATGCCCACTTGGGGACTGTAAGCTCCAAAAAACCCAGTATATAGGCAAGACAACAACATCTCTTTCTAGGCGTTTAACGATGCATAAGCAACAGGGCTCCATTAAGGAACATATAATCTCTTCCCATAACCAAACCATCGCCAGAGAAATCCTAGTAAACAACACAGAAATCATCGATAGATACAGCGATAGCAGGCGGCTTGACGTTTGCGAGGCACTACACATCAAGAAGTCAACACCAGCAATCAACAGCCAATTATTGCACAACTATATTCTACCCACCTCAAGACTCCGCTCCAATATAGAAGCATCAAGAAATATGGACCAATAGGCTTTCTACAAACACTTCTATTCAATACCCATTGTTTCTGTTCTGTCTTGTGTTGATACTTTTAATACCCTATTAATATCCCCTCCTGTTCTGTCTTGTGTTAATGCCACATCACCCTTCCCACCTCACTCAAATGTAGATATAATATCAGAGAGACGTAAGTTCTAATCAGTTGTGTATTTGTGAAGTCTTTGAAAATGTAATAAGTTTTTTCGAAACGCGCCCGTGTCGCGTCAGACTAGAAATAAAAATGAATTTTGGAGAAGTGATTTTTGATTTACCTCCAACAGTGAAGCGTAATGTACGAAAGATTGAGAAAATTCGTGTTAGAATTATTAATCTTACTTTTTCGGTCATATTTAATAATATATGTCTACAGGAAAGACTGCTACCAAAATATACTAATATATATATATATATATATATCACTAAGAACTCTTTGACCCGGCCAGGATTCGAACCCATGCCGTCCAGGATCACCCCTAAACGTTCACAGTACCGTGACCACCGCACCAATGATCGTCATAAGGATTGGTCAGTCGTGGCGCTTATTAACTTAGCTTGCGCGATATATGGCTTGCGCGTTCATGCAGCTTTCTCACACATGTTAGACTCAGTGCGGCCCGTGCATGCGCCAGAATTTGATAAAAAACTGTACCCAAATGGATCCATGAATGTCGTCGGGGGTTGGTCAGTCAGGGAGCTAAGTTAATAAGCGCCAATACTGAAAAATCCTTATGACGATCATTGGTGCGGTGGTCACGGTACTGTGTACGTTTAGGGGTGATCCTGGACGGTATGGGTTCGAATCCTGGCCGGGTCAAAGAGTTCTTAGTGATATATGGCTTGCGCGTTCATGCAGCTTTCTCATATATATATATATATATATATATATATATATATATATATATATATATATATATATATATATATATATATATATATATATATATATATATATATACATATAGACACATGTCGTACCTAGTAGCCAGAATGCACTTCTGAGCCTACTATGCAACGACCGAGTTGCCTAATAAGCCAAGTTTTCCTGAAATAATATATTTTCTCAATTTTTTCTCTTATGAAATGATAGAGCTACCCATTTCATTATGTATGAGGTCAATTTTTTTTTATTGGAGTTAAAATGAACGTAGATATATGACCGAACCTAACCAACCCTACCTAACCTAACCTAACCTATCTTTATAGGTTAGGTTAGGTTAGGTACCCGAAAAAGTTAGGTTAGGTTAGGTTAGGTAGGTTAGGTAGTCGAAAAACAATTAATTCATGAAAACCTGGCTTATTAGGCAAATCGGGCCTTGTATAGTAGCCTGAGAAGTGCGTTCTGGCTACTAGGTACGACATATATATATATATATATATATATATATATATATATATATATATATATATATATATATATATATATATATATATCGTACCTAATAACCTGAATGCACTTCTCAGCCTACTATGCAAGGCCCGATTTGCCTAATAGGCCAAGTTTTCATGAATTAATATATATTCTCTAATTTTTTTCTTATGAAATGATAAAGTTACCCTTTTCATTATGTATTAGGTCAACATTTTTTTATTGGAGTTAAAATTAACATAGACATATGACCGAACCTAACCAACCCTACCTAACCTAACCTAACCTATCTTTATAGGTTAAGTTAGGTTAGGTAGTCGAAAAAGCTAGGTTAGGTTAGGTAGTCGGAAAACAATTAATTCATGAAAACTTGGCTTATTAGGCAAATCGGGCCTTGCATAGTAGGCCGAGAAGTGCGTTCTGGCTACTAGGTACGACATATATATGTATATATATATATATATATAAATATATATATATATATATATATATATATATATATATATATATATATATATATATATATATATATATATTAGTGGTAGCAGTCTTTCCTGTAGATATATATTATTAAATATGACCGAAAAAGTAAGATTAATAATTCTAACACGAATTTTTCTCTTTCTTCTTACGTTTCTTTTCACTGTTGATGGTAATTCAAAGATCAATTCTCCAAAATTCATTTTTATTTCTAGTCTGACGCGACACTTGAGCGCGTTTCGTAAAACTTATTACATTTTCAAAGACTTTAGTTTACAAACACACAACTGAAACTGAATAGAGCTTACACATCTTCGAGTTTATATCTACATTTGGGTGAGGTGGATGAGGTGAAAACAAACTTTTAACAATGGGTATTGAATGGGTATTAAATTCAAACACAAGACACAACACGAAACAATGGGTATTGAATGGAAGTAATTGTAGAAAGCCTATTGGTCCATATTTCTTGATGCTTCTATATTGGAGCGGAGTCTTGAAGTGGGTAGAATATAGTTGTACATTAATTGGCTGTTGATTGCTGGTGTTGACTTCTTGATGTGTAGTGCCTCAAAGACGTCAAGCCGCCTGCTATCGCTGTATCTATCGATGATTTCTGTGTTGTTTGCTAAGATTTCTCTGGTGATGGTTTGTTTGTGGGAAGAGATTATATGTTCCTCAATGGAGCCCTGTTGCTTATGCATCGTTAAACGCCTGGAAAGAGATGTTGTTGTCTTGCCTATATACTGTTTTTTTTTAGGCTTACAGTCCCCAAGAGGGCATTTGAAGGCATAGACGACGTTGGTTTCTTTTAAAGCGTTCTGCTTTGTGTCTGGAGAGTTTCTCATGAGTAGGCTGGCCGTTTTCCTGGTTTTATAGTAAGTCGTCAGTTGTATCTTCTGATTTTTGTCTGTAAGGATAACGTTTCTACTGACAATATCTTTCAGGACCCTTTCCTCCGTTTTATGGGCTGTGGAAAAGAAGTTCCTGTAAAATAGTTTAATAGGGGGAATAGGTGTTGTGTTAGTTGTCTCTTCAGAGGTTGCATGGCGTTTCACTTTCCTTCGTATGATGTCTTCCCCGAAACCATTGGAGTAGCCGTTGTTGACTAGGACCTGTGGGATTTATATTTATTTAATTTATATGAATTTATATTTACGTTAATTTATATACTTCGATAGCAATTTGTATGATGGTAAGTGGACTGTATTTCTGCAATAATCTCATAATCTCACAAATCGATCCTCTACACATTAGGGGGGTTTATTAAATTTATATATATGCAGCCAATCAAACTACAGTATTAGACTACATACATTGAAGAGGTTCCTTATCATATTTGTACAGCAGGCCTTAGTCCACCAGGTATAACTAGGATGTAGACACCAAATTATCCTCTTTGAGGTAGTTCCATCACCCAGTAACTGGTACACAAAGCATGCTTCCTCGTCTTGACCTGTCAAAAGGGTGCTTGCTGTAAAGCCAGAATCCTAATATATGACAACTATATCAGAGAAAACACTGTACAAGGAACCATAAAGACCTGGCTTAATTACCTTTAGTATGAGGCGATCTCATGCTCTAACTTGCCAACCCTATCCAATGACATTAATGGCCACTAATGATAGATAAATGGGTTTCGGTAGAACACTTAACTTGAATTTGTCGACAGCGTGTTGATGATGGTACACCTTTGGTTTCCATAACACTTCGTCCAAGTAAAATTAACAGGAGCCGAATTGCTCCCATGCCTCTGGTCTCAGTATAAAAAATGGCTGACCACTCCCCACTCTTGATGCTACTGGCCTACATTGTCCAGATGACAGTAAGTGATAGAAGGGTCACATTTACTCTATTTTAATATTGATAATTAAGTTAATTTATATGAGATGTTTTTATGATGGTAAAGTCCAAAGACTAATGTATTTAAGAATAATTCCCACCATAATAGGTGGTGAATTTATAATAGTATGTGGTAATGATATCCCGTTTTCTATAGACGGTAATTACACTACAATTTACATTTTCTATGGGTAACTTGTTTATACAATACAGCAATTATTATCTGTCTGTATGATATTATTAAATGGTGTCGGAATTTCTGACATAATTTCCCAGGGGCTGCTCACAGGTCGAAGTCCTATTTAGAACAGACGAACACCGATACTCCTCCTTCGAATTATTAGATTAATTTGATGTTAGTAGTTAGTAATCACACATTTGTTCGTCTGTTCGTACAGGACGGATGTCCCGTACTAGAGTTGCAGGGGTTAGAAGTCTAATGCGATTTCATTTCCCTGTCAACTCTTGAAAGGCTAATATTCAAGCCTAAATACATATTATTTAACCCAGAAGACTGGATGTGATCAAGTACTACAGTCAAGTATGATTCAGGGACTGCAGTGAGATCAGTGACATTAGATATAACTTAAAGTTTGTTCAGGTAACTGGTCACTGATATATTAACACTGAGGCCCATGGAATACATCTTGATTAAATAATAAATGTATCAAATCAGTCATCAGATTTATTGGGGTTTAATTTAATTAATTGATTCAGAAGATTGAATAGCTCATCATTAAAGTAAAGTATGGTTCTGAGACTGCAGAGGGTTCAGTGACATTGGTCGCAGTGACTTGTTGCTGTTTAGGCTACTGTTCACCGATTTGCCACTGAGGCCTCATGAACTCATCTTCAGCTTTAAATGATGATTCTAACATAACCTCTGTTGGTATAGTCAGCTGTAATCTCCTTAGGATAATGCTACTGGAGAAATATAATCAGCTGACAAATTTAGATTTCTACTGGTATTGTTTATCTGCAGGCATAGGTCTCCTCAGGCTTGATACTGGGCCTGAGAGTAATTTACCTCCTGCAGAGTTTAACATGGTTATACCCTGATATTTAGTAGGGCTACCGATGAATCGATGGTAATAGGCTGTCCCTATAAGGAGACCGAAGTCGCTGAGGTGATCAGACTTAATATTATCTGCCAATTTTATTCCTCTATTTCTCAGGAATTTGGCTGTTGCTCTCAGACCTTGAACTTGTAGGTCTACTGGTATTTTGTCCACCACAATGGCTTGTACTCGACAGACGTACCTGCCTAAACGTACTGATGGTTGTACCACCTGGTAGACTTGAGGTCCTGCATCTGTTACAAACCCTGAGATATTGAATGACATCTGCGCTACAGGCCTTAATTGTAGTTCATCTGCCAGCTTTTTAGTAACATATGTTCTCTGGGATCCTTGGTCAAACAACCCACGGGTATGGACCTTGGCCCTCTTATTCTGGATGGTAATTTGGGCAGTAGGCAAAGTCGTATTACCTTTAGACTTTGCCGATTGGACACTCTTTGTTTGTTGCACCTTGCAGTACTGTACTGTGGTGGGAATGCTATCTTCAAACTTGGGTCTTGAATACGTTAATTTCGTATATTTGCACAGTGCTGCATGGTGCCTACCTCTTCTACACCTGTTACAGGTGTTGAATTGGGTATCACAATAGTCTATGTTGTGTGACTTGAGACACCTTGAACATCTCCCTAATTCCTGGAGTCGCTCAATACGAGTGTCTCTGGTTGGATAATTAGCACAACAGTATGTTGAATGTTTCTTTTTGCAGAACATACATGTTCCCCAGCCTACTGCACGTTTGGAAGTTACCGGTTTGGGTGAACTAGTAACAGTAGGCTTGGATGATTCTGCTGCATTGTCAGATTTTCTGCAACTTGATGTTAGAGTAATTGGTTGATGTTTATTTGGGGTAGTTGTTTTACCCTTTAATTGACTATTATTTTCTTTTACTGAAGGCTTGCAAGAGGCTTTAACTTCCTCATTTGCTCGTCGTTTGTTTATGATGGAATATTAACCTTCAGTGATGTCCTGTACTGTCAGGATGGTGTTATGTTGATGTGCATATAATTCATCTAGTATATCGCTGGACAATTTTCGTTGAAGGACTACTTTGGTCATCCATTCACTAGTAGTTATATCAACCTTAAGACTGAATGTTCTTAGTAGTGACTCAAACTCCATGCTGAAGGATTGTAATGAGTCAGCAGTCTGATCAGGTTGAGGTAAATCCAGCAATTGTAGTACTAGATGTATGACAGTTTTCTCATTGCCAGCATTATCCCTAGGAAGCTGGACTGGGAAATTAGTGCTGTCGCTATTTTCATTTACATTTTCTACTACTGGTTCAACTTCACCTCTAGCTTGGAGGCATGTTAACTTAGTAGCCTCAGGTATTGGGTTTTCAGAATCCACAGAGACTGTGGATAAATTGTCTGAGAACTGCTTAATTTCTGGTGGTATAATATTGGGTGAAGCTGTAGTGGGTGAAGCTTTACTGGGTGAAGCTTTATCCTTGTTGATTAAAGGATCTAATCTGGCTTGACATTTATTCTCAAAAAGATCCAGATCATCCATAACATTATCTACTTTATTTGATGTACTGGCTAATTGTTCTGATTCAATTATCCTGTGTAAATGTTACAATCTGCCTTGAGTTTCTTCTTCATATTGTGCTAGGTCAGACAGGAATGGTTCCACATCTTCAACTACTATGTCGTCGTAGTGGACCTGATTTTGGTAAGATTTCCTTTTGCTTTCAATATATGCAATTGGGTTTGAATCTGTAATAGTGGTATTTTCAACCGACGATAATTAGTTACAGGCTCATATAACAACTGTTCATATTGGTTGAGATCTCTTGTCAGTTGACGTTTACTTGCTACTAAAGCACGCTTTGCTTTCTGTGGATTAGTCATGGTGACTTGTTAATTGGACACCACTGGCTCATAAATTGTGAGCAAGTACTGGTGGTAGCCTAGGGTAAAATTCTGCACTCACTAGGCAATAATCCTACCTCTACTAGAGGTTAGCACTTAAAATTAATACACATTATATATATATATATATATATATATATATATATATATATATATATATATATATATATATATATATATATATATATATATATATATATATATATATATTAGTATATTTTGGTAGCAGTCTTTCCTGTAGACATATATTATTAAATATGACCGAAAAAGTAAGATTAATAATTCTAACACGAATTTTCTCAATCTTTCGTACATTATGCTTCACTGTTGGAGGTAAATCAAAAATCACTTCTCCAAAATTCATTTTTATTTCTAGTCTGACGGGACACGGGCGCGTTTCGTAAAACTTATTACATTTTCAAAGACTTCACAAATACACAACTGATTAGAACTTACGTCTCTCTGATATTATATCTACATTTGAGTGAGGTGGGAAGGGTGATGTGGCATTAACACAAGACAGAACAGGAGGGGATATTAATAGGGTATTAAAAGTATCAACACAAGACAGAACAGAAACAATGGGTATTGAATAGAAGTGTTTGTAGAAAGCCTATTGGTCCATATTTCTTGATGCTTCTATATTGGAGCGGAGTCTTGAGGTGGGTAGAATATAGTTGTGCAATAATTGGCTGTTGATTGCTGGTGTTGACTTCTTGATGTGTAGTGCCTCGCAAACGTCAAGCCGCCTGCTATCGCTGTATCTATCGATGATTTCTGTGTTGTTTACTAGGATTTCTCTGGCGATGGTTTGATTATGGGAAGAGATTATATGTTCCTTAATGGAGCCCTGTTGCTTATGCATCGTTAAACGCCTAGAAAGAGATGTTGTTGTCTTGCCTATATACTGGGTTTTTTGGAGCTTACAGTCCCCAAGTGGGCATTTGAAGGCATAGACGACGTTAGTCTCTTTTAAAGCGTTCTGTTTTGTGTCTGGAGAGTTTCTCATGAGTAGGCTGGCCGTTTTTCTGGTTTTATAGTAAATCGTCAGTTGTATCCTCTGATTTTTGTCTGTAGGGATAACGTTTCTATTAACAATATCTTTCAGGACCCTTTCCTCCGTTTTATGAGCTGTGGAAAAGAAGTTCCTGTAAAATAGTCTAATAGGGGGTATAGGTGTTGTGTTAGTTGTCTCTTCAGAGGTTGCATGGCTTTTCACTTTCCTTCTTATGATGTCTTCGATGAAACCATTGGAGAAGCCGTTATTGACTAGGACCTGCCTTACCCTACAGAGTTCTTCGTCGACTTGCTTCCATTCTGAGCTGTGGCTGAGAGCACGGTCGACGTATGCGTTAACAACACTCCTCTTGTACCTGTCGGGGCAGTCGCTGTTGGCATTTAGGCACATTCCTATGTTTGTTTCCTTAGTGTAGACTGCAGTGTGGAAACCTCCGCCCTTTTCCATGACTGTTACATCTAGAAAAGGCAGCTTCCCATCCTTTTCCGTCTCGTAAGTGAAACGCAGCACGGAACTCTGCTCAAATGCCTCCTTCAGCTCCTGCAGATGTCTGACATCAGGTACCTGTGTAAAAATGTCGTCAACATACCTGCAGTATATGGCCGGTTTCAAGTTCATGTCGACTAAGACTTTTTGCTCGATGGTACCCATGTAGAAGTTTGCAAACAGGACACCTAGGGGAGAACCCATGGCGACCCCATCTACTTGCTTATACATGTGCCCATCCGGGCTCAAGAAGGGTGCCTCTTTAGTACAAGCTTGGAGTAGTTTCCTCAGAATACTTTCTGGCATGTCAAGAGGAGTACAGGCTGGATCACGATACACTCTGTCGGCTATCATTCCGATTGTCTCGTCCACAGGTACGTTGGTAAACAGCGATTCTACGTCCAACGAGGCTCTTATCCCTGTGGCCCGTGTGCCCCGCAGTAAGTCCACAAATTCCTTTGGAGACTTCAGGCTGAAGGCGCAAGGAACATAAGGAGTCAGCAGGCCGTTGAGTCGCTTCGCCAGTCTGTACGTGGGTGTGGGTATCTGGCTAATGATTGGCCGAAGTGGGTTTCCAGGCTTGTGCGTCTTGACATTTCCATACGCATATCCAGGTTTATATTCCCCAATGATCTTTGGTAGGTGGAGTCCGGATTTCTTGGCGTTCACAGTTTCGATCAGTTTGTTGACCTTTGCTTTTAATTCGGCTGTAGTGTCCTTCGTTACCCTTTGGAACTTAGTTTGGTCAGAGAGTATGATGTTCATTTTCGCCAGATATTCGTCTTTTTTAAGAATGACATATATTGGCGACTTGTCACCTCTCCTGACAACTATCTCCTTGTTCTCACGAAGGCTTTTAGCTGCCGCTTTAAGCTCGGGGGACAGTATGGTGCTTCTGTAGTTGCCTCGATTCTTTCCTCCTTCTGCAATAAGTTCTGCTTGTAAGGTATCTTTGGTAGTGACCTTCTTTTGTGTTTCGAGGTCGAATATGTCGTCCAACAGAATTTCCAACTCTATTTTCCGGGCCATTTCACTCGGTCTGGACATAACATGACAGTTTATGCCCAGATTTAGGAGAGTGACTTGGTCCTCAGTGAGGTTAATTCCTGCAAGGTTCAGGAAGCCATCTCTTGGTCGTGGAATTGCCATAGGTCCTCCATATAATGTTGTTAGTTTCTTGATAATCAAGAAACTAACAACATTATATGGAGGACCTATGGCAATTCCACGACCAAGAGATGGCTTCCTGAACCTTGCAGGAGTTAACCTCACTGAGGACCAAGTCACTCTCCTAAATCTGGGCATAAACTGTCATGTTATGTCCAGACCGAGTGAAATGGCCCGGAAAGTAGAGTTGGAAATTCTGTTGGACGACATATTCGACCTCGAGACACAAAAGAAGGTCACTACCAAAGATACCTTACAAGCAGAACTTATTGCAGAAGGAGGAAAGAATCGAGGCAACTACAGAAGCACCATACTGTCCCCCGAGCTTAAAGCGGCAGCTAAAAGCCTTCGTGAGAACAAGGAGATAGTTGTCAGGAGAGGTGACAAGTCGCCAATATATGTCATTCTTAAAAAAGACGAATATCTGGCGAAAATGAACATCATACTCTCTGACCAAACTAAGTTCCAAAGGGTAACGAAGGACACTACAGCCGAATTAAAAGCAAAGGTCAACAAACTGATCGAAACTGTGAACGCCAAGAAATCCGGACTCCACCTGCCAAAGATCATTGGGGAATATAAACCTGGATATGCGTATGGAAATGTCAAGACGCACAAGCCTGGAAACCCACTTCGGCCAATCATTAGCCAGATACCCACACCCACGTACAGACTGGCGAAGCGACTCAACGGCCTGCTGACTCCTTATGTTCCTTGCGCCTTCAGCCTGAAGTCTCCAAAGGAATTTGTGGACTTACTGCGGGGCACACGGGCCACAGGGATAAGAGCCTCGTTGGACGTAGAATCCCTGTTTACCAACGTACCTGTGGACGAGACAATCGGAATGATAGCCGACAGAGTGTATCGTGATCCAGCCTGTACTCCTCTTGACATGCCAGAAAGTATTCTGAGGAAACTACTCCAAGCTTGTACTAAAGAGGCACCCTTCTTGAGCCCGGATGGGCACATGTATAAGCAAGTAGATGGGGTCGCCATGGGTTCTCCCTTAGGTGTCCTGTTTGCAAACTTCTACATGGGTACCATCGAGCAAAAAGTCTTAGTCGACATGAACTTGAAACCGGCCATATACTGCAGGTATGTTGACGACATTTTTACACAGGTACCTGATGTCAGACATCTGCAGGAGCTGAAGGAGGCATTTGAGCAGAGTTCCGTGCTGCGTTTCACTTACGAGACGGAAAAGGATGGGAAGCTGCCTTTTCTAGATGTAACAGTCATGGAAAAGGGCGGAGGTTTCCACACTGCAGTCTACACTAAGGAAACAAACATAGGAATGTGCCTAAATGCCAACAGCGACTGCCCCGACAGGTACAAGAGGAGTGTTGTTAACGCATACGTCGACCGCGCTCTCAGCCACAGCTCAGAATGGAAGCAAGTCGACGAAGAACTCTGTAGGGTAAGGCAGGTCCTAGTCAATAACGGCTTCTCCAATGGTTTCATCGAAGACATCATAAGAAGGAAAGTGAAAAGCCATGCAACCTCTGAAGAGACAACTAACACAACACCTATACCCCCTATTAGACTATTTTACAGGAACTTCTTTTCCACAGCTCATAAAACGGAGGAAAGGGTCCTGAAAGATATTGTTAATAGAAACGTTATCCCTACAGACAAAAATCAGAGGATACAACTGACGATTTACTATAAAACCAGAAAAACGGCCAGCCTACTCATGAGAAACTCTCCAGACACAAAACAGAACGCTTTAAAAGAGACTAACGTCGTCTATGCCTTCAAATGCCCACTTGGGGACTGTAAGCTCCAAAAAACCCAGTATATAGGCAAGACAACAACATCTCTTTCTAGGCGTTTAACGATGCATAAGCAACAGGGCTCCATTAAGGAACATATAATCTCTTCCCATAACCAAACCATCGCCAGAGAAATCCTAGTAAACAACACAGAAATCATCGATAGACACAGCGATAGCAGGCGGCTTGACGTTTGCGAGGCACTACACATCAAGAAGTCAACACCAGCAATCAACAGCCAATTATTGCACAACTATATTCTACCCACCTCAAGACTCCGCTCCAATATAGAAGCACCAAGAAATATGGACCAATAGGCTTTCTACAAACACTTCTATTCAATACCCATTGTTTCTGTTCTGTCTTGTGTTGATACTTTTAATACCCTATTAATATCCCCTCCTGTTCTGTCTTGTGTTAATGCCACATCACCCTTCCCACCTCACTCAAATGTAGATATAATATCAGAGAGACGTAAGTTCTAATCAGTTGTGTATTTGTGAAGTCTTTGAAAATGTAATAAGTTTTACGAAACGCGCCCGTGTCGCATCAGACTAGAAATAAAAATGAATTTTGGAGAAGTGATTTTTGATTTACCTCCAACAGTGAAGCGTAATGTACGAAAGATTGAGAAAATTCGTGTTAGAATTATTAATCTTACTTTTTCGGTCATATTTAATAATATATATATATATATATATATATATATATATATATATATATATATATATATATATATATATATATATATATATATATATATATATATATATATATATAATCATACACACTAATGATATGAGTGATAAACCAGTGTCACTGTAAGTACCTTTAGGTTAGCTCTTCTATATCACCCTAGGATGGTATAGACACTAATTAATCACTCAAAGGTGTAATGATCATAAGTAAATTATTATATATACAACTCAACTCGAGTTGATAAAAATTACACCCAAAATAGGGTCTGGACCATTTATTAATGGTGTTAAGTTGTTTAATATAGTACAACTAGACTATGGTAATAAGACTAGGATGAACAATAAATAGTTCAACTAGTCAATGGTAATATCCTACCCTGTTGTGGGTTGGCAATTAGTAAATATTATACTGTGATCACTAGTGCAATATATATTAAATAATTCTCTATTTTGGAAAAATAATATACACAATTATTGATAATAGCCTCTTAATTAGCCTCTATGAAACTTCTAATATTATCAAGAAGTATTAAATATTATTAGTGACCTCGCGAAATAAAATCCACAAAATTCGTAGATAATCTCTCGCGAAATTTAACACCACGAAATCCGTGAACAATCTCACGAAGACCCCAGCCACTAATTTGGCTGGCTTCAATATTAGCGCTGTCATTCCATAGAATAACACGCCACCAAATCTGTGGGTGTGCATGAAACCGCTGATGAAGCTGATCTGAACTGAGCGGGGCTCGTGAACTCGCTCGAGGTAACGTCACCGTCTTTGACTGGCTTTGTTTAAATCACACTGCACTAGTATATTTAATGAATCCACTGGTTAACTGGTTCATCTGGTACTAAGATGACCAAATGTGGGTTCAAAGGACCGAATAATCCGGTTCCGAAGGTCCAAATAATGTGGGAACCGACCTGTGAGATTTATATCTATTTAATTTATATGAATTTATATTTACGTTAAGGGGGCATATTCATGTAAAATTAAATGTTGTTCAATTTGCTTATAAATTTTTTTATGAAATGGTTATAAAAAGGGCTGCAGCTGGTCCATGTTTCATCATCACACCTTAAACAGAAAAGGAGAAAAAAAATAAACAACGAATTATGCAACGAATTTTCAAATAGTTTCAGGGAACACATGTGTCAACTAAAATCATTTCTATAACACTCAGGTATTAGATTTAGCACATAATAAAGAAGTCTAGTGATCAGTTTTATCAAAAAAGTGTTTAGTGCAATAATATAATTATTCAAAGTTACCCTTCTAAAAAAATATGCAATATATGATATTTATAAATTTTTATAAAATCACCAAATAGACGTTGGACTAAAATGTCTACTAGAGTCTTTAGAAGCACAAAAGATACATATAAGGTGTAATTTGCATGTAAATTGAATAATAAATGAAAGCTCTGAAGTACTTTGAAGGTGTAAATTACTTTCCAGAGTAAAATAAAGATCCAAGTTCGGCCATCTGTAGCTGAGCTTGACTTCGACAGATTTCGTTCATAATTGGCACCCTTGCAGATAGGCATCAATTGAGCAAGGTGTGCAAGTTTCATGCAAATCCCTCGTTAACAAACGAGAAAAAAAAATTGGCCAAAAAAAAAAAAAGAAAAAAAAAATTAAATATAAATATATTGAACATACATATTACAATTATTACAAGAATTTGTGCATCTACAGCACATAGACATTTTAGTTGACACATGTGTTCCCTGAGATTATTTGAGAATGTTGAACATTCGTTGCATAATACGTTGTGTATTTTTTTTCTCCTTTTCTGTTTAGGGTGTGATGGTGAAACTTGGACCAGTTGCAGCCCTTTCTATAACCATTTCATAAAAAAATTTATAAGCAAATTGAACAACTTTTAATTTATAACGTTTTAAGTTAATATGCCCCCTTAATTTATATACTTCGATAGCAATTTGTATGATGTTAAGTGGACTGTATTTCTGCAATAATCTCATAATCTCACAAATCGATCTAGGGGGGTTTATTAAATTTATATATATGCAGTCAATCAAACTACAGTATTAGACTACATACATTGAAGAGGTTCCTTATCTTATTTGTACAGCAGGCCTTAGTCCACCAGGTATAACTAGGATGTAGACACCAAATTATCCTCTTTGAGGTAGTTCCATCACCCAGTAACTGGTACACAAAGCATGCTTCCTCGTCTTGACCTGTCAAAAGGGCGCTAGCTTTAAAGCCAGAATCCTAATATATGACAACTATATCAGAGAAAACACTGTACATGGAACCCTAAAGACCTGGCTTAATTACCTTTAGTATGAGGCGATCTCATGCTCTAACTGGCTCACCCCATACAATGACATTAATGGCCACTAATGATAGATAAATGGGTTTCGGTAGAACACTTAACTTGAATTTGTTGACAGCGTGTTGATGATGGTACACCTTTGGTTTCCATAACACTTCGTCCAAGTAAAATTAACAGGAGCCGAATTGCTCCCATGCCTCTGGTCTCAGTATAAACAATGGCTGACCACTGCCCACTCCTGACGCTACTGGCCTACATTGTCCAGATGACAGTAAGTGATAGAAGGGTCACATTTACTCTATTTTAATATTGATAATTAAGTTAATTTATATGAGATGTTTTTATGATGGTAAAGTCCAAAGACTAATGTATTTAAGAATAATTCCCACCATAATAGGTGGTGAATTTATAATAGTATGTGGTAATGATATCCCGTTTTCTATAGACGGTAATTCCACTACAATTTACATTTTCTATGGGTAACTTGTTTATACAATACAGCAATTATTATCTGTCTGTATGATATTATTAAATGGTGTCGGATTTTCCGACAGGATCTGCCTTACCCTACAGAGATCTTCGTCGACTTGCTTCCATTCTGAGCTGTGGCTGAGGGCACGGTCGACATAAGCGTTAACAACACTTCTCTTGTACCTGTCCGGGCAGTCACTGTTGGCATTCAGGCACATTCCTATGTTTGTTTCCTTAGTGTAGACTGCAGTGTGGAAAACTCCGCTCCTTTCCATGACTGTTACATCTAGAAAGGGCAGCTTCCCTTCCTTCTCCATCTCGTAAGTGAAACGCAACACAGAATTCTGCTCAAATGCCTCCTTCAGCTCCTGCAGATGTCTGACATCAGGTACCTGTGTAAAAATGTCGTCAACATACCTGCAGTATATGGCCGGTTTCAAGTTCATGTTGACTAAGACTTTTTGCTCGATTGTACCCATGTAGAAGTTTGCAAACAGGACACCTATGGGAGAACCCATGGCGACCCCATCTACTTGCTTATACATGTGTCCATCCGGGCTCAAGAAGGGTGCCTCTTTAGTACAAGCTTGGAGTAGTTTCCTTAGACTGTTTTCTGGTATGTCAAGAGGAGTACAGGCCGGATCACGGTACACTCTGTCGGCTATCATCCCGATTGTTTCATCCACAGGTACGTTGGTAAACAGAGATTCTACGTCCAACGAGGCTCTTATTCCTGTGGCCCGTTTGCCCCGCAGCAAGTCAACAAATTCCTTTGGAGACTTCAGGCTGAAGGCGCAAGGGACATAAGGAGTCAGCAAGCCGTTGAGTCGTTTCGCCAGTCTGTACGTGGGTGTTGGTATCTGGCTGATGATTGGCCGAAGTGGGTTTCCAGGCTTGTGTGTCTTGACATTTCCATTCGCATATCTGGGTTTATATTCCCCAATAATCTTTGGCAGGTGGAGTCCAGATTTCTTGGCGTTCACAGTTTCGATCAATTTGTTGAACTTTGCTCTCAGTTCGGCTGTAGTGTCCTTCGTTACCCTTTGGAATTTAGTTTGGTCAGAGAGTATGAGGTTCATTTTCGCCAGATATTCGTCTTTTTTAAGAATGACGTATATTGGCGACTTGTCGCCTCTCCTGACAACTATCTCCTTGTTCTCACGAAGGCTCTTAGCTGGCGCTAAGTCTTAGTCGACATGAACTTGAAACCGGCCATATACTGCAGGTATGTTGACGACATTTTTACACAGGTACCTGATGTCAGACATCTGCAGGAGCTGAAGGAGGCATTTCAACAGATTTCTGTGTTGCGTTTCACTTACGAGATGGAAAAGGATGGGAAGCTGCCCTTTCTAGATGTAACAGTCATGGAAAGGAGCGGAGTTTTCCACACTGCAGTCTACACTAAGGAAACAAACATAGGAATGTGCCTGAATGCCAACAGTGACTGCCCAGACAGGTACAAGAGGAGTGTTGTTAACGCATATGTCGACCGTGCCCTCAGCCACAGCTCAGAATGGAAGCAAGTCGACGAAGAACTCTGTAGGGTAAGGCAGGTCCTAGTCAACAACGGCTTCTCCAATGGTTTCGTGGAAGACATCATAAGAAGGAAAGTGAAACGCAATGCAACCTCTGAAGAGACAACTAACACAACACCTATACCCCTATTAGACTATTTTACAGGAACTTCTTTTCCACAACCCATAAAACGAAGGAAAGGGACCTGAAAGATATTGTCAGTAGAAACGTTATCCCTACAGACAAAAATCAGAAGAGTCAACTGACGATTTACTATAAAACCAGGAAAACGGCTAGCCTACTCATGAGAAACTCTCCAGACACAAAGCAGAACGCTTTAAAAAGAGACCAACGTCGTCTATGCCTTCAAATGCCCCCTTGGGGACTGTAAGCCTAAAAAAACAGTATATAGGCAAGACAACAACATCTCTTTCCAGGCGTTTAACGATGCATAAGCAACAGGGCTCCATTAAGGAACATATAATCTCTTCCCACAAACAAACCATCACCAGAAAAATCTTAGCAAACAACACAGAAATCATCGATAGATACAGCGATAGCAGGCGACTTGACGTCTGCGAGGCACTACACATCAAGAAGTCAACACCAGTAATCAACAGCCAATTAATGCACAACTATATTCTACCCACTTCAAGAGTCCCCTCCAATATAGAAGCATCAAGAAATATGGACCAATAGGCTTTCTACAATTACTTCCATTCAATACCGATTGTTTCGTGTTCTGTCTTGTGTTTGAATTTAATACCCATTCAATACCCTTTGTTTCGTGTTCTGTCTTGTGTTTGAATTTAATTCCCATTCAATACCCATTGTTGAAAGTTTGTTTTCACCTCATCCACCTCACCCAAATGTAGATAAAAACTCGAAGATGTGTAAGCTCTATTCAATTTCAGTTGTGTGTTTGTAAACTAAAGTCTTTGAAAATGTAATAAGTTTTACAAAACACGCTCAAGTGTCGCGTCAGACTAGAAATAAAAATGAATTTTGGAGAATTGATCTTTGAATTACCATCAACAGTGAAAAGATTCGTAAGAAAGATAGAGAAAATTCGTGTTAGAATTATTAATCTTACTTTTTCGGTCATATTTAATAATATATGTCTACAGGAAAGACTGCTACTAAAATATACTAATATATATATATATATATATATATATATATATATATATATATATATATATATATATATATATATATATATATATATATATATATATATATTCTGTATTTACTATCTTTTGATTTAGGGCTTCTATCCATCTAACTATTTTTTTTAGCATCAGGGGTGCTAAGAAAATGCTACCCTGATGCTAAGAAAATAGTTAGAGGGATAGAAGCCCTAAAGGGAAGGGCTTTCCTTCTCTTTAAGAGGGAAGGCCAGAGATAGGGGGAACAGATTAAGGGTTTGCTATCCGGGAGCTGAAATTGGTGATATTGTTGGAAACATGAATGATATTATGACGGGAAATGGGAACAAACCCAATATTTGTATTAGTGCAGGGGGTAATGATGTTGGGCGAGTTAGGAGTGAGGAACTAATACAGAGATCTTGGACAGCCATTGAATTAGTTAGGAGCAAGGGAGGAATCCCGATCATATGTGGCATATTTCCAAGAAAGGGAGTGGGAAATGTATGGATGTCGAGGGCACTTGGTGTCAATTGCCGGCTGGAAAGATATTGCAAATCAAATGCAATATCTTTCATAGACAATTGGGAACACTTCTATTGAAGAAATGAAATGTATGCTCGTGATGGGGTGCATCTATCGAGGGCTGGGGTTGTTGCTGTTGCGAACTCGTTGGAACCAGTGGTTAGAGGTGTTTGTTTGGGTTTATACTGTTAGTAAATAGTGGTATGGGAATTGATTTGAAGGAAGGAGGTAATGAAAGTATATGTTTGTGGGAGAAAAGAATTGGCAAAATGATCAGGGAAAGAAAAGGGCCTCAAAATAACAATTCACTTAGGATATATTACACAAACAACAGAAGTCTAAGAAATAAAATTAATGAATTAAATGCTCTTGTCTGCACAGAAAAAATAGATATTATTGCACTTACCGAAATGTGGATGAATGTAGAAAATAGAGAACTATTAGCTGAATATCAGATAAATGGATTTAAACTACTTCACACAGATAGATATATTAGACGAGGAGGGAGAGTAGCCATATATGTTAGGGACAATTTGAAATGTAGTCTCAAAGAGGGAATCAAAACTGAGCCACACACAGAAACTATTTGGATAGAATTAAACGAAAAAGCAAATAATATTATAATAGGAGTTATATACAAGCCACCAAATTTAGACAGATTGGAATCAAAGCATCTATGGGATGAAATATCTAGAACATCTAGATCTAACAGTATTTATGTCATGGGTGACTTTAATTTTAGTGGAATAAACTGGGTGAACAAAACAGGGAATAGTGAAGCAGAAGATTTTCTAGAATTAATTGACGATTGCTTTCTTACGCAACACATTAAGGATCCAACGCGGGAAAATAATATTTTAGATTTAGTGTTAACTAACAGGGAAACACAAATTAATGACATCGAAATAGGGAGTGAGCTAGGGAACAGTGATCACAAAGTAATCAGATTTAGCATAGAATGGAATAGACCTGTAGGAGAAAATTCTGTTAAAGTGCCAGATTTTCGAAAAGCTGATTTTAATAGCCTAAGAATTTTTTTGGGTCAAATAGATTGGAAAGTCTTGGGTATGGGGTGTGGGCCGGTCTTAGAGCGAGACATGAACCCAGCGATAGGTGACGTAACAGGGGATTTCGATGTGGATTTAATATATAACTTATTTAAGAATATTCTAAACAAAGCACAGGAACGTAGTATACCATACAAATTGAATAGATCGAATACTAATGACCCAAAGTGGATAACAAAGAATTTAAAGAACCTTATAGGTAAAAAGAGAGCTTGGTACAAAAGGATTAGGAATGGGGATGTCAGTTTAGAACAGGAATTCATACAACTGGTTAGAAATGTTAAAAAAGAGATTAGGAAAGCAAAAAGAAACTATGAAGTTCGCATAGCAGAGCAAGCAAAGTCAAATCCTAAAGGGTTTTTTCAGTTATATCGAACTAAGACTAGGGAAAGGATAGGTCCATTGAAATCTGAGACAGGTCAAATAACGGATAATGACAAGGAGATGAGTAGTATTTTTAACAAATTTTTTATATCTGTATTTACTAAAGAACTTAACAGTATGCCTTCAGCCGAACAAGTCTATGTGGGTGGGGATGAGGACAGGTTGACTAGTTTAGCAGTTACCAGGGAGGATGTAATTAAACAATTAGAAAAACTAAAACCAAACAAATCCCCAGGGTCGGATGAAGTGTTTGCCAGGGTGCTTAAAGAATGCAAAGAGGAGCTTTCCGAGCCACTGTCTACCATATATATTAAATCAATAAAGTCAGGCAGAGTGCCAGAGTCATGGAAGGTAGCTAATGTGGTACAAATTTTTAAGAAAGGAGATAGATCACTTGCGTCAAACTATCGGCCAATTAGCCTAACGTCTCTTGTGGGAAAGTTACTTGAATCAATAATTGCAAATACAATTCGTCTCCATCTTGAAAAACATAAATTAATAAATGAGTCGCAACATGGTTTTACAAATGGCCGTTCATGTTTAACAAATTTGCTAACTTTTTATTCCAGCATAGTTGAGGCAGTTGATAGTGGTAAGGATTGTGATGTTGTGTACCTTGACTTTAGCAAAGCTTTTGATACAGTGCCACATGAAAGACTAATTAAAAAAATAGAAGCTCATGGTATTAGGGGTGCTATATTAACTTGGATTAGGGCATGGCTATTCCAAAGGAAACAGAGAGTTAGTATAAATGGGGTCAAGTCAGAGTGGGATAATGTTGTTAGTGGAGTACCTCAGGGCTCTGTCCTGGGACCTCTGTTGTTTATAATATATATAAATGATTTAGATTCAGGTTTGAGTAGCAACATTTGAAAATTTGCCAATGATACGAAAATCGGTAGGGAAATTAATTCGGAGGAGGACTCACTATCACTTCAAGTTGATCTAGATAGGGTTTTGAAATGGTCAAAGGATTGGCAAATGCAGTTTAATGCTGATAATGTAAAGTTCTGAGGCTCGGTAATGATGATAGAGTTACAAGATACGAGCTAGATGGTGTTGAGATTGCGAAGTCAGATTGCAAAAGGGATCTGGGAGTTATGATTAGTAAGAATTTAAAATGACTTCTTAATGTGCAGTGCCTCGCAAACGTCAAGCCGTCTGCTATCGCTGACAACTGAAGAGACAACTAACACAACACCTATACCCCCTATTAGACTATTTTACAGGAACTTCTTTTCCACAGTTCATATAACGGAGGAAAGGGTCCTGAAAGATATTGTTAATAGAAACGTTATCCCTACAGACAAAAATCAGAGGATACAACTGACGATTTACTATAAAACCAGAAAAACGGCCAGCCTACTCATGAGAAACTCTCCAGACACAAAGCAGAACGCTTTAAAAAAGACCAACGTCGTCTATGCCTTCAAATGCCCACTTGGGGACTGTAAGCTCCAAAAAACCCAGTATATTGGCAAGACAACAACATCTCTTTCTAGGCGTTTAACGATGCATAAGCAACAGGGCTCCATTAAGGAACATATAATCTCTTCCCACAACCAAACCATCGCCAGAGAAATCCTAGTAAATAACACAGAAATCATCGATAGATACAGCGATAGCAGACGGCTTGACGTTTGCGAGGCACTGCACATTAAGAAGTCAACACCAGCAATCAACAGCCAATTAATGCACAACTATATTCTACCCACCTCAAGACTCCGCTCCAATATAGAAGCATCAAGAAATATGGACCAATAGGCTTTCTACAATCACTTCCATTTCAATACCCATTGTTTCGTGTTCTGTCTTGTGTTGATGAATTTAATACCCTCTTAAATACCACCTCACCCCATCCTCACCTCACTCAAATGTAGATATAAACAAATCGGAGATATGTAAGTTGTATTCAGTTGTGTATGTGTAAAGTCTTTGAAAATGTAATAAGTTTTACGAAACACGCTCAAGTGTCGCGTCAGACTAGAAATAAAAATGAATTTTGGAGAATTGATTTTGGAATTACCTCCAACAGTGAAAAGAAATGTACGAAAGATTGAGAAAATTCGTGTTAGAATTATTAATCTTACTTTTTCGGTCATATTTAATAATATATATATATATATATATATATATATATATATATATATATATATATATATATATATATATATATATATATAACAGGGTGGAAGCAGACCAATACGGACTGCATGGGTTGCATTGTGGAAGCACAAAGGGCTGGCATGCAAGACACAATGAGGTCAATGACATCATCAAGAGAAGCCTTGTCTCAGCTAGGTGCCCAGCGGAGAGAGAACCTCGCATCCTAGGGGTCCAAAACCCGGATTTCCCTGCACTTCGCCCTGATGGCATCACCAAATACTCATGGAAGGAGGGTAGACAGTTGGTGTGGGACTACACGTGTGTATCCACCCTGGCTGACACCTATGTACACTTCGGAGCTGATCAAGCAGGTGGGGCGGCCAACCACAGGGAAACAGCTAAATCACTCAAGTACAGGCGACTGGAAGGTCAATACCTCTTTGTTCCCATAGCGTCTGAGACGCATGGCCCCTGGGGCAAGAGTGCCTTGGGATTTCTCAAGGAATTGGGTTCCAAGCTCATTGACGTCACCAGAGACCCAAGGGCTTCCAGCTTTTTGTTTCAGCGTCTAAGTGTGGCGATCCAGAGGGGAAATGCCTGCTGTGTCCTCGGTTCCTGTCCAGAAGCGAAGGATCTTCAAGAGATCCATAACCTTTAGGCATTTGTCTTGTATGTTTTGTAACCTTTAAATACACAATAAAGGAAAACAAAAAAAAGGGAGGGGGTGGTAGGAGAAAGCACACAGAAACTGTATTGGAGGGGACCTACATTCCCTCCAGTGCGTTATGTGTGGTTTCCTCCGAGGCTATGGGTCCCCCTTCTTCCAGCCAGAGGTGGTACTCCCTTCCCTTTTTAAATATTAAATATATATATATATATATATATATATATATATATATATATATATATATATATATATATATATATATATATATAATTACTAAATATGACCGAAAAAGTAAGATTAATAATTCTAACACGAACTTTCTCGATCTTTCTTACGTTTCTTTTCACTGTTGATGGTAATTCAAAGATGAATTCGCCAAAATTCATTTTTATTTCTAGTCTGACGCGACACTTGAGCGCGTTTCGTAAAACTTATTACATTTTCCAAGACTTTAGTTTACACAAACACACACAACTTTAACTGAATAGAGCTTAAACATCTTTCGAGTTTTTATACCTACATTTGGGTGAAGTGACATGTTACAATAGTTTTGGATGAGGTGAAAATAAACTTTTAACACAAGACAGAACACGAAACAATGAAATACAAACAGATATTAAACAATTTGTTTATAAATTTATTTATGAAATGGTTATAGAAAGGGCTGCAACTGTTCCAAGTTTCAGCATCACACCCTAAACAGAAAAGGAGAAAAAAAATACACAACGTATTATGCAACGAATGTTCAACATTCTCAAATAATCTCAGGAAACACATGTGTCAACTAAAATGTCTACTATGTGCTGTAGAAGCACAAACTCTTGTAATAATTGTAATATGTATGTGCAATATATTTATATGTAATTTTTTTTTTTTTTCTTTTTTCTTTTTTTTTCTTTTTTTTTTTGCCAATTTTTTTTCTCGTTTGTTATCAAGGGATTTGCATGAAACTTTGAAACTTATATACCTTGCTCAATGGATGCCTATCTGCAAGGGTGCCAATTATGAACGAAATCTGTCGAAGTCAAGCTGAGCTACAGGTGGCCGAACTTGGATCTTTATTTTACTCTGGAAAGTAATTTACACCTTCAAAGTACTTCAGAGCTTTCATTTATTAATCAATTTACATGCATATTACACCTTATATGTAGAGTTTGTGCTTCTACAAATCTATTGAGACATTTTAGTCCAAAGTCCATTTGTTGATTTTATAAAAATTTATAAACATCATATATTGCATAATTTTGGAAGGGTAACTTTGAATAATTATATTATTGCACTAAACACCTTTTTGATAAAACTGATCACTACAATCCTTTATTATGTGCTACATTTAATATCTGAGTGTTATAGAAATGATTTTAGTTGACACATGTGTTCCCTGAAACAATTTGAAAATGTTGAAAATTCGTTGCATAATACGTTGTGTATTTTTTTCTCCTTTTCTGTTTAGGGTGTGATGCTGAAACTTAGACCAGTTGCAGCCCATTCTACAACCATTTCATAAATAAATTTATAAACAAATTGAACAATTTTTACGAAACCCGTAATAAGCCCCCTTAAAAGTAGGTAACTGCAGAAGGACTATTTTTATTGGCCCATATTTCTTGATGCTTCTATATTGGAGCGGAGTCTTGAAGTGGGTAGAATATAGTTGTGCATTAATTGGCTGTTGATTGCTGGTGTTGACTTCTTGATGTGTAGTGCCTCGCAAACGTCGAGCCGCCTGCTATCGCTCGACGTCTGCGAGGCACTACACATCAAGAAGTTCAGCAGTTACCTACTTTTAATACCTGTTTGTATTTCATTGTTTCGTGTTTTGTCTTATGTTAAAAGTTTATTTTCACCTCATCCAAAACTATTGTAACATGTCACTTCACCCAAATGTAGATATAAAACTCGAAAGATGTTTAAGTTCTATTCAGTTAAAGTTGTGTGTGTTTGTGCAAACTAAAGTCTTTGAAAATGTAATAAGTTTTATGAAACGTTCTCAAGTGTCGCGTCAGACTAGAAATAAATATGAATTTTGGAGAATTGATCTTTGAATTACCATCAACAGTGAAAAGAAACGTAAGAAAGGTCGAGAAAATTCGTGTTAGAATTATTAATCTTATTTTTTCGGTCATATTTAATAATATATGTCTACAGGAAAGACTGCTACCAAAATATACTAATATATATATTGTGACGGTAAGGTGTTGGAGTGTTGATGTTCGGAAGGTTCAATGGCAGGGGGCAATGCCTCGTCACATTTACAGAAAAAAAAGAACCTCCTGCTTGCCTGTTTGTGTGTGGTAAGGTAATGGGAAGACACACAAAACACAAAGTATAAACAATGAAATTTTAATTACTCTAGAAAACAATTTATGAATAAAGACATTCCCTTGGCTTACGAAAATTCAAAACAAGTCAACAAACAAAACAACATGAATAATTAATGGCTGTAAAATTTACTCTACAACAAAATAAAGTGCAAGAATAATAATAATATTAATCAGGTACTGAGAATACTGCCTTTAGCTGCCACCTCCCTTAGTACACGACAGCCAGAGCTTTGTCTACTAGAGAGAGATGTCAACTCCAAAGAGCACAGAGATATTCTGAGGAGTACGGCGTGTGCTGGCCCAGACGTCGACTCCGGTAGTAGGCGTGAGTGCAGGAGCGGCGACACACCAGCCAATCAGGAGCAGGCAGGCGGAGAATGGGTAGTTTGCTCGTTGACGGCGGGCGGGAGCCGGTGTGTCTGGTGGTGCAAGGTATGCTTTGCTTCCTGGGCAAAACGTTTGGCGATACTGGTGGACGTATCTTCAATATAGTATCTTGTACTTGAATGACGTGAATTATGTAGGGAAGAGCAGGCTCAATCTCTCTTGAAAGAGATTATCGTCACAATATATATATATATATATATATATATATATATATATATATATATATATATATATATATATATATATATATATATATATATATATATATATATTAGTATATTTTGGTAGCAGTCTTTCCTGTAGACATATATTATTAAATATGACCGAAAAAGTAAGATTAATAATTCTAATGCGAATTTTCTCATTGTTTCTTAAATTTTTTTTCACTGTTGATGGTAATTGAAAAATCAATTCTCCAAAATTAATTTTTATTTCTAGTCTGACGTGACACTTGAACGCGTTTCATAATAACTTATTACATTTTCAAAGACTTTAGTTTACACACACACAACTATAACTTGCAAACACTAAACAGAGTTTAAACAGCTTTGCTTTTATACCTGCATTTGGGTGAGGTGATATGTTACAACAGTTTTGAATGAGGTGAATACAAACTTTCAACACAAGACAGAACACGAAACAATGGGTATAATATTTTGTAAGTTAAAGGGAAGAATGGAAGGAACTGCAAAGGGCCAATTGGCCCATATTTCTTGATGCTTCTATATTGGTGCGGAGTCTTGAAGTGGGTAGAATATAGGTATGCATTAATTAGCTGTTGATTGCTGGTGTCGACTTCTTAATGTGTAGTGCCTCGCAGATATCAAGCCGCCTGCTATCGCTGTATCTATCGATGATTTCCGTGTTTTTTGTTAAGACTTCTCCGGTGATGGTCTGGTTGTGGGAAGAGATTATATGTTCCTTAATGGAGCACTGTTGCTTATGCATCGTTAATCGCCTGGAAACAGATATTGTTGTCTTGCCTATATACTGTATTCATTGAGGCTTACAGTCCTCAAGTGGGCATTTGAAGGCACAGACGACATTGGTCTCTTTTAAAGCGTTCTGCTTTGTGTCTGGAGAGTTTCTCATGAGTAGGTTGGCCGTTTTCTTGGTTTTATAGTATATCGTCAGTTGTATCTTCTGATTTTTGTCTGTAGGGATAACGTTTCTATTAACAATATCTTTCAGGACCCTTTCCTCCGTTTTACGAGCTGTGGAAAAGAAATTCCTGTAAAATAGTCTAATAACGGGTACAGGTGTTGTGTTAGTTGCCTCTTCAGAGGTTGCATGGCGTTTCACTTTCCTTCTTATGATGTCTTCAACGAAACCATTGGAGAAGCCGTTGTTGACTTCGACCTGCCTTACCCTACAGAGTTCTTCATCGACTTCCTTCCATCCTGAGCTGTGGCTGAGAGCACGGTCGACATAAGCGTTAACGACACTCCTCTTGTACCTGTCTGGGCAGTCACTGTTGGCATTGAGGCACATTCCTATGTTAGTTTCCTTAGTGTAGACTGCAGTGTGGACACCTCCGCTCTTTTCAATGACCGTTACATCTAGAAAGGGCAGCTTCCCATCCTTCTCCATCTCGTAAGTGAAACGCAACACAGAATTCCGCTCAAATGCCTCCTTCAGCTCTTGCAGATGTCTGATATCAAGTACCTGTGTAAAAATGTCAATATACCTGCAGTATATGGGCGGTTTCAAGTTCATGTCGACTAAGACCTTTTGTGCGATTGTACCCAAGTAGAAGTTCGCAAACAGGACAATTTGGGGAAAACCCATGGCAACCCCATTTACTTGCTTATACATGTGCCCATCTGGGCTCAAGAAGGGTGCCTCTTTAGTACAAGCTTGGAGTAGTTTCCTTAGAATTTTTTCTGGTATGTCAAGAGGAGTACAGGCCGGATTACGATAAACTCTGTCTGCTCTCATCCCGATTGTTTCATCCACAGGTACATTGGTAAACAGTGATTCTACGTCCAACGAGGCTCTTATCCCTGTGGCCCGTGTTCCCTGCAGTAAGTCAACAAATTCGTTTGGAGACTTCAGGCTGAAGGCGCAAGGGACATAAGGAGTCAGCAAGCCGTTGAGTCGCTTCGCCAGCCTGTACGTGGGTGTGGGTATCTGGCTGATGATTGGCCGAAGTGGGTTTCCAGGCATATGAGTCTTGACATTTCCATACGAGTATCCAGGTTTATATTCACCAATAATCTTTGGCAGATGGAGTCCAGAATTTTTGGTGTTCACAGTTTCGATCAATTTATTTACCTTTGCTTTCAATTCAGCCATAGTGTCCTTCATTACCCTTTGGAATTTAGTTTGGTCAGAGAGAATGAGGTACATTTTCGCAAGATAATCGTCTTTTTTAAGAATGACATATATTGGCGACTTGTAACTTCTTCTGACGACTATCTCCTTGTTCTCACGAAGGCTCTTACCTGCCGCTTTGAGCTCGAGGGACAGTATGGTGCTTCTGTAGCTTTTATAACTACAGAAGCACAATACTGTGTTTCAAATAGCTTTGGTTATCACTTCCTTTTGTCCGGTCGTGATGGTCAACTGTATTAAGGCGTCCTGTAGATACCAGTGCGTTGCTACTGGCAGTATGGGTTCGAGTTATTTCTGGGGAGTGATGTTTTCAGTCGCATATAGTCCTGGGGACCATTCAGCCTTGTTCGCATTTGTGTTCCTCACGTGTGCTACAAAGAATGAGGTGATTTGATAAAATGCTATGCCCAAGATTACCATCCGAGTGCCTGCGGGAAAGTGGTACAAATAGCTTCGGCTATCACTTCCTTTTGTCCGGTCATGATGGTCAAGAGAATTAAGGCGTCCTATAGATATCAGTTGCATTTCTCCTGGCAGTATGGGTTCGTGTCACTTCTGGGGTGTGAGGTTTCAGTTGCATATAGTGCTGGGGACCATTCAAGCTTGTTCGCATTTGTGTTCCTCACGTGTGCCCTAAAAAATGAGGTGATTTGAATAAATTCTATGCCCAAGATTACCATCCCAGTGCTGGCGGGAAAGTGGTTCAAATAGCTTCGGCTATCACTTCCTTTTGTCCGGTCATGAAGGTCAAACCGGATTAAGGTGTCCTGTAGATACCAGTTGCGTTGCTCCTGGCAGTATGGGTTCGAATTACTTCTCAGGTGAGAGTTTTCAGACGCATATAGTCCTAGGGACCATTCAGGCTTGTTCGCATTTGTGTTCCTCACGTGTGCCCCAAAGAATGGGGTGATTTGATAAAATGCTATGCCCAAGATTACCCTCCGAGTGCCGGCGGGAAAGTGGTTCAAATAGCTTTGGCTATCACTTCCTTTTGTCCAGTCATGGTTGTCAAGTATATTAAGGCGTCCTGTAGATATCAGTTGCATTGCTCCTGGCAGTATGGGTTCGAGTCACTTCTGAGGTGAGAGTTTTCAGTCACACATAGTCCTGGGGACCATTCAGGCTTGTTCGCGTTTGTGTTCCTCACGTGTGCCCCAAAGAATGAGGTGATTTGATAAAATGCTATGCGAAGATTACCTTCCAAGTGCCGTCGGGGAAGTGGTTCAAATAGCTTCGGCTATCACTTCCTTTTGTCCGCCCGTGATGGTGAAGCGTATAAAGGCGTCATGTAGAAACCATTTGCGTTGCTAATGGCAGTATGGGTTCGAGTCACTTCTGGGGGTATGAGTTTTCAGTCACATATAGTCCTGGGGACCACTCAGGCTTGTTCGCATTTGTGTTCTTCGTATGTGCCCCAAAGAATAAGGTGATTTGATAAAATGCTATGCCCAAGATAACCATCCGAGTGCTGCCGGAGAAGTGGTTCAAATAGCTTCGGCTATCACTTCCTTTTGTCCTGTCATGATGGTCAAGCGGATTAAGGTGTCCTGTAGATACCAGTTGCATTGCTTCTGGCAGTATGGGTTCGAGTCACTTCTAGGGTGTGAGTTTTCAGTCGCATATAGTCCTAGGGGACCACTCAGGCTTGTTCGCATTTGTGTTCCTCACGTATGCCCCAAAGAATGAGGTGAATTGATAAAATGCAATGCCCAAGATTACCATCTAAGTGCTGGCGAGGAAGTGGTATAAATAAATTCGGCTATCACTTCCTTTTGTCTGGTCATGAAGGTCAAGCAGGATAAGGCGTCCTGTAGATACCAGTTGCGTTGCACCTGGCAGTATGGGTTCGAGTCACTTCTGGGTTGTGAGTATTTAGTAGCATATAGTCCTGCGGACCATTCAGGCTTGTTCACATTTGTTTTCCTCATGTGTGCCCCAATGAATGAGGTGATTTGATAAAATGGTATGCCCAAGATTACCATCCAAGTGCTGGCGGGGAAGTGGTTCAAATAGCTTCGGCTATCACTTCCTTTTGTCCGGTCGTGATGGTCAAGTGAATTAAGGTGTCCTGTAGATACCAGTTGTGTTGCTCCTGGCAGTAAGGGTTCAAGTCACTTAAGGGATGTGAGTATTCAGTCGCATATAGTCCTGGGGACCATTCAAGCTTGTTCGCATTTGTGATCTTCACATGTGCCCTAAAGAATGAGGTGATTTGAATAAATTCTATGCCCAAGATTACCATCCGAGTACCGGCGGAGAAGTGGTTCAAATAGCTTCGGCTATCACTTCCTCTTTTCCGGTCATGAAGGTCAAACCAGATTAATGTGTCCTGTAGATACCAGTTGCGTTACTCCTGGCAGTATGGGTTCGAATCAATTCTGGGGTGTGAGTTTTCAGTTGCATATAGTCCTGGGAACCATTCAGGCTTGTTCGCATTTGTCTCCCTCATGTGTACCCCAAAGAATGCGGTGATTTGATTAAATGCTATGCCCAAGATTACCCTCCGAGTGCCGGTGGGGAAGTGGTTCAAATAGCTTTGGCTGTCACTTCCTTTTGTCCGGTCGTGGTTGTCAAGCATATTAAGGCGTCCTGTAGATACCAGTTGCATTGCAAATGGCAGTATGGGTTCGAGTCACTTCTGAGGTGTGAGTTTTCAGTCACATATAGTCCTGGGGACCATTCAGGCTTGTTCGCCTTTGTGTTCCTCACTTGTGCCCCAAAGAATGAGGTGATTTGATAAAATGCTATGCCGAAGATTACCTTCCGAGTGCCATCGGGGAAGTGGTTTAAATAGCTTCGGCTATCACTTCTTTTTGTCCGGTCGTGATGGTCAAGCGGATTAAGGCGTCCTGTAGATACCACTTGCGTTGCTCCTGGCAGTATGGTTTCGAGTCACTTTAAGAGTGTGAGTATTCAGTCGTATATTGTCCTGGTGACCATTCAGGCATGTTCGCAATTGTGTTCCTCACGTGTGCCCCAAAGAATGAGGTTTGATAAAATGCTATGCCCAAGATTACCTTCCGAGTGCCGGCGGGGAAGTGGTTCAAATAGCTTCGGCTATCACTTTCTTTTGTCCGGTCGTGATGGTCAAGTGAATTAAGGCGTCCTGTAGATACCAATTGTGTTGCTCCTGGCAGTAAGGGTTCAAGTCACTTAAGGGATGTGAGTATTCAGTCGCATAAAGTCCTGGGGACCATTCAAGCTTGTTCGCATTTGTGTTCCTCACGTGTGCCCTAAAAAATGAGGTGATTTGAATAAATTCTATGCCCAAGATTGCCATCCCAGTGCTGGTGGGGAAGTAGTTCAAATAGCTTCAGCAATCACTTCCTTTTGTCCGGTCGTGATGGTCAAGCATATTAAGGCGTCCTGTAGATACCAGTTGCATTGCTCCTGGCAGTATGGGTTCAAGTCACTTCTGGGGTGTGAGTTTTCAGTCGCATAAAGTCATGGAGACCATTCAGGCTTGTTCACATTTGTGTTCCTCATGTGCGCCCCAAAGAATAAGGTAATTTGATAAAATGCTTTGCCCAAGATTACCATCCGAGTGCCGGCGGGGAAGTGGTTCAAATAGCTTTGGCTATCACTTCCTTTTGTCTGGTCGTGGTTGTAAAGCATATTGAGGCGTCCTGTAGATATCAGTTGCATTGCTCCTGGCAGAATGGGTTCGAGTCACTTCTGAGGTGTGAGTTTTCAGTCGCACATAGTCCTGGGGACCATTCAGGCTTGTTCGCATTTGTGTTCCTCACGTGTGCCCCAAGGAATGAGGTGATTTGATAAAATGCTATGCCGAAGATTACCTTCCGAGTGCCGTCGGGTAAGTGGTTCAAATAGCTTCGGCTATCACTTCCCTTTGTCCGCCCGTGATGGTCAAGCGTATAAAGGCGTCATGTAGAAACCATTTGCGTTGCTCCTGGCAGTATGGGTTCGAGTCACTTTTGGGAGTATGAGTTTTCAGTCACATATAGTCCTGGGGACCACTCAGGCTTGTTCGCATTTGTGTTCTTCGTGTGTGCCCCAAAGAATGAGGTGATTTGATAAAATGCTATGCCCAAGATAACCATCCGAGTGCTGCCGGGGAAGTGGTTCAAATAGCTTCGGCTATCACTTCCTTTTGTCCTGTCATGATGGTCAAGCGGATTAAGGCGTCCGGTAGATACCAGTTGCATTGCTCCTGGCAGTATGGAATCGAGTGACTTCTAGGGTGTGAGTTTTCAGTCGCATAGAGTCGTGTGGACCATTAAGGCTTGTTTCCATTTGTGTTCCTCACGTCTGCCCTAAAGAATGTGGTGATTTGATAAAATGCAATACCCAAGATCACCATCCGAGTGCCGGCTGGGATGTGGTTCAAATAGCTTCGGCTATCACTTCCTTTTGTCCGGTCATGATGGTCAAGTGGATTAAGGCGTCCTGTAGATACCAGTTGTGTTGCTCCTGGCAGTAAGGGTTCAAGTCACTTAAGGGATGTGAGTATTCAGTCGCATATAGTCCTGGGGACCATTCAAGCTTGTTCGCATTTGTGTTCTTCACATGTGCCCTAAAGAATGAGGTGATTTGAATAAATTCTATGCCCAAGATTACCATCCGAGTGCCGGCGGAGAAGTGGTTCAAATAGCTTCGGCTATCACTTCCTCTTTTCCGGTCATGAAGGTCAAACCGGATTAATGTGTCCTGTAGATACCAGTTGCGTTACTCCTGGCAGTATGGGTTCGAATCAATTCTGGGGTGTGAGTTTTCAGTCGCATATAATCCTGGGGACCAATCAGGCTTGTTCGCATTTGTCTCCCTCATGTGTACCCCAAAGAATGCGGTGATTTGATTAAATGCTATGCCCAAGATTACCCTCCGAGTGCCGGTGGGGAAGTGGTTCAAATAGCTTTGGCTGTCACTTCCTTTTGTCCGGTCGTGGTTGTCAAGCATATTAAGGCGTCCTGTAGATACCAGTTGCATTGCTAATGGCAGTATGGGTTCGAGTCACTTCTGAGGTGTGAGTTTTCAGTCACATATAGTCCTGGGGACCATTCAGGCTTGTTCGCCTTTGTGTTCCTCACTTGTGCCCCAAAGAATGAGGTGATTTGATAAAATGCTATGCCGAAGATTACCTTCCGAGTGCCATCGGGGAAGTGGTTTAAATAGCTTCGGCTATCACTTTTTTTTGTCCGGTCGTGATGGTCAAGCGGATTAAGGCGTCCTGTAGATACCACTTGTGTTGCTCCTGGCAGTATGGTTTTGAGTCACTTTAAGAGTGTGAGTATTCAGTCGTATATTGTCCTGGTGACCATTCAGGCATGTTCGCAATTGTGTTCCTCACGTGCGCCCCAAAGAATGAGGTTTGATAAAATGCTATGCCCAAGATTACCTTCCGAGTGCCGGCGGGGAAGTGGTTAAAATAGCTTCGGCTATCACTTCCTTTTGTCCGGTCGTGATGGTCAAGTGAATTAAGGCGTCCTGTAGATACCAGTTGCATTGCTCCTGGCAGTATGGGTTCAAGTCACTTCTGGGGTGTGAGTTTTCAGTCGCATAAAGTCATGGAGACCATTCAGGCTTGTTCACATTTGTGTTCCTCATGTGCACCCCAAAGAATAAGGTAATTTGATAAAATGCTTTGCCCAAGATTACCATCCGAGTGCCGGCGGGGAAGTGGTTCAAATAGCTTTGGCTATCACTTCCTTTTGTCCGGTCGTGGTTGTAAAGCATATTAAGGCGTCCTGTAGATATCAGTTGCATTGCTCCTGGCAGAATGGGTTCGAGTCACTTCTGAGGTGTGAGTTTTCAGTCGCACATAGTCCTGGGGACCATTCAGGCTTGTTCGCATTTGTGTTCCTCACGTATGCCCCAAGGAATGAGGTGATTTGATAAAATGCTATGCCGAAGATTACCTTCCGAGTGCCGTCGGGTAAGTGGTTCAAATAGCTTCGGCTATCACTTCCCTTTGTCCGCCCGTGATGGTCAAGCGTATAAAGGCGTCATGTAGAAACCATTTGCGTTGCTCCTGGCAGTATGGGTTCGAGTCACTTTTGGGGGTATGAGTTTTCAGTCACATATAGTCCTGGGGACCACTCAGGCTTGTTCGCATTTGTGTTCTTCGTGTGTGCCCCAAAGAATGAGGTGATTTGATAAAATGCTATGCCCAAGATAACCATCCGAGTGCTGCCGGGGAAGCGGTACAAATAGCTTCGGCTATCACTTCCTTTTGTCCTGTCATGATGGTCAAGTGGATTAAGGCATCCGGTAGTTACCAGTTGCATTGCTCCTGGCAGTATGGAATCGAGTGACTTCTAGGGTGTGAGTTTTCAGTCGCATAGAGTCGTGTGGACCATTAAGGCTTGTTTCCATTTGTGTTCCTCAAGTCTGCCCTAAAGAATGTGGTGATTTGATAAAATGCAATGCCCAAGATCACCATCCGAGTGCCGGCGGGGATGTGGTTCAAATAGCTTCGGCTATCACTTCCTTTTGTCCGGTCATGATGGTCAAGTGGATTAAGGCGTCCTGTAGATACCAGTTGCGTTGCTCCTGGCAGTATGGGTTCGAGTCACTTCTGGGTTGTGAGTATTCAGTAGCATATAGTCCTGCAGACCATTCAAGCTTGTTCACATTTGTTTTCCTCATGTGTGCCCCAATGAATGAGGTGATTTGATAAAATGATATGCCCAAGATTACCATCCGAGTGCTGGCGGGGAAGTGGTTCAAATAGCTTCTGCTATCACTTCCTTTTGTCCGGTCGTGATGGTCAAGCGGATTAAGGCGTACTGTAGATAGCAGTTGTGATGCTCCTGGCAGTAAGGGTTCAAGTCACTTAAGGGATGTGAGTATTCAGTCGCATATAGTCCTGGGGACCATTCAAGCTTGTTCTCATTTATGTTCCTCACGAGTGCCCTAAAGAATGAGGTGATTTGAATAAATTCTATGCCCAAGATTACAACCCGAGTGCCGACGGGGAAGTGGTTCAAATAGCTTCGGCTACCACTTCCTTTTGTCCGGTCGTGATGGTCAAGCATATTAAGGCATCCTGTAGATACCAGTTGCATTGCTCCTGGCAGTATGGGTTCGAGTCACTTCTGGGGTGTGAGTTTTAGTCGCATATAGTCTTGGAGAACATTCATTCTTGTTCGCATTTGTGTTCCTCATGTGCGCCCCAAAGAATGAGGTGATTTGATAAAATGCTATGCGCAAGATTACCATCCGAGTGCCGTCAGGGAAGTGGTTCACATAGCTTCGGCTATCACTTCCTTTTGTCCGGTCGTGATGGTCAAGCGGATTAAGGCGTCCTGTAGATACCACTTGCGTTGCTCCTGGCAGTATGGGTTCGAGTCACTTTAAGAGTGTGAGTATTCAGTTGTATATAGTCCTGGGGACCATTCAGGCTTGTTCGCCTTTGTGTTCCTAACATGTGCCCCAAAGAATGAGGTGATTTGATAAAATGCTATGCCGAAGATTACCTTCCAAGTGCCGTCGGGGAAGTGCTTCAAATAGCTTCGGCTATCACTTCCTTTTGTCCGCCCGTGATGGTGAAGCGTTTAAAGGCGTCATGTAGAAACCATTCGCGTTGCTCCTGGCAGTATGGGTTCGAGTCACTTCTGGGGGTATGAGTTTTCAGTCACATATAGTCCTGGGGACCACTCAGGCTTGTTCGCATTTGTGTTCTTCGTATGTGCCTCAAAGAATGAGGTGATTTGATAAAATGCTATGTCCAAGATAACCATCCGAGTGCTGCCGAAGAAGTGGTTCAAATAGCTTCGGCTATCACTTCCTTTTGTCCTGTCATGATGGTCAAGCGGATTAAGGCGTCCTGTAGATACCAGTTGCATTGCTCCTGGCAGTATGGGTTCGAGTCACTTCTAGGGTGTGAGTTTTCAGTCGCATATAGTCCTGGGGGACCACTCAGGCTTGTTCGCATTTGTGTTCCTCACGTATGCCCCAAAGAATGAGGTGAATTGATAAAATGCAATGCCCAAGATTACCATCTAAGTGCTGGTGAGGAAGTGGTATAAATAAATTCGGCTATCACTTCCTTTTGTCCAGTCGTGGTTGTCAAGCATATTAAGGCGTCCTGTAGATATCAGTTGCATTGCTCCTGGCAGTATGGGTTCGAGTCACTTCTGAGGTGTGAGTTTTCAGTCGCACCTAGTCCTGGGGACCATACAGGCTTGTTCGCATTTGTTTTCCTCATGTGTGCCCTAATGAATGAGGTAATTTGATAAAATGGTATGCCCAAGATTACCATCCGAGTGCTGGCGGGGAAGTGGTTCACATAGCTTCAGCTATCACTTCCTTTTGTCCGGTCGTGATGGTCAAGCGGATTAAGGCGTCCTGTAGATACCACTTGCGTTGCTCCTGGCAGTATGGGTTCGAGTCACTTTAAGAGTGTGAGTATTCAGTCGTATATTGTCCTGGTGACTATTTAGGCATGTTCGCAATTGTGTTCCTCACGTGTGCCCCAAAGAATGAGGTATGATAAAATGCTATGCCTAAGATTACCTTCCGAGTGCCGGCGGGGAAGTGGTTCAAATAGCTTCGGCTATCACTTATTTTTGTCCGGTCGTGATGGTCAAGTGAATTAAGGCGTCCTGTAGATAGCAGTTGTGATGCTCCTGGCAGTAAGGGTTCAAGTCACTTAAGGGATGTGAGTATTCAGTCGCATATAGTACTGGGGACCATTCAAGCTTGTTCTCATTTATGTTCCTCACGAGTGCCCTAAAGAATGAGGTGATTTGAATAAATTCTATGCCCAAGATTACAACCCGAGTGCCGACGGGGAAGTGGTTCAAATAGCTTCGGCTACCACTTCCTTTTGTCCGGTCGTGATGGTCAAGCATATTAAGGCATCCTGTAGATACCAGTTGCATTGCTCCTGGCAGTATGGGTTCGAGTCACTTCTGGGGTGTGAGTTTTAGTCGCATATAGTCTTGGAGAACATTCATTCTTGTTCGCATTTGTGTTCCTCATGTGCGCCCCAAAGAATGAGGTGATTTGATAAAATGCTATGCGCAAGATTACCATCCGAGTGCCGTCAGGGAAGTGGTTCACATAGCTTCGGCTATCACTTCCTTTTGTCCGGTCGTGATGGTCAAGCGGATTAAGGCGTCCTGTAGATACCACTTGCGTTGCTCCTGGCAGTATGGGTTCGAGTCACTTTATGAGTGTGAGTATTCAGTTGTATATAGTCCTGGGGACCATTCAGGCTTGTTCGCATTTGTGTTCCTCACATGTGCCCCAAAGAATGAGGTGATTTGATAAAATGCTATGCCGAAGATTACCTTCCAAGTGCCGTCGGGGAAGTGCTTCAAATAGCTTCGGCTATCACTTCCTTTTGTCCGCCCGTGATGGTGAAGCGTTTAAAGGCGTCATGTAGAAACCATTTGCGTTGCTCCTGGCAGTATGGGTTCGAGTCACTTCTGGGGGTATGAGTTTTCAGTCACATATAGTCCTGGGGACCACTCAGGCTTGTTCGCATTTGTGTTCTTCGTATGTGCCTCAAAGAATGAGGTGATTTGATAAAATGCTATGGCCAAGATAACCATCCGAGTGCTGCCGAAGAAGTGGTTCAAATAGCTTCGGCTATCACTTCCTTTTGTCCTGTCATGATGGTCAAGCGGATTAAGGCGTCCTGTAGATACCAGTTGCATTGCTCCTGGCAGTATGGGTTCGAGTCACTTCTAGAGTGTGAGTTTTCAGTCGCATATAGTCCTGGGGGACCACTCAGGCTTGTTCGCATTTGTGTTCCTCACGTATGCCCCAAAGAATGAGGTGAATTGATAAAATGCAATGCCCAAGATTACCATCTAAGTGCTGGCGAGGAAGTGGTATAAATAAATTCGGCTATCACTTCCTTTTGTCCAGTCGTGGTTGTCAAGCATATTAAGGCGTCCTGTAGATATCAGTTGCATTGCTCCTGGCAGTATGGGTTCGAGTCACTTCTGAGGTGTGAGTTTTCAGTCGCACCTAGTCCTGGGGACCATACAGGCTTGTTCGCATTTGTTTTCCTCATGTGTGCCCCAATGAATGAGGTAATTTGATAAAATGGTATGCCCAAGATTACCATCCGAGTGCTGGCGGGGAAGTGGTTCACATAGCTTCAGCTATCACTTCCTTTTGTCCGGTCGTGATGGTCAAGCGGATTAAGGCGTCCTGTAGATACCACTTGCGTTGCTCCTGGCAGTATGGGTTCGAGTCACTTTAAGAGTGTGAGTATTCAGTCGTATATTGTCCTGGTGACTATTTAGGCATGTTCGCAATTGTGTTCCTCACGTGTGCCCCAAAGAATGAGGTATGATAAAATGCTATGCCTAAGATTACCTTCCGAGTGCCGGCGGGGAAGTGGTTCAAATAGCTTCGGCTATCACTTATTTTTGTCCGGTCGTGATGGTCAAGTGAATTAAGGCGTCCTGTAGATAGCAGTTGTGATGCTCCTGGCAGTAAGGGTTCAAGTCACTTAAGGGATGTGAGTATTCAGTCGCATATAGTACTGGGGACCATTCAAGCTTGTTCTCATTTATGTTCCTCACGAGTGCCCTAAAGAATGAGGTGATTTGAATAAATTCTATGCCCAAGATTACAACCCGAGTGCCGACGGGGAATTGGTTCAAATAGCTTCGGCTACCACTTCCTTTTGTCCGGTCGTGATGGTCAAGCATATTAAGGCATCCTGTAGATACCAGTTGCATTGCTCCTGGCAGTATGGGTTCGAGTCACTTCTGGGGTGTGAGTTTTAGTCGCATATAGTCTTGGAGAACATTCATTCTTGTTCGCATTTGTGTTCCTCATGTGCGCCCCAAAGAATGAGGTGATTTGATAAAATGCTATGCGCAAGATTACCATCCGAGTGCCGTCAGGGAAGTGGTTCACATAGCTTCGGCTATCACTTCCTTTTGTCCGGTCGTGATGGTCAAGCGGATTAAGGCGTCCTGTAGATACCACTTGCGTTGCTCCTGGCAGTATGGGTTCGAGTCACTTTATGAGTGTGAGTATTCAGTTGTATATAGTCCTGGGGACCATTCAGGCTTGTTCGCATTTGTGTTCCTCACATGTGCCCCAAAGAATGAGGTGATTTGATAAAATGCTATGCCGAAGATTACCTTCCAAGTGCCGTCGGGGAAGTGCTTCAAATAGCTTCGGCTATCACTTCCTTTTGTCCGCCCGTGATGGTGAAGCGTTTAAAGGCGTCATGTAGAAACCATTTGCGTTGCTCCTGGCAGTATGGGTTCGAGTCACTTCTGGGGGTATGAGTTTTCAGTCACATATAGTCCTGGGGACCACTCAGGCTTGTTCGCATTTGTGTTCTTCGTATGTGCCTCAAAGAATGAGGTGATTTGATAAAATGCTATGTCCAAGATAACCATCCGAGTGCTGCCGAAGAAGTGGTTCAAATAGCTTCGGCTATCACTTCCTTTTGTCCTGTCATGATGGTCAAGCGGATTAAGGCGTCCTGTAGATACCAGTTGCATTGCTCCTGGCAGTATGGGTTCGAGTCACTTCTAGGGTGTGAGTTTTCAGTCGCATATAGTCCTGGGGGACCACTCAGGCTTGTTCGCATTTGTGTTCCTCACGTATGCCCCAAAGAATGAGGTGAATTGATAAAATGCAATGCCCAAGATTACCATCTAAGTGTTGGCGAGGAAGTGGTATAAATAAATTCGGCTATCACTTCCTTTTGTCCGGTCGTGGTTGTCAAGCATATTGAGGCGTCCTGTAGATATCAGTTGCATTGCTCCTGGCAGTATGGGTTCGAGTCACTTCTGAGGTGTGAGTTTTCAGTCGCACATAGTCCTGGGGACGATTCAGGCTTGTTCGCATTTGTTTTCCTCATGTGTGCCCCAATGAATGAGGTAATTTGATAAAATGGTATGCCCAAGATTACCATACGAGTGCTGGCGGGGAAGTGGTTCACATAGCTTCAGCTATCACTTCCTTTTGTCCGGTCGTGATGGTCAAGCGGATTAAGGCGTCCTGTAGATACCACTTGCGGTGCTCCTGGCAGTATGGGTTCGAGTCACTTTAAGAGTGTGAGTATTCAGTCGTATATTGTCCTGGTGACTATTTAGGCATGTTCGCAATTGTGTTCCTCACGTGTGCCCCAAAGAATGAGGTATGATAAAATGCTATGCCTAAGATTACCTTCCGAGTGCCGGCGGGGAAGTGGTTCAAATAGCTTCTGCTATCACTTATTTTTATCCAGTCGTGATGGTCAAGTGAATTAAGGTGTCCTGTAGATACCAGTTGTGTTGCTCCTGGCAGTAAGGGTTCAAGTCACTTAAGGGATGTGAGTATTCAGTCGCATATAGTCCTGGGGACCATTCAAGCTTGTTCTCATTTATGTTCCTCACGAGTGCCCTAATGAATGAGGTGATTTGAATAAATTCTATGCCCAAGATTACCATCCGAGTGCCGGCGGGGAAGTGGTTCAAATAGCTTCGGCTATCACTTCCTCTTTTCCGGTCATGAAGGTCAAACTGGATTAATGTGTCCTGTAGATAGCAGTTGCGTTACTCCTGGCAGTATGGGTTCGAATTAATTCTGGGGTGTGAGTTTTCAGTCGCATAAAGTCCTGGGGACCATTCAGGCTTGTTCGCATTTGTCTCCCTCATGTGTACCCCAAAGAATGCAGTGATTTGATAAAATGCTATGCCCAAGATTACCCTCTGAGTGCCGGTGGGGAAGTGGTTCAAATAGCTTTGGCTGTCACTTCCTTTTGTCCGGTCATGGTTGTCAAGCATATTAAGGCGTCCTGTAGATACCAGTTGCATTGCTAATGGCAGTATGGGTTCGAGTCACTTCTGAGGTGTGAGTTTTCAGTCACATATAGTCCTGGGGACCATTCAGGCTTCTTCGCCTTTGTGTTCCTCTCTTGTTCCCCAAAAAATGAGGTGATTTGATAAAATGCTATGCCGAAGATTACCCTCCGAGTGCAATCGGGGAAGTGGTTCAAATAGCTTCGGCTATCACTTCCTTTTGTCCGCCCGTGATGGTCAAGTCTATTAAGGCGTCCTGGAGAAACCATTTGCGTTGCTCCTGGCAGTATTGGTTCGAGTCACTTCTAGGGGTGTGAGTTTTCAGTCGCATATAGTCCTGGGGACCACTCAGGCTTGTTCGCATTTGTGTTCTTCGCATGTGCCCCAAAGAATGAGGTGATTTGATAAAATGCTATGGCCAAGATGCTATCCGAGTGCTGCCAGTGAAGTGGTGCAAATAGCTTCGGCTATCACTTCCTTTTGTCCTGTCATGATGGTCAAGCGGATTAAGGCGTCCTGTAGATACCAGTTGCATTGCTCCTGGCAGTATGGGTTCGAGTCACTTTATGAGTGTGAGTATTCAGTTGTATATAGTCCTGGGGACCATTCAGGCTTGTTCGCATTTGTGTTCCTCACATGTGCCCCAAAGAATGAGGTGATTTGATAAAATGCTATGCCGAAGATTACCTTCCAAGTGCCGTCGGGGAAGTGCTTCAAATAGCTTCGGCTATCACTTCCTTTTGTCCGCCCGTGATGGTGAAGCGTTTAAAGGCGTCATGTAGAAACCATTTGCGTTGCTCCTGGCAGTATGGGTTCGAGTCACTTCTGGGGGTATGAGTTTTCAGTCACATATAGTCCTGGGGACCACTCAGGCTTGTTCGCATTTGTGTTCTTCGTATGTGCCTCAAAGAATGAGGTGATTTGATAAAATGCTATGTCCAAGATAACCATCCGAGTGCTGCCGAAGAAGTGGTTCAAATAGCTTCGGCTATCACTTCCTTTTGTCCTGTCATGATGGTCAAGCGGATTAAGGCGTCCTGTAGATACCAGTTGCATTGCTCCTGGCAGTATGGGTTCGAGTCACTTCTAGGGTGTGAGTTTTCAGTCGCATATAGTCCTGGGGGACCACTCAGGCTTGTTCGCATTTGTGTTCCTCACGTATGCCCCAAAGAATGAGGTGAATTGATAAAATGCAATGCCCAAGATTACCATCTAAGTGCTGGCGAGGAAGTGGTATAAATAAATTCGGCTATCACTTCCTTTTGTCCGGTCGTGGTTGTCAAGCATATTGAGGCGTCCTGTAGATATCAGTTGCATTGCTCCTGGCAGTATGGGTTCGAGTCACTTCTGAGGTGTGAGTTTTCAGTCGCACATAGTCCTGGGGACGATTCACGCTTGTTCGCATTTGTTTTCCTCATGTGTGCCCCAATGAATGAGGTAATTTGATAAAATGGTATGCCCAAGATTACCATACGAGTGCTGGCGGGGAAGTGGTTCACATAGCTTCAGCTATCACTTCCTTTTGTCCGGTCGTGATGGTCAAGCGGATTAAGGCGTCCTGTAGATACCACTTGCGGTGCTCCTGGCAGTATGGGTTCGAGTCACTTTAAGAGTGTGAGTATTCAGTCGTATATTGTCCTGGTGACTATTTAGGCATGTTCGCAATTGTGTTCCTCACGTGTGCCCCAAAGAATGAGGTATGATAAAATGCTATGCCTAAGATTACCTTCCGAGTGCCGGCGGGGAAGTGGTTCAAATAGCTTCTGCTATCACTTATTTTTATCCAGTCGTGATGGTCAAGTGAATTAAGGTGTCCTGTAGATACCAGTTGTGTTGCTCCTGGCAGTAAGGGTTCAAGTCACTTAAGGGATGTGAGTATTCAGTCGCATATAGTCCTGGGGACCATTCAAGCTTGTTCTCATTTATGTTCCTCACGAGTGCCCTAATGAATGAGGTGATTTGAATAAATTCTATGCCCAAGATTACCATCCGAGTGCCGGCGGGGAAGTGGTTCAAATAGCTTCGGCTATCACTTCCTCTTTTCCGGTCATGAAGGTCAAACTGGATTAATGTGTCCTGTAGATAGCAGTTGCGTTACTCCTGGCAGTATGGGTTCGAATTAATTCTGGGGTGTGAGTTTTCAGTCGCATAAAGTCCTGGGGACCATTCAGGCTTGTTCGCATTTGTCTCCCTCATGTGTACCCCAAAGAATGCAGTGATTTGATAAAATGCTATGCCCAAGATTACCCTCTGAGTGCCGGTGGGGAAGTGGTTCAAATAGCTTTGGCTGTCACTTCCTTTTGTCCGGTCATGGTTGTCAAGCATATTAAGGCGTCCTGTAGATACCAGTTGCATTGCTAATGGCAGTATGGGTTCGAGTCACTTCTGAGGTGTGAGTTTTCAGTCACATATAGTCCTGGGGACCATTCAGGCTTCTTCGCCTTTGTGTTCCTCTCTTGTTCCCCAAAAAATGAGGTGATTTGATAAAATACTATGCCGAAGATTACCCTCCGAGTGCAATCGGGGAAGTGGTTCAAATAGCTTCGGCTATCACTTCCTTTTGTCCGCCCGTGATGGTCAAGTCTATTAAGGCGTCCTGGAGAAACCATTTGCGTTGCTCCTGGCAGTATTGGTTCGAGTCACTTCTAGGGGTGTGAGTTTTCAGTCGCATATAGTCCTGGGGACCACTCAGGCTTGTTCGCATTTGTGTTCTTCGCATGTGCCCCAAAGAATGAGGTGATTTGATAAAATGCTATGGCCAAGATGCTATCCGAGTGCTGCCAGTGAAGTGGTGCAAATAGCTTCGGCTATCACTTCCTTTTGTCCTGTCATGATGGTCAAGCGGATTAAGGCGTCCTGTAGATACCAGTTGCATTGCTCCTGGCAGTATGGGTTCGAGTCACTTCTAAGGTGTGAGTTTTCAAACGCACATAGTCGTGGGGACCATTCAGGCTTGTTTCCATTTGTGTTCCTCACGTGTGCCCCAAAGGATGAGGTGATTTGATAAAATGCTATGCCCTAGATCACCATCCGAGTGCCGGCTGGGAAGTGGTTCAAATATCTTCAGCTACCACTTCCTTGTGTCTGGTCATGATAGTCAAGTGGATTAAGGCGTCCTGTAGATACCAGATGCGTTGCTCCTGGCAGTATGGTTTCGAGTCACTTTAAGAGTGTGAGTATTCAGTCGTATATTGTCCTGGTGACCATTCAGGCATGTTCGCAATTGTGTTCCTCACGTGTGCCCCAAAGAATGAGGTGAATTGATAAAATGCAATGCCCAAGATTACCATCTAAGTGCTGGCGAGGAAGTGGTATAAATAAATTCGGCTATCACTTCCTTTTGTCCAGTCGTGGTTGTCAAGCATATTAAGGCGTCCTGTAGATATCAGTTGCATTGCTCCTGGCAGTATGGGTTCGAGTCACTTCTGAGGTGTGAGTTTTCAGTCGCACCTAGTCCTGGGGACCATACAGGCTTGTTCGCATTTGTTTTCCTCATGTGTGCCCCAATGAATGAGGTAATTTGATAAAATGGTATGCCCAAGATTACCATCCGAGTGCTGGCGGGGAAGTGGTTCACATAGCTTCAGCTATCACTTCCTTTTGTCCGGTCGTGATGGTCAAGCGGATTAAGGCGTCCTGTAGATACCACTTGCGTTGCTCCTGGCAGTATGGGTTCGAGTCACTTTAAGAGTGTGAGTATTCAGTCGTATATTGTCCTGGTGACTATTTAGGCATGTTCGCAATTGTGTTCCTCACGTGTGCCCCAAAGAATGAGGTATGATAAAATGCTATGCCTAAGATTACCTTCCGAGTGCCGGCGGGGAAGTGGTTCAAATAGCTTCGGCTATCACTTATTTTTGTCCGGTCGTGATGGTCAAGTGAATTAAGGCGTCCTGTAGATAGCAGTTGTGATGCTCCTGGCAGTAAGGGTTCAAGTCACTTAAGGGATGTGAGTATTCAGTCGCATATAGTACTGGGGACCATTCAAGCTTGTTCTCATTTATGTTCCTCACGAGTGCCCTAAAGAATGAGGTGATTTGAATAAATTCTATGCCCAAGATTACAACCCGAGTGCCGACGGGGAATTGGTTCAAATAGCTTCGGCTACCACTTCCTTTTGTCCGGTCGTGATGGTCAAGCATATTAAGGCATCCTGTAGATACCAGTTGCATTGCTCCTGGCAGTATGGGTTCGAGTCACTTCTGGGGTGTGAGTTTTAGTCGCATATAGTCTTGGAGAACATTCATTCTTGTTCGCATTTGTGTTCCTCATGTGCGCCCCAAAGAATGAGGTGATTTGATAAAATGCTATGCGCAAGATTACCATCCGAGTGCCGTCAGGGAAGTGGTTCACATAGCTTCGGCTATCACTTCCTTTTGTCCGGTCGTGATGGTCAAGCGGATTAAGGCGTCCTGTAGATACCACTTGCGTTGCTCCTGGCAGTATGGGTTCGAGTCACTTTATGAGTGTGAGTATTCAGTTGTATATAGTCCTGGGGACCATTCAGGCTTGTTCGCATTTGTGTTCCTCACATGTGCCCCAAAGAATGAGGTGATTTGATAAAATGCTATGCCGAAGATTACCTTCCAAGTGCCGTCGGGGAAGTGCTTCAAATAGCTTCGGCTATCACTTCCTTTTGTCCGCCCGTGATGGTGAAGCGTTTAAAGGCGTCATGTAGAAACCATTTGCGTTGCTCCTGGCAGTATGGGTTCGAGTCACTTCTGGGGGTATGAGTTTTCAGTCACATATAGTCCTGGGGACCACTCAGGCTTGTTCGCATTTGTGTTCTTCGTATGTGCCTCAAAGAATGAGGTGATTTGATAAAATGCTATGTCCAAGATAACCATCCGAGTGCTGCCGAAGAAGTGGTTCAAATAGCTTCGGCTATCACTTCCTTTTGTCCTGTCATGATGGTCAAGCGGATTAAGGCGTCCTGTAGATACCAGTTGCATTGCTCCTGGCAGTATGGGTTCGAGTCACTTCTAGGGTGTGAGTTTTCAGTCGCATATAGTCCTGGGGGACCACTCAGGCTTGTTCGCATTTGTGTTCCTCACGTATGCCCCAAAGAATGAGGTGAATTGATAAAATGCAATGCCCAAGATTACCATCTAAGTGCTGGCGAGGAAGTGGTATAAATAAATTCGGCTATCACTTCCTTTTGTCCGGTCGTGGTTGTCAAGCATATTGAGGCGTCCTGTAGATATCAGTTGCATTGCTCCTGGCAGTATGGGTTCGAGTCACTTCTGAGGTGTGAGTTTTCAGTCGCACATAGTCCTGGGGACGATTCAGGCTTGTTCGCATTTGTTTTCCTCATGTGTGCCCCAATGAATGAGGTAATTTGATAAAATGGTATGCCCAAGATTACCATACGAGTGCTGGCGGGGAAGTGGTTCACATAGCTTCAGCTATCACTTCCTTTTGTCCGGTCGTGATGGTCAAGCGGATTAAGGCGTCCTGTAGATACCACTTGCGGTGCTCCTGGCAGTATGGGTTCGAGTCACTTTAAGAGTGTGAGTATTCAGTCGTATATTGTCCTGGTGACTATTTAGGCATGTTCGCAATTGTGTTCCTCACGTGTGCCCCAAAGAATGAGGTATGATAAAATGCTATGCCTAAGATTACCTTCCGAGTGCCGGCGGGGAAGTGGTTCAAATAGCTTCTGCTATCACTTATTTTTATCCAGTCGTGATGGTCAAGTGAATTAAGGTGTCCTGTAGATACCAGTTGTGTTGCTCCTGGCAGTAAGGGTTCAAGTCACTTAAGGGATGTGAGTATTCAGTCGCATATAGTCCTGGGGACCATTCAAGCTTGTTCTCATTTATGTTCCTCACGAGTGCCCTAATGAATGAGGTGATTTGAATAAATTCTATGCCCAAGATTACCATCCGAGTGCCGGCGGGGAAGTGGTTCAAATAGCTTCGGCTATCACTTCCTCTTTTCCGGTCATGAAGGTCAAACTGGATTAATGTGTCCTGTAGATAGCAGTTGCGTTACTCCTGGCAGTATGGGTTCGAATTAATTCTGGGGTGTGAGTTTTCAGTCGCATAAAGTCCTGGGGACCATTCAGGCTTGTTCGCATTTGTCTCCCTCATGTGTACCCCAAAGAATGCAGTGATTTGATAAAATGCTATGCCCAAGATTACCCTCTGAGTGCCGGTGGGGAAGTGGTTCAAATAGCTTTGGCTGTCACTTCCTTTTGTCCGGTCATGGTTGTCAAGCATATTAAGGCGTCCTGTAGATACCAGTTGCATTGCTAATGGCAGTATGGGTTCGAGTCACTTCTGAGGTGTGAGTTTTCAGTCACATATAGTCCTGGGGACCATTCAGGCTTCTTCGCCTTTGTGTTCCTCTCTTGTTCCCCAAAAAATGAGGTGATTTGATAAAATGCTATGCCGAAGATTACCCTCCGAGTGCAATCGGGGAAGTGGTTCAAATAGCTTCGGCTATCACTTCCTTTTGTCCGCCCGTGATGGTCAAGTCTATTAAGGCGTCCTGGAGAAACCATTTGCGTTGCTCCTGGCAGTATTGGTTCGAGTCACTTCTAGGGGTGTGAGTTTTCAGTCGCATATAGTCCTGGGGACCACTCAGGCTTGTTCGCATTTGTGTTCTTCGCATGTGCCCCAAAGAATGAGGTGATTTGATAAAATGCTATGGCCAAGATGCTATCCGAGTGCTGCCAGTGAAGTGGTGCAAATAGCTTCGGCTATCACTTCCTTTTGTCCTGTCATGATGGTCAAGCGGATTAAGGCGTCCTGTAGATACCAGTTGCATTGCTCCTGGCAGTATGGGTTCGAGTCACTTCTAAGGTGTGAGTTTTCAAACGCACATAGTCGTGGGGACCATTCAGGCTTGTTTCCATTTGTGTTCCTCACGTGTGCCCCAAAGGATGAGGTGATTTGATAAAATGCTATGCCCTAGATCACCATCCGAGTGCCGGCTGGGAAGTGGTTCAAATATCTTCAGCTACCACTTCCTTGTGTCTGGTCATGATAGTCAAGTGGATTAAGGCGTCCTGTAGATACCAGATGCGTTGCTCCTGGCAGTATGGTTTCGAGTCACTTTAAGAGTGTGAGTATTCAGTCGTATATTGTCCTGGTGACCATTCAGGCATGTTCGCAATTGTGTTCCTCACGTGTGCCCCAAAGAATGAGGTTTGATAAAATGCTATGCCCAAGATTACCTTCCGAGTGCCGGCAGGGAAGTGGTTAAAATAGCTTCGGCTATCACTTTCTTTTGACCGGTCGTGATGGTCAAGTGAATTAAGGCGTCCTGTAGATACCAGTTGTGTTGCTCCTGGCAGTAAGGGTTCAAGTCAGTTAAGGGATGTGAGTATTCAGTCGCATAAAGTAATGGGGACCATTCAAGCTTGTTCGCATTTGTGTTCCTCACGTGTGCCCTAAAAAATGAGGTGATTTGAATAAATTCTATGCCCAAGATTACCATCCCAGTGCTGGTGGGGAAGTAGTTCAAATAGCTTCGGCAATCACTTCCTTTTGTCCGGTCGTGATGGTCAAGCATATTAAGGCGTCCTGTAGATACCAGTTGCATTGCTCCTGGCAGTATGGGTTCAAGTCACTTCTGGGGTGTGAGTTTTCAGTCGCATAAAGTCATGGAGACCATTCAGGCTTGTTCACATTTGTGTTCCTCACGTGTTGCCCCAAAGAATAAGGTAATTTGATAAAATGCTATGCCCAAGATTACCATCCGAGTGCCGTCAGGGAAGTGGTTCACATAGCTTCGGCTATCACTTCCTTTTGTCCGGTCGTGATGGTCAAGCGGATTAAGGCGTCCTGTAGATACCACTTGCGTTGCTCCTGGCAGTATGGGTTCGAGTCACTTTATGAGTGTGAGTATTCAGTTGTATATAGTCCTGGGGACCATTCAGGCTTGTTCGCATTTGTGTTCCTCACATGTGCCCCAAAGAATGAGGTGATTTGATAAAATGCTATGCCGAAGATTACCTTCCAAGTGCCGTCGGGGAAGTGCTTCAAATATCTTCGGCTATCACTTCCTTTTGTCCGCCCGTGATGGTGAAGCGTTTAAAGGCGTCATGTAGAAACCATTTGCGTTGCTCCTGGCAGTATGGGTTCGAGTCACTTCTGGGGGTATGAGTTTTCAGTCACATATAGTCCTGGGGACCACTCAGGCTTGTTCGCATTTGTGTTCTTCGTATGTGCCTCAAAGAATGAGGTGATTTGATAAAATGCTATGTCCAAGATAACCATCCGAGTGCTGCCGAAGAAGTGGTTCAAATAGCTTCGGCTATCACTTCCTTTTGTCCTGTCATGATGGTCAAGCGGATTAAGGCGTCCTGTAGATAGCAGTTGTGATGCTCCTGGCAGTAAGGGTTCAAGTCATTTAAGGGATGTGAGTATTCAGTCGCATATAGTCCTGGGGACCATTCAAGCTTGTTCTCATTTATGTTCCTCACGAGTGCCCTAAAGAATGAGGTGAAATGAATAAATTCTATGCCCAAGATTACAGCCCGAGTGCCGACGGGGAAGTGGTTCAAATAGCTTCGGCTACCACTTCCTTTTGTCCGGTCGTGATGGTCAAGCATATTAAGGCATCCTGTAGATACCAGTTGCATTGCTCCTGGCAGTATGGGTTCGAGTCACTTCTGGGGTGTGAGTTTTAGTCGCATATAGTCTTGGAGAACATTCATTCTTGTTCGCATTTGTGTTCCTCATGTGCGCCCCAAAGAATGAGGTGATTTGATAAAATGCTATGCCCAAGATTACCATCCGAGTGCCGTCAGGGAATTGGTTCACATAGCTTCGGCTATCACTTCCTTTTGTCCGGTCGTGATGGTCAAGCGGATTAAGGCGTCCTGTAGATACCACTTGCGCTGCTCCTGGCAGTATGGGTTCGAGTCACTTTAAGAGTGTGAGTATTCAGTCGTATATTGTCCTGGTGACCATTTAGGCATGTTCGCAATTGTGTTCCTCACGTGTGCCCCAAAGAATGAGGTATGATAAAATGCTATGCCCAAGATTACCTTCCGAGTGCCGGCGGGGAAGTGGTTCAAATAGCTTCTGCTATCACTTATTTTTGTCCGGTCGTGATGGTCAAGTGAATTTAAGGCGTCCTGTAGATACCAGTTGTGTTGCTCCTGGCAGTAAGGGTTCAAGTCACTTAAGGGATGTGAGTATTCAGTCGCATATAGTCCTGGGGACCATTCAAGCTTGTTCGCATTTGTGTTCTTCACATGTGCCCTAAAGAATGAGGTGATTTGAATAAATTCGATGCCCAAGATTACCATCCGAGTGCCGGCGGGGAAGTGGTTCAAATAGCTTCGGCTATCACTTCCTCTTTTCCGGTCATGAAGGTCAAACCGGATTAATGTGTCCTGTAGATACCAGTTGCGTTACTCCTGGCAGTATGGGTTCGAATCAATTCTGGGGTGTGAGTTTTCAGTCGCATATAGTCCTGGGGACCATTCAGGCTTGTTCGCATTTGTCTCCCTCATGTGTACCCCAAAGAATGCGGTGATTTGATAAAATGCTATGCCCAAGATTACCCTCCGAGTGCCGGTGGGGAAGTGGTTCAAATACCTTTGGCTGTCACTTTCTTTTGTCCGGTCGTGGTTGTCAAGCATATTAAGGCGTCCTGTAGACACCAGTTGCATTGCTAATGGCAGTATGGGTTCGAGTCACTTCTGAGGTGTGAGTTTTCAGTCACATATAGTCCTGGGGACCATTCAGGCTTCTTCGCCTTTGTGTTCCTCACTTGTGCCCCAAAGAATGAGGTATGATAAAATGCTATGCCCACGATTACCTTCCGAGTGCCGGCGGGGAAGTGGTTCAAATAGCTTCGGCTATCACTTATTTTTGTCCGGTCGTGATGGTCAAGTGAATTAAGGCGTCCTGTAGATACCAGTTGTGTTGCTTCTGGCAGTAAGGGTTCAAGTCACTTAAGGGATGTGAGTATTCAGTCGCATATAGTCCTGGGGACCATTCAAGCTTGTTCGCATTTGTGTTCTTCACATGTGCCCTAAAGAATGAGGTGATTTGAATAAATTCTATGCCCAAGATTACCATCCCAGTGCTGGCGGGGAATTGGTTCAAATAGCTTCGGCTATCACTCCCTTTTGTCCGGGCATGAAGGTCATACCGGATCAAGTTGTCCTGTATATACTAGTTGCGTTGCTCCAGGCAGTATGGTTTCGAGTCAATTCTGGGGTGAGTTTTCAGTCGCATATAGTCCTGGGGACCATTCAAGCTTGTTCGCATTTGTGTTCTTCACATGTGCCCTAAAGAATGAGGTGATTTGAATAAATTCTATGCCCAAGATTACCATCCGAGTGCCGGCGGGGAAGTGGTTCAAATAGCTTCGGCTATCACTTCCTCTTTTTTGGTCATGAAGGTCAAACCGGATTAATGTGTCCTGTAGATACCAGTTGCGTTACTCCTGGCAGTATGGGTTCGAATCAATTCTGGGGTGTGAGTTTTCCGTCGCATATAGTCCTGGGGACCATTCAGGCTTCTTCGCCTTTGTGTTCCTCACTTGTGCCCCAAAAAATTAGGTGATTTGATAAAATGCTATGCCGAAGATTACCTTCCGAGTGCCATGGGGGAAGTGGTTCAAATAGCTTCGGCTATCACTTCCTTTTGTCCGCCCGTGATGGTCAAGTCTATTAAGGCATCCTGGAGAAACCATTTGCGTTGCTCCTGGCAGTATTGGTTCGAGTCACTTCTAGGGGTGTGAGTTTTCAGTTGCATATAGTCCTGGGGACCACTCAGGCTTGTTCGCATTTGTGTTCTTCGCATGTGCCCAAAAGAATGAGGTGATTTGATAAAATGCAATGCCCAAGATGCTATCCGAGTGCTGCCAGTGAAGTGGTTCAAATAGCTTTGGCCATCACTTCCTTTTGTCCTGTCATGATGGTCAAGCGGATTAAGGCGTCCTGTAGATACCAGTTGCATTGCTCCTGGCAGTATGGG
>NC_091163.1:21955194-21957694 GCF_040958095.1 Procambarus clarkii
CAGTCTCCTCAAACGACTCCTTACAGAAAAGCTAATACTGCCATAAAATGGTAATTTAATATATTTAAGATCCCTTTCCACTGTAGTAATCCTACACGATGGATGAAACTTCTTATTTAAGAAATTCCTTATAAAAGTATAAACCATATGCACAGGATAACCATTATTTGAAAAAAAAATCACAAGAAAATTAATTTCCTGATCAAAGTTATTCCAATTAGAACATAAAACAAAGGCCCTATTCAGCAGAGTGTTAATAGCATTTTTCTTAAAAATATCAGGAACAAAGGAATTAAAATTTAAACCTAAACCAGTAAAGGTTGGTTTCCTAAAAACATTAGTGTTGAACCCATTGAGGTTATTCACTTTTACATCAAGAAACGACAATGAATTATTAACTTCACACTCTGCAGTAAACCGTATATTACTATGTTGTGCATTAAGATACTCTCTAAATTTCTCAATATGACACTGGTCCCTAAACAACAAAAAAGTGTCATCTACATATCTTCTGTACAAGACTGGTTTAAAGGCCGAAGGACAATTATCAAGCCAATTAATTTCGTGAAAACTCAAAAAAGCATTAGCCAATGCAGGACCTAAAGGAGACCCCATTGCTACTCCATCAATTTGTTTATAATAAATATTATTAAACATAAAGATGGAGTCTTTAACTGCTATTTCTAACAGCCGTCTGAATATTTTACTACAAAATCCAGACACTAAGTTAGTGTCAGCAAATAATTGACTTACACAGATGTCAATGGTTTCCAACAGAGGAATATTAGTAAAAAGTGATTCAACATCGAAACTGGCCATTATAGTTGGGAACTCAAAATTTAAAGAGGAAAGTTCTTTTACAAAATCCTGAGAATTTCTCACAGTAAATTCATTATGCGTTAATGGTTCTAATAATGGAACCAGAAACTTAGCCAGTTTATAATTAAAAGTGCCAATTGCTGATAAAATAGGACGAATCGGTATACCTGCTTTATGAACTTTAGGTAACCCATACAAGATGCCAGGCTTAGAGCCAGTTGCAAGTAATTTAGTATAATCGAAAAGAGAGTCTTTCAAACTTCTTAAAACTCTATTCAGTTTATCCTCACATTTCAAAATATACGAGAATGGGTCTATATCAACCAACGTAAATTTAGAGGGGTCTTCTAACAACCTATCCACCTTATTAACATACTCTAATTTGTCCAAAACTACTATACCCCTACCTTTATTTGGCCTGGTAATGCAGATACTCCTATCATTCTTTAAGCTATTAATACACTCCAATTTCCTTTTGTCAAAAGGAGGGAATGTAGATCTATATTTACCAAAGTCGTTAAAGACTTCATGTGCTAAGGAGGAAACAGTACTGATGATATTGGTCCAACTATAATTTGTACCAGACCTTAGGGTACAAGTTTTCAATGTGTTGCATAACCGCTCAAAACCTAAAAAATGATTAACAAATTTAGGTTTTTTACAAGTCAACCCGAAGTCTTTGTTAATCATTGTTTAGGTTTTGAGCGGTTATGCAACACATTGAAAACTTGTACCCTAAGGTCTGGTACAAATTATAGTTGGACCAATATCATCAGTACTGTTTCCTCCTTAGCACATGAAGTCTTCAACGACTTTGGTAAATATAGATCTACATTCCCTCCTTTTGACAAAAGGAAATTGGAGTGTATTAATAGCTTAAAGAATGATAGGAGTATCTGCATTACCAGGCCAGATAAAGGTAGGGGTATAGTAGTTTTGGACAAATTAGAGTATGTTAATAAGGTGGATAGGTTGTTAGAAGACCCCTCTAAATTTACGTTGGTTGATATAGACCCATTCTCGTATATTTTGAAATGTGAGGATAAACTGAATAGAGTTTTAAGAAGTTTGAAAGACTCTCTTTTCGATTATACTAAATTACTTGCAACTGGCTCTAAGCCTGGCATCTTGTATGGGTTACCTAAAGTTCATAAAGCAGGTATACCGATTCGTCCTATTTTATCAGCAATTGGCACTTTTAATTATAAACTGGCTAAGTTTCTGGTTCCATTATTAGAACCATTAACGCATAATGAATTTACTGTGAGAAATTCTCAGGATTTTGTAAAAGAACTTTCCTCTTTAAATTTTGAGTTCCCAACTATAATGGCCAGTTTCGATGTTGAATCACTTTTTACTAATATTCCTCTGTTGGAAACCATTGACATCTGTGTAAGTCAATTATTTGCTGACACTAACTTAGTGTCTGGATTTTGTAGTAAAATATTCAGACGGCTGTTAGAAATAGCAGTTAAAGACTCCATCTTTATGTTTAATAATATTTATTATAAACAAATTGATGGAGTAGCAATGGGGTCTCCTTTAGGTCCTGCATTGGCTAATGCTTTTTTGAGTTTTCACGAAATTAGTTGGCTTGATAATTGTCCTTCGGCCTTTAAACCAGTCTTGTACAGAAGATATGTAGATGACACTTTTTTGTTGTTTAGGGACCAATGTCATA
>NC_091163.1:21962694-21975194 GCF_040958095.1 Procambarus clarkii
CGGAGGAAAATTGAAACAAATTTCCTTAAGTCCTTTCGTATTTTAATACATCTTCAGCAGGAGCGGTTTTACATTTCGAGTACTGGACATAAATAGGCCGGAGAGAATGGTGGATTGAGGTGAGGAAAAATAAGTGGACATGAATATGAGCCGCACAAAAACTGCAGTGGGCCTATTGGCCCATCCGATGCAGCTCCCATTCATAACCACACACAGGCCCACACATGGATAATCATAGCATATGATAGTAAATATTTACAATGAATTAGTGAGACAAATGTGTTCCAATGATCCTACTCAAATCGCTCTTTAATTGATCTATTAAAAATGGATCTAAGTTATATAAACCACTGCTAATTTTCAAATTACTTTCTTTTGTGATCTGTATCAAAGCAGATTTAATTATGTTTCTGTTATAGGTGCTTTTACAATTCGTTATTGAAGAAGCTATCTCCCAATCAATTTGGTGAGGCATCTTCTGACAAATGAACGAACAAAGCATTAGACAATTGGCCATGTCTTACAGAGTATTTATGTTGCGAAATTCTAAATTTCAATTCTTAAATGTTTGCCCAACATAGAACTTATTTCAGTCTTTACAAGGTATTTTATAAATGACTCAATTATCACTACGAGGGCTGTTTCTAACTAATAGCTTACCAACAGTATTTTCATAGCTAAACAATACATGTATATCAAAAAGTTTCAAGGCCTTGACAATATTCTCAATCCCAGCGAAATATGGTAAACATAACACATTCTTTGGGCGAATTTTTTCTCTGCATATATTATAATATGTACGACGTTCTTTGCTACGGCAAACTTCAAAAAATTCAGTGGGTAACAAAGCTTGAGACCAATCGAATCAATATTCTTGTACTCTTCATCTAAGAATTCTGGTCTCACAACTCGAAGAGCTCTTAGATACATTGAAGAAAATATTAATTTTTTCATATTGTATCTATGCCCTGAAAAATAATGAACATAAGATAAATTATTCGTAAGTTTTCTGCAGACACTAAACTTTAGTGAAAAGTCTTCAATATGAATAAGTACATCTAGGAATGGCAAACATTTATCAATCTCAGTCTCCATAGTAAATTTTATAGAGGTGACTTGATCATTAGGTTTGGCTACAAATTCGTCTGTGTTTACATCTGAAGGACATATTCACAAAATATCATCAACATATCTAAACCATGGAATGATTCAAGGGGTAATTTTTGAAACAAATTTCTTTTCGAAGAATTCCATGTACAAGTTTGAGAGCAATGGCGATAAAGGATTCCCCATTGCCATTCCAAAAGTCTGTAAATAATACTCATTATTAAAGGTAAATTTACATTCTTTAATGCACAACTTAACAAGATTGACAATAATATCAGCAGAAAGAGGTAAAACATGATTCATTAGTTCACGAGCAAGATAATCAAGAATATCATCAACCGGTACCTTTGTAAACAAGGAACAAACGTCAAAACTGATTAACTTTACATCAGGAGTGACATGAACACTATTCAGTTTGTTACCTAATTCAAGAGAATTGGTCAAATGAGAGGAGGAAATAGTTCCTAACAATGGAGACAAGATTTTGGTAAGCCATTTAGAAAGCTTGTAAGAAATGGATCCCACCGAACTGATGATAGGCCTCATGGGATTCATATATATATATATATATATATATATATATATATATATATATATATATATATATATATATATATATATATATATATATATATATATATATAACTGAAAACTCACACCCCAGAAGTGTAATTTCAATATGCAACTGTTTCAGTTGCATATTGTCCTGGGGACCATTCAGGCTTGTTCGCATATATATATATATATATATATATATATATATATATATATATATATATATATATATGTCGTACCTAGTAGCCAGAACGCACTTATCAGCCTAATATGCAAGGCCCGATTTGCCTAATAAGCTAAGTTTTCATGAATTAATGTTTTTTCGACAACCTAACCTACCTAACCTAACCTAACCTAACTTTTTCGGCTACCTAACCGAACCTAACCTATGGAGATAGGTTAGGTTAGGTTAGGTAGGGTTGGTTAGGTTTGGTCATATATCTACGTTAATTTTAACGCAAATAACAAAAAATTAATCTCATACATAATGAAATGGGTAGCTTTATCATTTCATAGAAAAAATTAGAGAAAATATATTATTTCAGGAAAACTTGGCTTATTAGGCAAATCGGGCCTCGCATAGTAGGCTGAGAAGTGCGTTCTGGCTACTAGGTACGACATATATATATATATATATATATATATATATATATATATATATATATATATATATATATATATATATATATATAATATATATATATATATATATATATATATATTGGTGTATACTGGCAGCAGGTTTTCTTTCAAACATGTTTCATTGAATATGAACCGCATATTCTGTATTTATTATTTTCTGGTTTAGGGCTTCTATCCCTCTAACTATTTTCTTAGCATCAGGGCTTAATTGAAATAGGAGTTCTCCAAAACTCATTTTCGTACTTTTAAGGTGAAGAAAAGAAGTGAATTACTATAGAGTGTTGATGGTTTGCTTGAATTGGATAGGGATGTCGTACTGGGTCCATTTGTTTAACAGATGCTCCGCCTGTATATATATATATATATATATATATATATATATATATATATATATATATATATATATATATATATATATATATATATATATATACAGTTGAATGAATATATATATATATATATATATATATATATATATATATATATATATATATATATATATATATATATATATATATATATATATATATGGAAGGGAGTACCACCTCTGGGTGGAACAATGCTGGAATATTTAATAAATGTGACTAAGGAGGGACAGTACATGTCACTTAAAAAAAATACAAAGAAGGAAATGACAAGGAGCAGAAATAATATTTAAACCGACTCATTTAAGTGGTTGGGCATCAGTCGAGAAAATGATTTGGTAGATTATGAGAACCTTCGAACTCCAGAAAATTTACATCAGCACTTCTTTTCAAATATCCTGTGTAAGTCCTCTTTGATTACTGCTCAATACTCACCTCACCTCTCTCAAAGCTTTCAGACTGTCTCAAAATATACTCTCCTGAAAAAAAGTCGGGAAAAGTATTGTATAATACATGCTTGGAATAAACTCGAAGATCAGGTTCCAAATATGTGCAAAAAAAATAACAGCTTACTGGATTGAGAAATAAGGTAGAAAGTATTGACCAGCCCCATTGAAGTGCAGGGGAGTTTTAGTGAGGATCAAAGAACATTTGTAGGAACATCAGATTTGGAGGGGTATTTAATCCACCTTCCACCACAAACATATATATTGTCTTCCTTCCACCACGAACATTTATATTTATTTTAAGAAGAAAAAGACAGCTGAGTTGCAGTTAATACGTGAGATTACAGACCGCTTCAAGCAACAGCCTGATGGAGCAGGTTATCAGCTGATAAGCCCGATCCCAGTGCGAGCTTGGAAAGGATTAGAACTCTCAAAACTAACAATAGGTAAACCAGATAAACCGCATAAAAGGCTTTTTGATCCTCTTTTAAAACTAAACACTCACTAGCGGTAACATAAATAAAGTTTGTGAAGAAGTTAGATGTCATCAACATCTAAAGAAAAAAGTTCTTGTTGATTCCATGAAGGACAGTTTTAGAGGAGTATAAGACGAGGGTGACCTGCTTGGAAGGTCATGAGGAGACAGACACTTCTCATTCGAACAACTCTCAACGTCTGTATCGGAGACGGTCTGGTCAAGCCAATGGAAAACAAAAGTTTGTGTGAAGCTGTATACTATAAACAGGCTTTACTTCCAAGTTTTAAGGTGGCGATGCCTTCTCCCGTCTTCTAACTCCTCTCTAATTCAAAATCAAATACCTTATCAATTAGAAGTTGCGCTAAATAAAGTTCTTTTGTAGTAATTAGAAGACGACAATTTAAAGAACCATTTTATCAAAGGGGTTTACGTACCATAACTGACGATTTTTAGCAATCCGTTTCATGAGATGATGTTGAGCTGAGAGAGCTGAGACATCCCTAAACACCTGGGATGATGTTGAGCTCAGACATCCCTAAAACCCTAGATATTGAGATCAGACATTTTTAAACCCCTGGGAGGATGAGCTCATGTATTCGTAAGCCCCTGGGATGAGGTTGAGCTCAAACATCTCTAAACTCATCCCCTGGAAAAATAAAATGAATAACAAATCACCAAGTGAACAGTGATAACGTCACTGGAATTTCAACTCCCAGTTCGTCCCTCAGTCAGGAGACAGTCAGATTAACTGTGATTACAATCAGCGGTCAGCCACGAACCATAAGATACCAGGCTGAGTGTGGGAGGACATTTATATTTGTCAGCGTAGGGTGAAAGGAAGGGAGGCCAGTGAACGTGGGACCATTCTGGAGAAAATCATGGGAAGCCGTTAATAATTGGCAGGGTATTGCGGTTAATTGGGAGGTGCCTTACGAAGGAACTGTGGTCGTTTCATCGAGTCTTGGTGTTTCAGTCTCAGGTAATTAGTGAGGAGTGTGGAATCTTACGTTTGATTAATTATGTGTGGTCGTGACGGAAGGAAGGAATTATCAAAGAGGGGGGAGGGGGGGGGGGGGGAAGCGCCGAGCCATAACGACTATAGAGCATTGGGAAGAGGTCAGGATAAGGATTTGAACCTCACTTGTGAAGCTACAATGAGCTGGAGAACTTTGATAATTAATAAATTAATTATTTAATTAATTAATAGTGAACGATGTTCTTCAAATACAGTGTGATATATTAGTAAACAGTTGAAATGACGGAAAATACAATTTTTACACTGATCTTTGCAAGAGTAATTTTGATCCATGATAAGTCCTTGGGATACGATTCCTTGAAGTAGCGGAGTTGGTCAATAACAGACGAGTTGAATATGTGAGGAAATTTATGGACCCATAACAAATGACTCACAGGGTCATATGTAATGACGATGTTCGTCATATGTAATCACAAGGAACACATGAAAATGGCGAGACAGTGAATGACACGTTTAAACATTATTACGAGATATATTGGGCTAAGTACATTACTGATGCTCATATAGAGGTCCAATGGATGGTGCTACAGTGAGCAACAGCGATGACGTAAATTTCAGTGCTAATAAGAAAATTAACAATGAATTTGAGTGCTTAAATCTCAAAGTGGAATATGGTGAGATAGATTTACCGATGGTGATATAAACCAATACTCATTATTATTATTTTGGTTAAGATGTTCACCTGAATTTGCAGCTACCCTGTACATGTACAGTATGATAAATTATATATTTTGTGTAAAGAGCTACGAATGTAATACTTGACAAAACTCTATCTTTCTCGCAGGATGACTGGACATACAGAGAAATGTGATTATTAGCCAACACTAGCAAACTTAGCATGCATTATGAGGATATCCTCAAGAACATGAGAGTGAATAAAGAAATTGAAAAGCATAAGGTACCTCATATTGGCAGATCTGAAGGGTCTACTGACTGGACATTCACTAATATAGTGTGTGAGATCTAGTTCTTGCTTATAGAGTTTGCACATGGAGTATCTTGCTCAAGGAGTTTACACACGGGGTGCTCGAATTGGTAGATTCGCCGCATGCAGCCAATTACCGCAGGTAACAATAGCACAAGCTGATCCCACTATCACATTTCTTTTTTTTATGTAATAGAGTTGGATTTTGTTATACCCCCAGGAAGAATGCATTCAACCTTTTTAGTAGCAAGATAATCAAGTCGAGCGGTGTAAGTAATTCAGTCATCTCAAGTTTACATACTCCAACGTGTTATCCAGACAATAAGCCGTACAACTCTACAGTGACATCCCACCATGTTTTACTTCCTCGCACAGAAACCCGTTTAAAATAAAGGTGAGCTCCTGTTGATAGTAAGAGTAGAGGGTCACAAGTAAAATAAACAACCCATCCTACAGAAATGTTTAGTACCTTTAGTAACTATTGGGTTGAAAGTACTTATATGTAGTAATCGAGCACCAGTAATCCACTTTTTAGTAATATTATGTTGATAAAGGATGGAAAAAATAAAACAAAAACAACCCTAAATATTCCTAGGCCTAGTGTAGCACGTATATGTATGTTATTAGGTTTAAAATAGCGTGTATTAGGCCTAGGACTGAGAGGAGAGATTAGGTTAGGTTAGGCCTAATGCTGCTAATAAAAAAGTTTCCGGTTAATATTCAGTGATACAAAAGTCTGTTTGACTTTTGTATCACTGATACAAAATCACTGATACGGTGAACAATATATTTGTTTTCATATTAGAACATATTATTTGTTATACCAATGACTATCTAAGTCATTTGTATAACATGGAACGATCTATTTAAGCTTCAGTAATATATATTGGTATAGAAAATATTTGCGTTTTCAAACTTTTTTCTCTACAAGATACTCTTTATGTAAACTTCTGAAGGCTGCAGCGAGGAACAATACAATACAACACCGGATGTTCTGAAAACTGTGTTCAACACTTCATCGTGGATGAAGTATCTCAAGGGCCCCCCAAACTACCTCTAACTGTTTGCAGACAAACCAACTTTCAGCTGCCGGTGTGTGGGTGTCTACTCACCTAGTTGTGCTTGCGGGGGTTGAGCACTGGCTCTTTGGTCCCGTCTCTCAACCGTCAATCAACAGGTGTACAGGTTCCTGAGCCTATTGGGCTCTATCATATCTGCACTTGAAACTGTGTATGGAGTCAGCCTCCACCACATTACTTCCTAATGCATTCCATTTGTCAACCACTCTGACACTAAAAAAGTTTTTTCTAATATATCTGTGGCTCATTTGGGCACTCAGTTTCCACCTGTGTCCCCTAGTGCGTGTGCCCCTTGTGTTAAATAGCCTGTCTTTATCAACCCTGTCGATTCCCTTGAGAATCTTGAATGTGGTGTTCATGTCCCCCTTAACTCTTCTGTCTTCCAACGAAGCGAGGTTTAATTCCCGTAGTCTCTCCTCGTAGCTCATACCTCTCAGCTCGGGTACTAGTCTGGTGGCAAACCTTTGAACCTTTTCCGGTTTAGTCTTATGCTTGACTAGATATGGACTCCATGCTGGAGCCGCATACTCCAGGACTGGTCTGACATATGTGGTATATAATGTTCTGAAAGATTCCTTACACAAGTTTCTTAAAGGCCGTTGTTATGTTAGCCAACCTGGCATATGCTGCTGATGTTATCCTCTTCATATGAACTTCAGGGGAGAAGTCTGGCGTGATATCAATCCCAAGGTCTTTCTCTCTCTCTGACTTATGAAGTATTTCATCTCCCAAATGATACCTTGTATCTGGTCTCCTGCTTCCTACCCCTATCTTCATTACATTACATTTGCTTGGGTTAAACTCTAACAGCCATTTGTTCGACCATTCCTGCAGCTTGTCCAGGTCTTCTTGAAGCCTCAAGCTGTCCTCCTCTGTCTTAATCCTTCTCATAATTTTGGCGTCGTCAGCAAACATTGAGAGGAATGAGTCTATACCCTCTGGGAGCTCATTTACTTGTATCAGAAACAGGATAGGTCAAAGTACAGAGCCCTGTGGGACTCAACTGGAGACTTCACGCAATTCTGAGGTCTCACCCCTTACTGTAACTCTCTGCTTCCTATTGCTTAAGTACTCCCTTATCCACTGGAGCGCCCTACCAGTTACTCCTGCCTGTTTCTCCAGCTTATGCATCAACCTTTTATGGGGTACTATGTCAAAGGCTTTCCGACAGTCCAAAATTTCTTTCAGATTTTGTCCAGAACAAACCAGAACTTTCAGAAACAGTCCAGAATCTCTTTATTGAAGATCAGCATTGTTCCAACTGGATAACAAAAACTGGAACGCAACTCAGAATGTATGGGGTTGATGATTTGTACCAAGAGAAACAACAACGGCACTTTCCTGCACCCTGGGAGGTTACACCCTTTCCAGTTTTAATCCCTCCCTGTCCACCTAAGAAGCAAATTAGAGATCAGCCCAAGCTTCGTCTTGAGGCAAAGCTCAACGCCTTAAGCCATATTGATGCTCTGTCCACAGAGCATTCTCTCTCTCAAATTATATACACTGATGGTTCCCTACACCGCACCACGGGTGCAGCTGGAAGTGCAGTTGTCCTGACAATGGGCGATGGCCTATACTTTGAGTGGAGAGTCCGTATAAACAACTGGGCTTCTACCCTTCAGACTGAACTATTTGCCTTGATCCTTGCACTGAAATGTGTACAAGTCTCCAAACTTGATACATTAATTGTAAGTGACTCCTTATCATCCTTAAATGCTCTCAACTCTTTAAGACATAACTGTAACATGCTCGTGTCCGAAGCTAGACACAAATACAACAAAATTATTAAGGATGGTAACAGAGTCCATTTCATGTGGTCTACATCTCATGTTGGCCTCCGAATGCATGATAGAGCTGATAAATTAGCCAAAGAATCTGCCTTTAAAGGAGCCGTTGAGTGTAACCTTGGATTGTCAATGAGCAATCTGAGAGCAGCAGTACACCGAGAACTTCAACAAGATCTTGTAGATCTGAGGCAAAGTGAAATTGACACCAGTAATTCCATCTATCATCATACTATCATGCAAGAGGAGCCACACATCTATGGATCATCCAATAAAATCAGCAGACTTCTAGATGTTACTACTGCTAGGCTTAGACTCGGTTACAAGTATCTCTGGGAATTCTCATTATCTGCTGATGTAGACCTGACCAAATGAAAACTGTGTCAACAAAATTATTCGCACACCCTCCGTCACTATGTGATGGCGTGCGAAAAGATACGTGAATTTAGAGACAATTCTATAACCAATGTTCCAGCGATGTGTCAATATTTTATTCAAAATGATCTGCTACCAGAAATTTTAGCCAAATATCCCCAGTTTGCAAACTGTAGGTAGTAACTGAGTGATTGTAACCTATCCACCGCTGCCCACTGGATGGGGGGCGGTGAGCAGGACAAACATAAATTTTGACACTAGCTCTCCACATATGTCAGTTGCTTAATTTAGAACCTGTACTTGAGGTCGATCTCGAACCCATTGTTGATGTGACGACTTATATTGAATTTTGTAACTAGCTCATCAAGATTGTAACTTGCTTAGCTAAATGAATTGTGGGGTTCAGTCCCTGAGCCCATTATGTGCCTCTGTAACCCTTTCCACTACCGCCCACAAGATGGGTATGGGGTGCATAATAAATGAACTAAACTAAACTAACAGTCCAAAAAAATGCAGTCCGCCCATCCTTCTCTTTCTTGCTTAATCTTTGTCACCTGATCGTAGAATTTTAAAAAGACTATAAGGCAAGATTTACCCTCCCTGAACCCATGTTGATGGGTTGTCACGAAGTCTCTTCTCTCCAGATGTGTTACTAGGTTTTTTCTCACAATCTTCTCCATCACCTTGCATGGTATACAAGTTAAGGACACTGGCCTGTAGTTCATTGCCTCTTGTTTGTCACCCTTTTTATATATTGGTACTACATTAGCAGTCTTCCATATTTCTGGTAGGTCTCCCGTTTCCAGTGACCTACTATACACTATGGAGAGTGGCAAACAAAGTGCTCCTGCACACTCTTTCAATACCCATGGTGGGATTCCGTCCGGCCCAACAGCTTTTCTCACGTCCAGCTCCAATAGGTGCTTCTTGACCTCATCTCTTGTAATTTCGAACCTTTCCAAGGTCACCTGGTTTGCTGCCACCTCTCCTAGCGCCGTGACTTCTCCCTGTGTGTGTGTACTCACCTATTTGTACTCACCTATTTTTGCTTGCGGGGGTTGAGCTTTGGCTCTTTGGTCCCGCCTCTCAACTGTCAATCAACAGGTGTACAGGTTCCAGAGCCTATTGGGCTCTATCATATCTACACTTGAAACTGTGTATGGAGTCAGCCTCCACCACATTACTTCCTAATGCATTCCATTTGTCAACCACTCTGACACTAAAAAAGTTCTTTCTAATATCTCTGTGGCTCATTTGGGCACTCAGTTTCCACCTGTGTCCCCTAGTGCGTGTGCCCCTTGTGTTAAACAGCCTGTCTTTATCAACCCTGTCAATTCCCTTGAGAATCTTGAGTGTGGTGATCATGTCCCCCCTAACTCTTCTGGCTTCCAACGAAGTGAGGTTTAATTCCCGTAGTCTCTCCTCGTAGCTCATACCTCTCAGCTCGGGTTCTAGTCTGGTGGCAAACCTTTGAACCTTTTCCAGTTTAGTCTTATGCTTGACTAGATATGGACTCCATGCTGGTGCCGCATACTCCAGGATTGGTCTGACATATGTGGTATATAATGTTCTGAAAGATTCCTTACGCAAGTTTCTAAAGGCCGTTCTTATGTTAGCCAACCTGGCATATGCTGCTGCTGTTATCCTCTTGATATGAGCATCAGGGGACAGGTCTGGCGTGATATCAACCCCCAGGTCTTTCTCTCTCGCGGACTCTTGAAGTATTTCATCTCCCAAGTGATACCTTGTATCTGGTCCCCTGCTTCCTACCCCTATCTTCATTACATTACATTTGCTTGGATTAAACTCTAACAGCCATTTGTTCTCCCATTCCTGCAGCTTGTCCAGGTCTTCTTGAAGCCTCAAGCTGTCCTCCTCTGTGTTAATCCTTCTCATAATTTTGGCGTCGTCAGCAAACATTGAGAGGAATGAGTCTATACCCTCTGGGAGATCATTTACGTATATCAGAAACAGGATAGGTCCAAGTACAGAGCCCTGTGGGACTCCACTGGTGACTTCACGCCAGTCTGAGGTCTCACCCCTCACTGTAACTCTCTGCTTCCTATTGTTTAGGTACTCCCTTATCCACTGGAGCGCCCTACCAGTTACTCCTGCCTGTTTCTTTAGCTTATGCATCAACCTTTTATTGGGTACTGTGTCAAAGGCTTTCCGACAGTCCAAAAAAATGCAGTCCGCCCACCCTTCTCTTTCTTGTTTAATCTTTGTCACCTGATCGTAGAATTCAATCAATCCTGTAAGGCAAGATTTACCCTCCCTGAACCCATGTTGATGGGTTGTCACGAAGTCTCTTCTCTCCAGATGTGTTACTAGGTTTTTTTCTCACAATCTTCTCCATCACCTTGCATGGTATACATGTTAAGGACACTGGCCTGTAGTTCAGTGCCTCTTGTCTGTCCCCCTTTTTGTATATTGGTACTACATTAGCAGTCTTCCATATTTCTGGTAGGTCCCGTTTCCAGTGACCTACTATACACTATGGAGAGTGGTAGGCAAAGTGCTCCTGCACACTCTTTCAAGACCCATGGCGAGATTCCATCCGGCCCAACAGCTTTTCTCACATCCAGCTCCAATAGGTCCTTCTTGACCTCATCTCTTGTAATTTCGAACCTATCCAAGGTCACCTGGTTTGCTGCCACCTCTTCTAGCGCCGCGACATCTCCCTGTTCTATTGTAAAGACCTGGAACCTTTTGTTGAGTTCTTCACACACCTCTTTGTCATTTTCTGTGTACCTGTCCTCGCCCACCTGAAGTTTCATCACCTGTTCCTTCTCTGTTGTCTTCCTCCAGATGTGACTGTGTAGTAGCTTGGGTTCGGTCTTGGCTTTATTAGCTATATCATTTTCATACCTTTTCTCAGCTGCTCTTCTCACACTGACATACTCGTTCCAGGTTCTCTGGTATCTCTCTCTACTTTCTGGTGTTCTGTTATTACGGAAGTTCCTCCATGCCCTTTTGTTCTGCTCCTTTGCTTTCATACATTCCTTATTAAACCACGGATTCTTCCTTTGCCTCTCAGTTTTTTCCTGTCGGGCTGGGACAAACCTGCTTACAGCCTCCTGACATTTTTGGGTGACATAGTCCATCATGTCTTGTACGGACTTGGTTCCGAGTTCTGTGTCCCAATGTATATCCCATAGGAATTTATTCATTTCCTCATAGTTTCCCTTTCGGTACGGCAGCCCTTTGATTCCCAGTTCTTTTTTGGGGGTGATAACTCCCAGCTCAACCAGGTACTCAAAGCTCAATACACTATGATCACTCATTCCCAAGGGGGCTTCCAACTTAACTTCCCTTATATCCGACTCATTTAGGGTAAATATCAGATCAAGCAAGGCTGGTTCATCCCCTCCTCTCATTCTTGTCGGTCCCTTGACGTGTTGACTTAGAAAGTTTCTTGTTGCCACATCCAGCAGCTTAGCACTCCTTGTGTCTGGGCCTCCATGTGGGTCTCTGTTCCCCCAATCTATCTTCCCATGGTTGAATTCTCCCATGATTAGAAGTCTGGATCCGTTCCTGCTAGCCACAGAAGCTGCTCTCTCTTTATATTGATGGTGGCCAAGTTGTTTCTATCATATTCCTGTCTGGGTCTTCTGTCATTTGGTGGGGGGTTATATATGACTACTATTATAATTTTCTGTCCTCCAGTTGCTATGGTGCCTGAAATGTAGTCACTGAAACCTTTACAGT
>NC_091163.1:21978710-21996210 GCF_040958095.1 Procambarus clarkii
TTTTCCCATGCTGGAGTGCAACTTCTCCTAGGCAACGACTTGCAGAAGACCTGCAACCAACCAACCTGATCGTCATGGACAAACCCCAGGTGTGTAACTCTGTGCCAAGTAACCCTATTCTTGAGTATGTTCCAGCAGAGGTTCAAGAGAGTGATGATGTTTCTCCTCCGGTTCTCGTGACCACCCGTGCACAAGCCGCACGTCCACAGCCAGCTGACTCTACTGCTACCGCTGTCCCTCAAGACCCTCAGAAACTACCCCGCATCTGACCAAGTTGGAGTTCCGTAAGTTGCAGAGGGAAGATCTTACTTTAACACCATTGTTTTTCCAGGCTGAGACTCAACCCGACAGTATTCCTGGGTTCTTCCTAGAGAACGACTTGCTCTACCGCAGATATAGACCCAGTAAACTGAAGGAGGAGGACGATTGGGCCAACACCGAACAACTTGTGATTCCCACCAGCCTGCGGCCCACTATTCTACACCTGGCCCATGGAGCATTCTCCCACTACGGCTTCAACAAGACTTACCATGGGATTCGTCAAGACTACTACTGGCCAGGTATGGTAAACAACGTCAAACAGTACGTAAAACAGTGTCATACATGTCAGATGGCAGGCAAACCGAACGTCTCCATTCCCAGAGCACCACTGATTCCCATACAGGTGCCTGCGGAACCTTTCCACAGACTCATAATAGACTGTGTCGGTCCTTTACCTAGGACCAGTTCAGGTAACGCCTACATCCTAACCATCCTGTGTCCTACCACCAGATTTCCCATAGCAGTTCCAGTGAAGAACATCACGGCTGCTACGGTTATCAAACATCTATTGAAGATCTTCACTCAATACGGATTTCCCAGGGAGATTCAAAGTGACTGTGGCACCAACTTCACCAGTGATCTCTTCAAAAGGACACTGGAGGAGTTCAACATCAAACAGGTATTGTCCAGCCCCTATCATCCTGCTTCACAGGGTTCTCTTGAACGTAGTCATCAGACCATCAAAGCACTCTTGAAAAAGTTTTGTAGTGAAACCTCGAAGGATTGGGATAAGCAGATTGACCTAATAATGTGTATTTTCAGAAGTCTCCCCAATGAGTCCCTAGGAGTATCTCCTTATGAGATGCTCTACGGCCGTAAGTGCCGTACTCCCCTTAAGGCTTTCAAAGACTCTCTCAGAGATGCCACCTTCAGTGAGCATCAGAATGTGCCCCAGTTTCTTCAAAACCTTCAACACATTCTAGAGAGAGTCCACCGCTTTGCTCATGATAATCTATTGAAAGCCCAGGTGAGAATGAAGACTCATTACGACCAGACCAGCAAAGTAAGAAAATTCAAGCCGGGAGACTTCGTCCTTGCTTATTTCCCTATCCCAGGTTCACCTTTACAAAACAGATTTTCAGGACCCTACTGCGTCAAAGAGTGCAGAAGCAACAACACATACGTCATAGAGACTCCAGATAGGCGGCGGAAGACCCAGCTGTGCCACGTCAACCTCCTGAAGCAATATAATGGTACTCCTCCCACTGTCTTGATTAATTGTTCTACCTTCACAGAACCCTACATCCACAGTGAGACCATCCCGGCTTCTTCTCCCGAAAGCACTGACAAGGAGTCGGCGCTTTCTAATTCCAAAATCCTTAATGATCTTCCCAAATGCTTTCAGGATAATACTCGTGCTCCTATGCCCTCTTCTAATTCCACTCTCACCTCGTCAGATAAGCCCTACATCCTCCATGTCGACACCAATGGTACCGACGATGGTGGTGTCGTGATGCAGCAACGAGGCGAGAAGAATACACCTGTCAGCGACTACTGCTACAAGGAACGACGGAACAATTGGCAAGGAGCTACTCTTCCTCATCCTGAAGCTTCAGCACTTCACTCCACACCTGAAAAGTGCTCGGTCCACCATCAATACGGACCACACCACCCTACACCTCCTGCAGCACGCCCACTTCTCATCTCAACGTCTTCTACTATGGGCTTGCTACCTGCAGAAATTCAACCTGGAGACACGCTATACCAAGAGTCTGACAACATCTTAGCCCATGATCTCTCCAGAGTTATGAAGTAGAAGCAACTCCATCCATTACTCCACCACATAACGACGTACTTCTTCCAGAACCGCAGGCTTCGGGGGAGAGTTGTGACGATAATCTCCTTCAAGAGATTGAGCCTGCTCTTCCCTCCAAAATTACGTCTTCACAATTATATAAAAAGACTATGGAAGAAATGTCCAACAACGACAACAACACCAGCACCAGCAAGGCTTGCCAGGGTGAGCAGAAACGTATGCAACCAGCCACCTGTTCGAACTCCAATCACCAAACTACCCGTTGATCGCTACGGCTCCGCTGATTGGACGCCGGTCTGGCTGCACCTGCACTCGCCCCCCAATACTACCTGATGTCTGGGGTCGCCCCAACATCAGTCCTCAGAATGTTCCGTGCTTTCGTAGCCAGCACTCCTCCCAGCTAGACGTTAGCGTGTACTGAGAGAGGTGGTGGCTTTAAGCCAATATTCCAGCACCTCCCACTTAACTTTTGTGTTGCACTTCTTATTATTTTGCCTTAACGTAACTTTCATTGTGTCATTTAAGTATTCTTATTATTTGATTCATTGATTTTATTATACATATTTGTTTGTGCATTATTTTCATGTTTTGATTTATTTAACGTAATTAAAATTTCATTGTTAAAGTTTACTTGTGTTTGTGTGTCTTCTCCTTACCTTACCACAGACGAAGTTCCAGTTTTTCTATTTTTTTTTTATAACTATGTGACGAGGCCATACCCTAGCCATAAACAGCCGAACACCAACGCGTTACCGTCACAAGTTATATATATATATATATTTAAAAAATCTGCCATTTTGTAAATTAAATAATAAATATTTAATTATTATATTTAATTTAATTTGTTTTATTAATTTAATTATTATATTTAATTAATTTGTTTTATTAATATAATTATTTAATAATTTAATAAAATAATAATTTATTAAAAAACATTAATTTGATTACTTATTTAATAAAATTAAATAATAAATAAAAAATTAAATATTGATATATACTTGTGTGTCCAAGAGGCCATCTGTGTCCCTCAGATGGTCTCCCTTATCACAGTTTGTGTCTATGGATGTGTGTCTGTGTGTGAGTGTGTATATCCCTGTGAGTGTCCGGGCGAGTGTGTGTGAGTGTGAGTGTCCGGGTGCGTGTGTGTCCAGTTATACCTGTGGGTCCAGGAGGCCATCTGTGTCCCCTCAGATGGTCTCCCTTATCACAGTCTATGGAGTGTGTGAGTGTGAGTGCCCCTGTGAGTGTTCGGGTGAGGGTGTGTGTGTGAGTGTCCGGGTTTATGTGAGGTTTGGTTCCAGGGAAACATCCTTCCCCCCACCCTTCCCATATCTCCTCCCTTATTCCCACCGTGGGTTCGAATCCCAGGTGATTAGACCTGCTCTAGGTCCATGGATCCAAGGTATCCATCCGTGGGCCCAACGGATTTCACCCCTTCCCCACTTTCCAAGGGCCAGGTCAATTCCAGCTATCCAAGGAACCTGTCGAAACAGAGGCAGCTACAGGAGGGGACACACAAATATTTGTGCCCTGCAGTTACACACCCGTTCCGACAGACTCGATCGCAATCTATCCAGATGAGAACACGTTCTCTTCCGACTAGACCACGCTGGAGTCGCTGTATGTCTCAAATTTGGTTCCTTTATTTATAGTTAGTATTTTTGGTGAATTAATTGATTTGTTTTAATTTTTTATTGACTTAGGAAAAACGATTTGGGGAGTTGGGGGGGGGAGGGGGAGGGGGGGTTGTGTGTGTAATGGATTGTCGAGATCGTGGTTGGTTAGTATTTATCTAGTTGTGTTCACCTAGTTGTGCTTGCAAGGGTTGAGCTCTACTCTTTCGGCCCGCCTCTCAACTGTCAATCAATCAATTATTACTAACTAATAAAAAACACTCCACACAAACACACCCAGGAAGCAGCCCGTAACAGCTGTCTAACGCCCAGGTACATATTTACTGCTAGGTAACAGGGGCATCAGAATGATAGAAACTCTGCTGATTTCCGTTTGTTCCATCACCGTGGGATCGAATGAGCTACGATTACGAGTCGAGAGCGACGTCCACTCAGCTATAAAGCCCCCTAGTTTGTGTATTGGTGCAAAAGATAATTTGGGAGAGGTTAAGGGAAAGGAATGATGTTTGGTGGCTTTGAAAGCTTTGGATGGGAGGGGGTTGGCAGTTATGAATTAAAATTGTTAATTATTTAAGATAGGATATATATGCAAAGACATTGCGAGATATAGTAAGAAAAGTGTTTCTGACTGAGGTTAGGTACTGTGTGATTGACTTGTATATTAGAAAAAGAACACTTATTAGAAACTTAGATGATCTTGTGAAATGTTCCTTAGCAAATAGTTGTAAATTATTGTGTAAAAGGCCTATGGTTACCTTACCCTAAACAAACACACGTGAGCACAATTAGTCCACGGGATTGAGAGAGAGTGAGAGTGAACAGCGAAATAGTAACAAAAAATGTGACAATGAGGGGAAACTATGTCATTCAAACGTTAACCATATAAATTACAGTAACACTAACCGAGCGTCCACATACATATTCCAATCAATTTACATAAATAAACATTCACTAATATATTCCTTTAAAATGGACACACGCAGATAGTTGCAGTACACATGTCAGTTCAATTACTGGTACACATAAACACTCATAGCTGGACGTGTCTGTCCATCTTGACAATAGTAGACATGTAACAAAAAATGTGACAATAATGGGAAACTATGTCATTCAAACGTATAAATGTTAACCATATAAATTACAGTAACACTAATCGCGCGCACACGTACATATGTCAATCAATTTACATAAATACACATTCACTAATGTGTACCTTTAAAATGGACACATACAGATAATTACCGTACACATGTCAGTTCAATTACAGGTACACATACACACACATAGCTTCACGTGTCTGTCGGTCTTGACAATAGTTCACATGGATACGCACACAAAACAGTCCATTATCAATTAATGTGTGTGTGTGTGTGTGTGTATTTATTTTCTCCTTGTATTTACTATATGTATCTGCAGAATCGAGTTATTAGCTCTTGGACCCCGCCTATCAAATATATGTATTTTTCCTTTTTTTATATCTACTACATCTATTTCTCTCTAACACACACACCACACACACACACACACACACACACACACACACACACACACACACACACACACACACACACACACACACACACAAACTGGAGGCCTACCGTCTAAACGGAGAGAGTTCGTTGGTTATAATCCTAATGGTCCCATATCGAATCTCAGTTGATGCAATAGCAAATCGACAGATATTCTTTAACCTGATTCGCCTGTTCACCGGCTCCCCTCCGACCGGGGAGCCAGTCGGCCGAGCGGACAGCACACTGGACACTGGACTTGTGATCGAGTGGTCCCGGGTTCGATTCCGGGCGCCGCCGAGAAACAATGGGCAGAGTTTCTTCACCCTGTGCCTCTGTTACCTTGCAGTAAAACAGGTACCTGGGTGTTAGTCAGCTGTCACGGGCTGCTTCCTGGGGGTGGAGGCCTGGTCGAGGACCGGACCGCGGGGACACTAAAGCCCCGAAATCATCTCAAGAAGAACCTCAAGAGATAAGCACAAATGAATCCATCAATGGATCCATCTATTTATCTACTTATATCTGTCAATCCATCAATCTATCTTCTCATAAACCAACCATTTATCATTATATACATTTATATTCCATTTATCCGTCCATCAACTCTTCTGTCTATCCATCCATCTACTCATATGTCTATCCATCCATCTACTCATATGTCTTTCCATCCATCCATCCATGCATCTATGCATCCGTCTATCCGTCAATGTATACATTTAGCAATCAATGTAAACATCCATCTATCTACTTATATAAATTTTCCTTTAATCTCTGTTTCACCTGCACCACTCCCCCTGTTCCCCCATCCCCATCCCTGTTTCACCTGCACCACTCCCCCTGTTCCCCCATCCCCATCCCTGTTTCACCTGCACCACTCCCCCTGTTCCCCCATCCCCATCCCTGTTTCACCTGCACCACTCCCCTGTTCCCCCATCTCCGTCCCTGTTTCACCTGCACCACTCCCTCTGTTTCTCCCTTTCATCCCTGTTTCACCTGCACCACTCCCTCTGTTTCTCCCTCTTCATCCCTGTTTCACCTGCACCACTCCAACTGTTCCCCCATCCCCATCCCTGTTTCACCTGCACCACCCCCTGTTCCCCCATCCCCATCCCTGTTTCACCTGCACCACTCCCCCTGTTCCCCCATCTCCATCCCTGTTTCACCTGCACCACTCCCTCTGTTTCTCCCTCTTCATCCCTGTTTCACCTGCACCACTCCCTCTGTTTCTCCCTCTTCATCCCAATTTCACCTGCACCATTCCCCCCTGTTTCTCCCTCTTCATCCCTGTTTCATATGCACCATTCCCCTGTTCCCCCATCCCCATCCCTGTTTCACCTGTACAGCACCCCCTGTTCCCCCCTCTTCCTCCCTGTTTCACCTGCACCACTCCCCCTGTTCCCTGTCTTCATTCCACCTCTAAATCCCGTATCCTTCCCCCCCCCCCACCACCTTTGCACCTCTTCCTTTAACTTAAATCAGGACCAATAAACTACTTTATGTGTTTAATTTAGGTTTTTTCTAAGTACGAAAAAGTCATCAGCCATCTCAAGCATTATTTTTCAATTAACTTTAATTAAATTGGTAGGGGGGGGGGGGGAGTGATAAGAATAATTAATAATTATTCCTAAATCCTTTAGCTAAAGTCAACACTGACCAACCTATGCCCGTTCCCTACCCCAGACCATTCCCTCTACAAATACATTAATTTAGTAATAATAAGCCTTAATAATATATTAAAAATAAATTTTAAAATAAATCTGTGTATGGCTGCAGCCTCCAGCATGTGGCCTCATTACATAGACAGACATTCCTTTATTTATATATAATATATATATATATATATATATATATATATATATATATATATATAATATATATAATATATAAATTTACATAAATAAATATTTACTAATATATTCCTTTAAAATTGACACAAGCGGATTAAGGCGTCCTGTACATACCAGTTGCATTGCTCCTGGCAGTATGGGTTCGAGTCACTTCTGGCATGTGAGTTTTCAGTTGCATATAGTCCTGGGGACCATTAAGGCTTGTTCGCATGTATATATATTATATATATATAATATATATATATATATAATATATATATATATATATATATATATATATATATATATATATTTAAAAAATCTGCCATATTGTAAATTAATAATAAATATTTAATTATTATATTTAATTTATTTGTTTTATAATTTAATTATTATTTAATTAATTTGTTTTATTAATATAATTATTTAATAATTTAATAAAATAATAATTTATTAAAAAACATTAATTTGATTACTTATTTAATAAAATTAAATAATAAATAAAAAATTAAATATTGATATATACTTGTGTGTCCAAGAGGCCATCTGTGTCCCCTCAGATGGTCTCCCTTATCACAGTTTGTGTCTATGGATGTGTGTCTGTGTGTGAGTGTGTATATCCCTGTGAGTGTCCGTGTGTGTGAGTGTGAGTGTCCGGGTGCGTGTGTGTCCAGTTATACCTGTGGGTCCAGGAGGCCATCTGTGTCCCCTCAGATGGTCTCCCTTATCACAGTCTATGGAAGTGTGTGAGTGTGAGTGCCCCTGTGAGTGTTCGGGTGAGGGTGTGTGTGTGAGTGTCCGGGTTTATGTGAGGTTTGGTTCCAGGGAAACATCCTTCCCCCCACCCTTCCCATATCTCCTCCCTTATTCCCACCGTGGGTTCGAATCCCAGGTGATTAGACCTGCTCTAGGTCCATGGATCCAAGGTATCCATCCGTGGGCCCAACGGATTTCACCCCTTCCCCACTTTCCAAGGGCCAGGTCAATTCCAGCTATCCAAGGAACCTGTCGAAACAGAGGCAGCTACAGGAGGGGACACACAAATATTTGTGCCCTGCAGTTACACACCCGTTCCGACAGACTCGATCGCAATCTATCCAGATGAGAACACGTTCTCTTCCGACTAGACCACGCTGGAGTCGCTGTATGTCTCAAATTTGGTTCCTTTATTTATAGTTAGTATTTTTGGTGAATTAATTGATTTGTTTTAATTTTTTATTGACTTAGGAAAAACGATTTGGGGAGTTGGGGGGGGGGGAGGGGGAGGGGGGGGGGTGTTGTGTGTGTAATGGATTGTCGAGATCGTGGTTGGTTAGTATTTATCTAGTTGTGTTCACCTAGTTGTGCTTGCAAGGGTTGAGCTCTACTCTTTCGGCCCGCCTCTCAACTGTCAATCAATCAATTATTACTAACTAATAAAAAACACTCCACACAAACACACCCAGGAAGCAGCCCGTAACAGCTGTCTAACGCCCAGGTACATATTTACTGCTAGGTAACAGGGGCATCAGAATGATAGAAACTCTGCTGATTTCCGTTTGTTCCATCACCGTGGGATCGAATGAGCTACGATTACGAGTCGAGAGCGACGTCCACTCAGCTATAAAGCCCCCTAGTTTGTGTATTGGTGCAAAAGATAATTTGGGAGAGGTTAAGGGAAAGGAATGATGTTTGGTGGCTTTGAAAGCTTTGGATGGGAGGGGGTTGGCAGTTATGAATTAAAATTGTTAATTATTTAAGATAGGATATATATGCAGAAGACATTGCGAGATATAGTAAGAAAAGTGTTTCTGACTGAGGTTAGGTACTGTGTGATTGACTTGTATATTAGAAAAAGAAGGCTTATTAGAAACTTAGATGATCTTGTGAAATGTTCCTTAGCAAATAGTTGTAAATTATTGTGTAAAAGGCCTATGGTTACCTTACCCTAAACAAACACACGTGAGCACAATTAGTCCACGGGATTGAGAGAGAGTGAGAGTGAACAGCGAAATAGTAACAAAAAATGTGACAATGAGGGGAAACTATGTCATTCAAACGTTAACCATATAAATTACAGTAACACTAACCGAGCGTCCACATACATATTCCAATCAATTTACATAAATAAACATTCACTAATATATTCCTTTAAAATGGACACACGCAGATAGTTGCAGTACACATGTCAGTTCAATTACTGGTACACATAAACACTCATAGCTGGACGTGTCTGTCCATCTTGACAATAGTAGACATGTAACAAAAAATGTGACAATAATGGGAAACTATGTCATTCAAACGTATAAATGTTAACCATATAAATTACAGTAACACTAATCGCGCGCACACGTACATATGTCAATCAATTTACATAAATACACATTCACTAATGTGTACCTTTAAAATGGACACATACAGATAATTACCGTACACATGTCAGTTCAATTACAGGTACACATACACACACATAGCTTCACGTGTCTGTCGGTCTTGACAATAGTTCACATGGATACGCACACAAAACAGTCCATTATCAATTAATGTGTGTGTGTGTGTGTGTATTTATTTTCTCCTTGTATTTACTATATGTATCTGCAGAATCGAGTTATTAGCTCTTGGACCCCGCCTATCAAATATATGTATTTTTCCTTTTTTTATATCTACTACATCTATTTCTCTCTAACACACACACACACACACACACACACACACACACACACACACACACACACACACACACACACACACACACACACACACACACACACACACAAACTGGAGGCCTACCGTCTAAACGGAGAGAGTTCGTTGGTTATAATCCTAATGGTCCCATATCGAATCTCAGTTGATGCAATAGCAAATCGACAGATATTCTTTAACCTGATTCGCCTGTTCACCGGCTCCCCTCCGACCGGGGAGCCAGTCGGCCGAGCGGACAGCACACTGGACACTGGACTTGTGATCGAGTGGTCCCGGGTTCGATTCCGGGCGCCGCCGAGAAACAATGGGCAGAGTTTCTTCACCCTGTGCCTCTGTTACCTTGCAGTAAAACAGGTACCTGGGTGTTAGTCAGCTGTCACGGGCTGCTTCCTGGGGGTGGAGGCCTGGTCGAGGACCGGACCGCGGGGACACTAAAGCCCCGAAATCATCTCAAGAAGAACCTCAAGAGATAAGCACAAATGAATCCATCAATGGATCCATCTATTTATCTACTTATATCTGTCAATCCATCAATCTATCTTCTCATAAACCAACCATTTATCATTATATACATTTATATTCCATTTATCCGTCCATCAACTCTTCTGTCTATCCATCCATCTACTCATATGTCTATCCATCCATCTACTCATATGTCTTTCCATCCATCCATCCATGCATCTATGCATCCGTCTATCCGTCAATGTATACATTTAGCAATCAATGTAAACATCCATCTATCTACTTATATAAATTTTCCTTTAATCTCTGTTTCACCTGCACCACTCCCCCTGTTCCCCCATCCCCATCCCTGTTTCACCTGCACCACTCCCCCTGTTCCCCCATCCCCATCCCTGTTTCACCTGCACCACTCCCCCTGTTCCCCCATCCCATCCCTGTTTCACCTGCACCACTCCCCCTGTTCCCCCATCTCCGTCCCTGTTTCACCTGCACCACTCCCTCTGTTTCTCCCTTTCATCCCTGTTTCACCTGCACCACTCCCTCTGTTTCTCCCTCTTCATCCCTGTTTCACCTGCACCACTCCAACTGTTCCCCCATCCCCATCCCTGTTTCACCTGCACCACTCCCCCTGTTCCCCCATCCCCATCCCTGTTTCACCTGCACCACTCCCCCTGTTCCCCCATCTCCATCCCTGTTTCACCTGCACCACTCCCTCTGTTTCTCCCTCTTCATCCCTGTTTCACCTGCACCACTCCCTCTGTTTCTCCCTCTTCATCCCAATTTCACCTGCACCATTCCCCCCTGTTTCTCCCTCTTCATCCCTGTTTCATATGCACCATTCCCCCTGTTCCCCCATCCCCATCCCTGTTTCACCTGTACAGCACCCCCTGTTCCCCCCTCTTCCTCCCTGTTTCACCTGCACCACTCCCCCTGTTCCCTGTCTTCATTCCACCTCTAAATCCCGTATCCTTCCCCCCCCCCACCACCTTTGCACCTCTTCCTTTAACTTAAATCAGGACCAATAAACTACTTTATGTGTTTAATTTAGGTTTTTTCTAAGTACGAAAAAGTCATCAGCCATCTCAAGCATTATTTTTCAATTAACTTTAATTAAATTGGTAGGGGGGGGGGGGGAGTGATAAGAATAATTAATAATTATTCCTAAATCCTTTAGCTAAAGTCAACACTGACCAACCTATGCCCGTTCCCTACCCCAGACCATTCCCTCTACAAATACATTAATTTAGTAATAATAAGCCTTAATATATTAAAAATAAATTTTAAAATAAATCTGTGTATGGCTGCAGCCTCCAGCATGTGGCCTCATTACATAGACAGACATTCTCTTTATATATATATATATATAATATATATATATATATATATATATATATATATATATATATATATATATATATAAATTTACATAAATAAATATTTACTAATATATTCCTTTAAAATTGACACAAGCGGATTAAGGCGTCCTGTACATACCAGTTGCATTGCTCCTGGCAGTATGGGTTCGAGTCACTTCTGGCATGTGAGTTTTCAGTTGCATATAGTCCTGGGGACCATTAAGGCTTGTTCGCATGTATATTATAATATATATATAATATATATATATATATATATATATATATATATATATTAAAAAATCTATATTAAATTAAATAATAAATATTTAATATTATATTTAATTTAATTTGTTTTATAATTTAATTATTATTTAATTTAATTTGTTTTATTAATATAATTATTTAATAATTTAATTAAAATAATAATTTATTAAAAAACATTAATTTGATTACTTATTTAATAAATTAAATAATAAATAAAAAATTAAATATTGATATATACTTGTGTGTCCAAGAGGCAATCTGTGTCCCCTCAGATGGTCTCCCTTATCACAGTTTGTGTCTATGGATGTGTGTCTGTGTGTGAGTGTGTATATCCCTGTGAGTGTCCGGGCGAGGGTGTGAGTGTCCGGGTGCGTGTGTGTCCAGTTATACCTGTGGGTCCAGGAGGCCATCTGTGTCCCCTCAGATGGTCTCCCTTATCACAGTCTATGGGAAGTGTGTGAGTGTGAGTGCCCCTGTGAGTGTTCGGGTGAGGGTGTGTGTGTGAGTGTCCGGGTTATGTGAGGTTTGGTTCCAGGGAAACATCCTTCCCCCCACCCTTCCCATATCTCCTCCTTATTCCCCACCGTGGGTTCGAATCCCAGGTGATTAGACCTGCTCTAGGTCCATGGATCCAAGGTATCCATCCGTGGGCCCAACGGATTTCACCCCTTCCCCACTTTCCAAGGGCCAGGTCAATTCCAGCTATCCAAGGAACCTGTCGAAACAGAGGCAGCTACAGAGGTGACACACAAATATTGTGCCCTGCAGTTACACACCCGTTCCGACAGACTCGATCGCAATCTATCCAGATGAGAACACGTTCTCTTCCGACTAGACCACGCTGGAGTCGCGTATGTCTCAAATTTGGTTCCTTTATTTATAGTTAGTATTTTTGGTGAATTAATTGATTTGTTTTAATTTTTTATTGACTTAGGAAAAACGATTTGGGGAGTTGGGGGGGGGGGGGGGGGGGAGGAGGGGGGGGGGGGTTGTGTGTGTAATGGATTGTCGAGATCGTGGTTGGTTAGTATTTATCTAGTTGTGTTCACCTAGTTGTGCTTGCAAGGGTTGAGCTCTACTCTTTCGGCCCGCCTCTCAACTGTCAATCAATCAATTATTACTAACTAATAAAAAACACTCCACACAAACACACCCAGGAAGCAGCCCGTAACAGCTGTCTAACGCCCAGGTACATATTTACTGCTAGGTAACAGGGGCATCAGAATGATAGAAACTCTGCTGATTTCCGTTTGTTCCATCACCGTGGGATCGAATGAGCTACGATTACGAGTCGAGAGCGACGTCCCACTCAGCTATAAAGCCCCCTAGTTTGTGTATTGGTGCAAAAGATAATTTGGGAGAGGTTAAGGGAAAGGAGATGATGTTTGGTGGCTTTGAAAGCTTTGGATGGGAGGGGGTTGGCAGTTATGAATTAAAATTGTTAATTATTTAAGATAGGATATATATGCAGAAGACATTGCGAGATATAGTAAGAAAAGTGTTTCTGACTGAGGTTAGGTACTGTGTGATTGACTTGTATATTAGAAAAAAGAACGCTTATTAGAAACTTAGATGATCTTGTGAAATGTTCCTAGCAAATAGTTGTAAATTATTGTGTAAAAGGCCTATGGTTACCTTACCCTAAAACAAACACACGTGAGCACAATTAGTCCACGGGATTGAGAGAGAGTGAGAGTGACAGCGAAATAGTAACAAAAAATGTGACAATGAGGGGAAACTATGTCATTCAAACGTTAACCATATAAATTACAGTAACACTAACCGAGCGTCCACATACATATTCCAATCAATTTACATAATAAAACATTCACTAATATATTCCTTTAAAATGGACACACGCAGATAGTTTGCAGTACACATGTCAGTTCAATTACTGGTACACATAAACACTCATAGCTGGACGTGTCTGTCCATCTTGACAATAGTAGACATGTAACAAAAAATGTGACAATAATGGGAACTATGTCCATTCAAACGTATAAATGTTAACCATATAAATTACAGTAACACTAATCGCGCGCACACGTACATATGTCAATCAATTTACATAAATACACATTCACTAATGTGTACCTTTAAAATGGACACATACAGATAATTAACCGTACACATGTCAGTTCAATTACAGGTACACATACACACACATAGATTCACCGTGTCTGTCGGTCCTTGACAATAGTTCACATGGATACGCACACAAAACAGTCCATTATCAATTAATGTGTGTGTGTTGTGTGTGTATTTATTTTCTCCTTGTATTTACTATATGTATCTGCAGAATCGAGTTATTAGCTCTTGGAACCCCGCCTATCAAATATATGTATTTTTCCTTTTTTATATCTACTACATCTATTTCTCTCTAACACCACACACACACACACACACACACACACAAACTGGAGGACTACCGTCTAAACGGAGAGAGTTCGTTGGTTATAATCCTAATGGTCCATATCGAATCTCAGTTGATGCAAATAGCAAATCGACAAGATATTCTTTAACCTGATTCGCCTGTTCACCGGCTCCCCTCCGACCGGGGAGCCAGTCGGCCGAGCGGACAGCCACCTGGACACTGGACACTGGACTTGTGATCGAGTGGTCCCGGGTTCGATTCCGGGCGCCGCCGAGAAACAATGGGCAGAGTTTCCTTCACCCTGTGCCTCTGTTACCTTGCAGTAAAACAGGTACCTGGGTGTTAGTCAGCTGTCACGGGCTGCTTCCTGGGGGTGGAGGCCTGGTCGAGGACCGGACCGCGGGGACACTAAAGCCCCGAAATCATCTCAAGAAGAACCTCAAGAGATAAGCACAAATGAATCCATCAATGGATCCATCTATTTATCTACTTATATCTGTCAATCCATCAATCTATCTTCCATAAACCAACCATTTATCATTATATACATTTATATTCCATTTATCCGTCCATCAACTCTTCTGTCTATCCATCCATCTACTCATATGTCTATCCATCCATCTACTCATATGTCTTTCCATCCATCCATGCATCTATGCATCCGTCTATCCGTCAATGTATACATTTAGCAATCAATGTAAACATCCATCTATCTACTTATATAAATTTTCCTTTAATCTCTGTTTCACCTGCACCACTCCCCCTGTTCCCCCATCCCCATCCCTTTTCACCTGCACCACTCCCCCTGTTCCCCCATCCCCATCCCTGTTTCACCTGCACCACTCCCCCTGTTCCCCCATCCCCATCCCTGTTTCACCTGCACCACTCCCCTGTTCCCCCATCTCCGTCCCTTTCACCTGCACCACTCCCTCTGTTTCTCCCTTTCATCCCTGTTTCACCTGCACCACTCCCTCTGTTTCTCCCTCTTCATCCCTGTTTCACCTGCACCACTCCAACTGTTCCCCCATCCCCATCCCTGTTTCACCTGCACCACTCCCCCTGTTCCCCCATCCCCATCCCTGTTTCACCTGCACCACTCCCCCTGTTCCCCCATCTCCATCCCTGTTTCACCTGCACCACTCCCTCTGTTTCTCCCTCTTCATCCCTGTTTCACCTGCACCACTCCCTCTGTTTCTCCCTCTTCATCCCAATTTCACCTGCACCATTCCCCCCTGTTTCTCCTCTTCATCCCTGTTTCATATGCACCATTCCCCCTGTTCCCCCATCCCCATCCCTGTTTCACCTGTACAGCACCCCCTGTTCCCCCCTCTTCCTCCCTGTTTCACCTGCACCACTCCCCCTGTTCCCTCTCTTCATTCCACCTCTAAATCCCGTATCCTTCCCCCCCCCCACCACCTTTGCACCTCTTCCTTTAACTTAAATCAGGACCAATAAACTACTTTATGTGTTTAATTTAGGTTTTTTCTAAGTACGAAAAAGTCTTCAGCCATCTCAAGCATTATTTTTCAATTAACTTTAATTAAATTGGTAGGGGGGGGGGGGGAGTGATAAGAATAATTAATAATTATTCCTAAATCCTTTAGCTAAAGTCAACACTGACCAACCTATGCCCGTTCCCTACCCCAGACCATTCCCTCTACAAATACATTAATTTAGTAATAATAAGCCTTAATAATATATTAATAAATAAATTTTAAAATAAATCTGTGTATGGCTGCAGCCTCCAGCATGTGGCCTCATTACATAGACAGACATTCTCTTTATTTATATATATATATATATATATATATATATATATATATATATATATATATATATATATATATATATAAATTTACATAAATAAATATTTACTAATATATTCCTTTAAAATTGACACAAGCGGATTAAGGCGTCCTGTACATACCAGTTGCATTGCTCCTGGCAGTATGGGTTCGAGTCACTTCTGGCATGTGAGTTTTCAGTTGCATATAGTCCTGGGGACCATTAAGGCTTGTTCGCATGTATATATATATATATATATATATATATATATATATATATATATATATATATATATATATATATATATATATATATATATATTTAAAAAATCTGCCATATTTGTAAATTAAATAATAATATTTAATTATTATATTTAATTTAATTTATTATTAATATTATATTATTAATTGTTTTATTAATATAATTATTTAATAATTTAATAAAATAATAATTTATTAAAAAACATTAATTTGATTACTTATTTAATAAAATTAAATAATAAATAAAAAATTAAATATTGATATATACTTGTGTGTCCAAGAGGCCATCTGTGTCCCCTCAGATGGTCTCCCTTATCACAGTTTGTGTCTATGGATGTGTGTCTGTGTGTGAGTGTGTATATCCCTGTGAGTGTCGGGCGAGTGTGTGTGAGTGTGAGTGTCCGGGTGCGTGTGTGTCCAGTTATACCTGTGGGTCCAGGAGGCCATCTGTGTCCCCTCAGATGGTCTCCCTTATCACAGTCTATGGAGTGTGTGAGTGTGAGTGCCCCTGTGAGTGTTCGGGTGAGGGTGTGTGTGTGAGTGTCCGGGTTTATGTGAGGTTTGGTTCCAGGGAAACATCCTTCCCCCACCCTTCCCATATCTCCTCCCTTATTCCCACCGTGGGTTCGAATCCCAGGTGATTAGACCTGCTCTAGGTCCATGGATCCAAGGTATCCATCCGTGGGCCCAACGGATTTCACCCCTTCCCCACTTTCCAAGGGCCAGGTCAATTCCAGCTATCCAAGGAACCTGTCGAAACAGAGGCAGCTACAGGAGGGGACACACAAATATTTGTGCCCTGCAGTTACACACCCGTTCCGACAGACTCGATCGCAATCTATCCAGATGAGAACACGTTCTCTTCCGACTAGACCACGCTGGAGTCGCTGTATGTCTCAAATTTGGTTCCTTTATTTATAGTTAGTATTTTTGGTGAATTAATTGATTTGTTTTAATTTTTTATTGACTTAGGAAAAACGATTTGGGGAGTTGGGGGGGGGAGGGGGAGGGGGGGTTGTGTGTGTAATGGATTGTCGAGATCGTGGTTGGTTAGTATTTATCTAGTTGTGTTCACCTAGTTGTGCTTGCAAGGGTTGAGCTCTACTCTTTCGGCCCGCCTCTCAACTGTCAATCAATCAATTATTACTAACTAAAAAAAACACTCCACACAAACACACCCAGGAAGCAGCCCGTAACAGCTGTCTAACGCCCAGGTACATATTTACTGCTAGGTAACAGGGGCATCAGAATGATAGAAACTCTGCTGATTTCC
>NC_091163.1:21998710-22021210 GCF_040958095.1 Procambarus clarkii
TCTCTCTCTCCCCCCCTCTCTCTCCCTCCCCTCTCTCGCTCCCACCCCTCTCTCTGTTCCCCCCCTCTCTCTCTCTTCCTCCCCCTCTCTCCCTCTCCCCCTCTCTCTCCCTCCCCCTCTCTCTCACTCTCCCCCTCTCCCTCCCTCTCCCCCTCTCTCTCCTCCCCCTCTCCTCCTCTCCCCTCTCTCTCCCTCTCCTCCCCCTCTCCCCTCTCTCTCCCTCCCCCCTCTCTCTCCCTCCCCCCTCTCTCTCCCTCCCCCTCTCTCTCCCCCTCCCCCCTCTCTCTCCCCCTCCCCCCTCTCTCTCCCCCTCCCCCTCTCTCTCCCCCTCCCCCTCTCTCTCTCCCCTCCCTCTCTCTCCCCTCTCTCTCTCCCCCTCTCTCTCCCTCACCCCCTCTCTCCCCCCCTCTCTCTCCCTCCCCTCTCTCTCTCCCTCCCCTCTCTCGCTCCCACCCCTCTCTCTCTTCCTCCCCCTCTCTCTCTTCCTCCCCCCTCTCTCTCCCTCCCCTCTCTCGCTCCCACCCCTCTCTCTGTTCCTCCCCTCTCTCTCTCTTCCTCCCCCCCTCTCTCTCCTCCCCTCTCTCTCCCTTCCCCTCTCTCTCTCTGTTTCTGTCTCTCTCTCTCTCTCTCTCTCTCTCTCTTCTCTCTCTCTCTCTCACACACACACACACACTCATAGGGAAATCATGGAAGGGAGACGAACTCTGACTGCCAAACGCAGGAAATTCACAACTGGAACAAACACAGAGGATGGGATGGAACAGGAAGCCTGGATGAAGGAAGTACTCCAGCAAATGCAGAATGAATTCAGTGAAGGACTGAGGGTAATGAGGGAGACAGTAGCCAACCTGCAAGATGATTTAAGGGCAGCAAAGGAGGAGATAAGATACCTAAAGGAGACTCTTCCACAATACCAGGCACAAACCGTACCCCAGGGAGATGGGAATGCTACTGTGGAGGGGACCACCACAACCCAGATCTCATTTGCTGAAATGCTTAAAAAGAGCCCTGAAGCTAGGTCTGCGGTTAAGGAAGTTGCCATGGAAGTGGCTTCCTCTCAGGAAGCAGCTAGATGTACTAGCCGGCTGATAGAGAGAAATAGAGCAGTAGTAGTAGCAGGCATTGAAGAACAAACAGGGACCAGACCAAAGGAGCGGAGAGACAAGGACAAAAACATGATTAAAGAGATCCTTAAAGAGGTAAGGATGGAGGGAGCTGAGCGAAATGTTGAAAAGGTTTTCAGGCTTGGAAAGTACAACAAGGACAGAGACCGAATGATAAAGGTGGTTTTCATGAGCGAAATCGCGAAAGAGGAACTGCTAGCAAGGAAGTGTTGTCTAAAAGGTGTAGAGAAGTTCAAGAAAATATTCCTGCAGAGGGATATGACAAGGGAAGAGAGAATACGGACAGCAGACGCGAGGAAGGAGCGCAGGGAGAGAGAAGGAAATCAGAGTACCACAACCCAGAACCCTACAATCCCAGAGGGAAGTGGAGAACCCTCCTCAAACAGTGCAACAGCCACAGGGATTGGGGCACCACCCCCAAATTCTACCCAACAGACACCCAACCTGCCCCATCCCCTGTCAGCCCCCCACTAAGTACCCACCTAGGGCACCCTCCCCCCACCCACCCCCTCCCCCCACTCACCCCCCTTCTCCCCCTCACCCCTCTCCCCAGGACCTCCCTTCTCCCACATGCCTTCCCGTCTCTCCCACCCCCATGCCCTCCCTTCTCCCCCTCCCCCCTAAGCCCCCCACTCTCCCCCACCCCACCTAAGTCTTCCCCTCTCCCCACTCCCCTAAACCCTCCCCTCTTCCTCACCCACCTCAGCCCTCCCTTTTCCCCCACGCCCCCCAAGCCCTCCACCCTTTTCTCTCCCCCAAGCCCCCCCATCTCCCCTATCCCCCACAGCCTCTCCTCCCCCCATGCTTCCCCAACCCTCCCTCTCTTACCCCCTGTACCCTCCCCCTCTTATCCACCCCCTGTACCCTCCCCTCTTATCCACCCCCTGTACCCTCCCCCTCTTATCCACCCCCTGTACCCTCCCCCTCTCCCCACCACCCCAAGCCCTCCCTCCTCCACCAATCCCCCCGTGCCAGGTCCCCCCAGCTCCCACTCACCCCAGATCCCAAAGGTCCCCCCCAGAAAAGAAGCAGAAGAGAGTCAGTTTCAGGGTGATGTACTCAAACATAGATGGGATCACAAGCAAGACAAGTGAACTAAGGGAAAGAGCACAAGAAGTTAACCCAGATGTAATCGGACTCACTGAAACAAAACTCTCTGGAATCATAACGAATGCCGTGTTTCCCCAGGAGTATACAGTAATAAGGAAAGAGAGGGAAGGTAGAGGAGGAGGCGGAGTGGCCCTACTCATGAGAAGGGAATGGAGTTTTAAGGAGATGGCCATCCCGGGCTGTGAGGAGTTCAGAGACTACATAGCAGGCACCATAACAATGGGAGGACCAAGAATAGTAGTAGCAGTAATATACAACCCTCCACCAAATGACAGGAGACCCAGTCAAGAGTATGAAAACAACAACAAGGCAGTTAACACTATAATTGAGAGGGCAGCCTCTGCTGCCTGTAGAAATAGATCCCACCTGCTCATCATGGGCGACTTCAATCACGGAAAGATTGACTGGGAGAACAAGGAACCGCATGGAGGCGAGGATACGTGGAGAGCCAAACTATTGGAGGTGGTGACAAGCAACTTTTTAACGCAGCATGTCGGAGAACCCACAAGGATGAGAGGCAATGACGAACCAGCGAGACTCGACCTAGTCTTCACTCTGAACGACTCCGACATAAGAGAAATCGGTTTTGAGGACCCAGTAGGAATGAGCGACCACAGTGTACTGGTGTTGAGTACTTGATTGAAGAAGGGTTATTGAACTCGAGGAGGGATACCGAAACCAAAAGGTTAGCATACCGAAAGGGAAACTATGAGGGGATAAGAAAATTCCTAACAGATATAGCATGGGAAACAGAGCTCAGGGGAAAGACGGCCCAAGATATGATGGATTACATCACGCAGAAGTGCAAGGACGCAGCAAACAAGTTTGTCCCAGTCCAAAAGGAAAACAGAGAAATGAAGATGAGAAACCCATGGTTTAATCAAAGATGTAGGCTAGCTAAGCAGCAAAGTAAAAGGGCATGGAGAAACTATAGGAATAACAGGACACTGGAGAGCAGAGAAAGATACCAGAATGCCAGGAATGAATATGTCAGGATGAGAAGAGAGGCAGAAAGACAATACGAAAATGACATCGCAAGCAAGGCAAAGACTCAGCCTAAATTGTTGCATAGCCACATTAGGAGAAAAACAACAGTAAAGGAACAGGTTATGAGATTAAGGATAGGGGCGGAAGGATTCACTACAAATGACAAGGAAGTGTGTGAGGAATTGAATAAGAAATTCCAGGAGGTCTTCACCTTAGAACAAGGAGAAATTCCAGAGGTAAGTGAGGGAATAGCTAACCAGGAACCACTGGAAGAGTTTGAGATTACCAGTGGGGAAGTAAGGAAGTGTTTACTAGAGTTGGACGTGACGAAGGCTATAGGCCCAGATGGAATCTCCCCTTGGGTTCTAAAGGAAGGAGCAAGAGAACTGAGCCTACCACTCTCCATAGTGTATAACAAATCACTGGCAACAGGGGAACTGCCAGATATTTGGAAAGCAGCTAACGTAGTCCCGATATACAAGAAAGGGGATAGACAGGAGGCACTGAACTACAGGCCAGTGTCCCTAACCTGCATACCATGCAAGCTGATGGAGAAGATTGTGCGAAAAAAACTAGTGGAGCATCTGGAGCGAAGGAACTTTGTAACACAGCATCAACATGGGTTCAGGGATGGCAGGTCCTGCCTCACAGGGTTACTTGAATTCTACGACCAGGCAACAAAAATAAGGCAAGAAAGAGAAGGGTGGGCAGACTGCATATTTTTGGATTGTCAGAAAGCCTTTGATACAGTGCCACACAAGAGGCTAGTGCGAAAGTTGGAGATGCAGGCTGGAGTGAGAGGGAAGGTACTCCGGTGGATAGAGGAATACCTAAGCAACAGGAGACAACGAGTCTGTGTGAGGGGTGAAGTCTCAGATTGGCGAGACGTCACAAGTGGAGTCCCGCAGGGGTCAGTCCTCGGACCTATACTGTTTCTGGTATATGTAAATGATCTCCCACAGGGTATAGATTCGTTCCTCTCAATGTTTGCCGACGATGCAAAAATTATGAGGAGGATTGAAACAGAGGATGATAGTAGGAGGCTACAAGATGACCTGGATAGACTGAGTGAATGGTCCAACAAATGGCTGTTGAAGTTCAACCCGAGTAAATGCAAAGTAATGAAACTAGGCAGTGGAAACAGGAGGCCAGGCACAGGATACAGAATAGGAGATGAAGTACTTAATGAAACAGACAGAGAGAAAGATCTAGGAGTTGATATCACACCAAACCTGTCTCCTGAAGCCCACATAAAGAGAATAACGTCTGCGGCATATGCGAGGCTGGCTAACATCAGAACGGCGTTCAGGAACCTGTGTAAGGAATCATTCAGAATCTTGTACACCACATATGTAAGACCAATCCTGGAGTATGCGGCCCCAGCATGGAGCCCGTACCTTGTCAAGCACAAGACGAAGCTGGAAAAAGTCCAAAGGTATGCTACTAGACTAGTCCCAGAACTAAGAGGCATGAGTTATGAGGAAAGGCTGCGGGAAATGCACCTCACGACACTGGAAGACAGAAGAGTAAGGGGAGACATGATCACAACCTACAAAATCCTCAGGGGAATCGACCGGGTAAACAAGGACGAACTTTTCAACACTGGTGGGACGCGAACAAGGGGACACAGGTGGAAGCTGAGTACCCAAATGAGCCACAGAGACGTTAGAAAGAACTTTTTCAGTGTCAGAGTAGTTAGCAAATGGAATGCATTAGGAAGTGATGTGGTGGAGGCTGACTCCATTCACAGTTTCAAATGTAGATATGATAGAGCCCAATAGGCTCAGGAATCTGTACACCAGTTGATTGACGGTTGAGAGGCGGGACCAAAGAGCCAGAGCTCAACCCCCGCAAGCACAATTAGGTGAGTACAATTAGGTGAGTACACACACACACACAACTGGAGGCCTACCATCTAAACGGAGAGAGTTCGTTGGTTATAATCCTAATGGTCCCATATCGAATCTCAGTTGATGCAATAGCAAATCGACAGATATTCTTTAACCTGATTCGCCTGTTCACCGGCTCCCCTCCGACCGGGGAGCCAGTCGGCCGAGCGGACAGCACACTGGACACTGGACTTGTGATCGAGTGGTCCCGGGTTCGATTCCGGGCGCCGCCGAGAAACAATGGGCAGAGTTTCTTTCACCCTGTGCCTCTGTTACCTTGCAGTAAAACAGGTACCTGGGTGTTAGTCAGCTGTCACGGGCTGCTTCCTGGGGGTGAAGGCCTGGTCGAGGACCGGACCGCGGGGACACTAAAGCCCCGAAATCATCTCAAGAAGAACCTCAAGAGATAAGCACAAATGAATCCATCAATGGATCCATCTATTTATCTACTTATATCTGTCAATCCATCAATCTATCTTCCCATAAACCAACCATTTATCATTATATACATTTATATTCCATTTATCCGTCCATCAACTCTTCTGTCTCTCCATCCATCTACTCATATGTCTATCCATCCATCTACTCATATGTCTTTCCATCCATCAGATAGACGGATGCATCTATGCATCCGTCTATCCGTCAATGTATATATTTAGCAATCAATGTAAACATCCATCTATCTACTTATATAAATTTTCGTTTAATCTCTGTTTCACCTGCACCACTCCCCCTGTTCCCCCATCCCCATCCCTTTTTCACCTGCACCACTCCCCCTGTTCCCCCATCCCCATCCCTGTTTCACCTGCACCACTCCCCCTGTTCCCCCATCCCCATCCCTGTTTCACCTGCACCACTCCCTCTGTTCCCCCATCTCCATCCCTGTTTCACCTGCACCACTCCCTCTGTTTCTCCCTCTTCATCCCTGTTTCACCTGCACCACTCCCTCTGTTTCTCCCTCTTCATCCCTGTTTCACCTGCACCACTCCCCCTGTTCCCCCATCCCCATCCCTGTTTCACCTGCACCACTCCCCCTGTTCCCCCATCCCCATCCCTGTTTCACCTGCACCACTCCCCCTGTTCCCCCATCTCCATCCCTGTTTCACCTGCACCACTCCCTCTGTTTCTCCCTCTTCATCCCTGTTTCACCTGCACCACTCCCTCTGTTTCTCCCTCTTCATCCCTGTTTCACCTGCACCACTCCCCCTGTTTCTCCCTCTTCATCCCTGTTTCATATGCACCATTCCCCCTGTTCCCCCATCTCCATCCCTGTTTCACCTGCAACACTCCCTCTGTTTCTCCCTCTTCATCCCTGTTTCACCTGCACCACTCCCTCTGTTTCTCCCTCTTCCTCCCTGTTTCACCTGCACCACTCCCCCTGTTCCCTCTCTTCATTCCACCTCTAAATCCCGTATCCTTCCCCCCCCCCCACCACCTTTGCACCTCTTCCTTTAACTTAAATCAGGACCAATAAACTACTTTATGTGTTTAATTTAGGTTTTTTCTAAGTACGAAAAAGTCTTCAGCCATCTCAAGCATTATTTTTCAATTAACTTTAATTAAATTGGTAGGGGGGTGGGGGGGAGTGATAAGAATAATTAATAATTATTCCTAAATCCTTTAGCTAAAGTCAACACTGACCAACCTATGCCCGTTCCCTACCCCATACCATTCCCTCTACAAATACATTAATTTAGTAATAATAAGCCTTAATAATATATTAATAAATAAATTTTAAAATAAATCTGTGTATGGCTGCAGCCTCTAGCATGTGGCCTCATTACATAGACAGACATTCTCTTTATATATATATATATATATATATATATATATATATATATATATATATATAGATATATATATATATATATATATATATATATATATATATATATATATATATATATATATATTATATATATATATATATATATATATATAATTTAAAAAATCTGCCATATTTGTAAATTAAATAATAAATATTTAATTATATATTTAATTTAATTTGTTTTATTAATATAATATTAGTAATTTAATAAAATAATAATTTATTAAAAAACATTAATTTGATTACTTATTTAATAAAATTAAATAATAAATAAAAAATTAAATATTGATATATACTTGTGTGTCCAAGAGGCCATCTGTGTCCCCTCAGATGGTCTCCCTTATCACAGTTTGTGTCTATGGATGTGTGTGAGTGTGTATATCCCTGTGAGTGTCCGGGCGAGTGTGTGTGAGTGTGAGTGTCCGGGTGCGTGTGTGTCCAGTTATACCTGTGGGTCCAGGAGGCCATCTGTGTCCCCTCAGATGGTCTCCCTTATCACAGTCTATGGGAGTGTGTGAGTGTGAGTGCCCCTGTGAGTGTTCGGGTGAGGGTGTGTGTGTGAGTGTCCGGGTTTATGTGAGGTTTGGTTCCAGGGAAACATCCTTCCCCCCACCCTTCCCATATCTCCTCCCTTATTCCCACCGTGGGTTCGAATCCCAGGTGATTAGACCTGCTCTAGGTCCATGGATCCAAGGTATCCATCCGTGGGCCCAACGGATTTCACCCCTTCCCCACTTTCCAAGGGCCAGGTCAATTCCAGCTATCCAAGGAACCTGTCGAAACAGAGGCAGCTACAGGAGGGGACACAAATATTTGTGCCCTGCAGTTACACACCCGTTCCGACAGACTCGATCGCAATCTATCCAGATGAGAACACGTTCTCTTCCGACTAGACCACGCTGGAGTCGCTGTATGTCTCAAATTTGGTTCCTTTATTTATAGTTAGTATTTTTGGTGAATTAATTGATTTGTTTTAATTTTTTATTGACTTAGGAAAAACGATTTGGGGAGTTGGGGGGGGGGGGAGGGGGAGGGGGGGTTGTGTGTGTAATGGATTGTCGAGATCGTGGTTGGTTAGTATTTATCTAGTTGTGTTCACCTAGTTGTGCTTGCGAGGGTTGAGCTCTACTCTTTCGGCCCGCCTCTCAACTGTCAATCAATCAATTATTACTAACTAATAAAAAACATTCCACACAAATACACCCAGGAAGCAGCCTGTAACAGCTGTCTAACGCCCAGGTACATATTTACTGCTAGGTAACAGGGGCATCAGAATGATAGAAACTCTGCTGATTTCCGTTTGTTCCATCACCGTGGGATCGAATGAGCTACGATTACGAGTCGAGAGCGACGTCCACTCAGCTATAAAGCCCCCTAGTTTGTGTATTGGTGCAAAAGATAATTTGGGAGAGGTTAAGGGAAAGGAATGATGTTTGGTGGCTTTGAAAGCTTTGGATAGGAGGGGGGTTGGCAGTTATGAATTAAAATTGTTAATTATTTAAGATAGGATATATATGCAGAAGACATTGTGAGATATAGTAAGAAAAGTGTTTCTGACTGAGGTTAGGTACTGTGTGATTGACTTGTATATTAGAAAGAAGAACACTTATTAGAAACTTAGATGATCTTGTGAAATGTTCCTTAGCAAATAGTTGTAAATTATTGTGTAAAAGGCCTATGGTTACCTTACCCTAAACAAACACACGTGAGCACAATTAGTCCACAGGATTGAGAGAGAGTGAGAGTGAACAGCGAAATAGTAACAAAAAATGTGACAATTAGGGGAAACTATGTCATTCAAACGTTAACCATATAAATTACAGTAACACTAACCGAGCGTCCACATACATATTGCAATCAATTTACATAAATAAACATTCACTAATATATTCCTTTAAAATGGACACACGCAGATAGTTGCAGTACACATGTCAGTTCAATTACTGGTACACATAAACACTCATAGCTGGACGTGTCTGTCCATCTTGACAATAGTAGACATGTAACAAAAAATGTGACAATAATGGGAAACCATGTCATTCAAACGTATAAATGTTAACCATATAAATTACAGTAACACTAATCGCGCGCACACGTACATATGTCAATCAATTTACATAAATACACATTCACTAATGTGTACCTTTAAAATGGACACATACAGATAATTACCGTACACATGTCAGTTCAATTACAGGTACACATACACACACATAGATTCACGTGTCTGTCGGTCTTGACAATAGTTCACATGGATACGCACACAAAACAGTCCATTATCAATTAATGTGTGTGTGTGTGTGTGTGTGTATTTATTTTCTCCTTGTATTTACTATATGTATCTGCAGAATCGAGTTATTAGCTCTTGGACCCCGCCTATCAAATATATGTATTTTTCCTTTTTTTATATCTACTACATCTATTTCTCTCTAACACACACACACACACACACACACACACACACACACACACACACACACACACACACACACACACACACACACACACACACACACAAGCTGGAGGCCTACCGTCTAAACGGAGAGAGTTCGTTGGTTATAATCCTAATGGTCCCATATCGAATCTCAGTTGATGCAATAGCAAATCGACAGATATTCTTTAACCTGATTCGCCTGTTCACCGGCTCCCCTCCGACCGGGGAGCCAGTCGGCCGAGCGGACAGCACACTGGACACGACTTGTGATCGAGTGGTCCCGGGTTCGATTCCGGGCGCCGCCGAGAAACAATGGGCAGAGTTTCTTTCACCCTGTGCCTCTGTTACCTTGCAGTAAAACAGGTACCTGGGTGTTAGTCAGCTGTCACGGGCTGCTTCCTGGGGGTGGAGGACTGGTCGAGGACCGGACCGCGTGGACACTAAAGCCCCGAAATCATCTCAAGAAGAACCTCAAGAGATAAGCACAAATGAATCCATCAATGGATCCATCTATTTATCTACTTATATCTGTCAATCCATCAATCTATCTTCCCATAAACCAACCATTATCATTATATACATTTATATTCCATTTATCCGTCCATCAACTCTTCTGTCTATCCATCCATCTACTCATATGTCTTCCATCCATCTACTCATATGTCTTTCCGTCCATCAGATAGACGGATGCATCTATGCATCCGTCTATCCGTCCTGATATATTTAGCAATCAATGTAAACATCCATCTATCTACTTATATAAATTTTCCTTTAATCTCTGTTTCACCTGCACCACTCCCCCTGTTCCCCCATCCCCATCCCTGTTTCACCTGCACCACTCCCCCTGTTCCCCCATCCCTGTTTCACCTGCACCACTCCCCCTGTTCCCCATCCCATCCCTGTTTTCACCTGCACCACTCCCTCTGTTTCTCCCTTTTCATCCCTGTTTCACCTGCACCACTCCCTCTGTTTCTCCCTCTTCATCCCTGTTTCACCTGCACCACTCCCCCTGTTCCCCATCCCCATCCCTGTTTCACCTGCACCACTCCCCTGTTCCCCCATCCCCATCCCTGTTTCACCTTCACCACTCCCCCTGTTCCCCTATCTCCATCCTGTTTCACCTGCACCACTCCCTCTGTTTCTCCCTCTTCATCCCTGTTTCACCTGCACCACTCCCTCTGTTTCTCCCTCTTCATCCCTGTTTCACCTGCACCACTCCCCCTGTTTCTCCCTCTCATCCCTGTTTCATATGCACCATTCCCCCTGTTCCCCCATCCCCATCCCTGTTTCACCTGTACAGCACCCCCTGTTCCCCCTCTTCCTCCCTGTTTCACCTGCACCACCCCCTGTTCCCCCATCCCCATCCCTGTTTCACCTTCACCACTCCCCCTGTTCCCCCATCTCCATCCCTGTTTCACCTGCACCACTCCCTCTGTTTCTCCCTCTTCATCCCTGTTTCACCTGCACCACTCCCTCTGTTTCTCCCTCTTCATCCCTGTTCACCTGCACCACTCCCCCTGTTTCTCCCTCTTCATCCCTGTTTCATATGCACCATTCCCCCTGTTCCCCCATCCCCATCCCTGTTTCACCTGTACAGCACCCCCTGTTCCCCCTCTTCCTCCCTGTTTCACCTGCACCACTCCCCCTGTTCCTCTCTTCATTCCACCTCTAAATCCCGTATCCTTCCCCCCCACCACCTTTGCACCTCTTCCTTTAACTTAAATCAGGACCAATAAACTACTTATGGGTTCGAGTCACTTCTGGGGTGTGAGTTTTCAGTTGCATATGTCCTGGGGACCATTCAGGCTTGTTCGCATTTGTGTTCCTCACGTGTGCCCCAAAGAATGAGGTGATTTGGTAAAATGCTATGCCCAAGATAACTATCCGAGTGCCGGCGGTGGTGTGGTTCATATAGCCTCGGCTATCACCTCATTATGTCCGGTCGTGATGGTCAAGTGGATTAAGGCGTCTTGTACATACCAGTTGCGTTGCTTCTGGGAGTATGGGTTCGAGTCACTTCTGGGGTGTGAGTTTCAGTTGCATATGTCCTGGGGACCATTCAGGCTTGTTCGCATTTGTGTTCCTCACGTGTGCCCAAAGAATGAGGTGATTTGGTAAAATGCTATGCCCAAGATAAACTATCCGAGTGCCGGCGTGGGGTGGTTCATATAGCCTCGGCTATCACTCATTATGTCCGGTCGTGATGGTCAAGTGGATTAAGGCGTCTTGTACATACCAGTTGCGTTGCTTCTGGAGTATGGGTTCGAGTCACTTCGGGTGTGAGTTTTCAGTTGCATATGTCCTGGGGACCATTCAGCTTGTTCGCATTTGTGTTCCTCACGTGTGCCCCAAAGAATGAGGTGATTTGGTAAAATGCTATGCCCAAGATAACTATCCGAGTGCCGGCGGTGGGGTGGTTCATATAGCCTCGGCTATCACCTCATTATGTCCGGTCGTGATGGTCAAGTGGATTAAGGCGTCTTGTACATACCAGTTGCGTTGCTTCTGGGAGTATGGGTTCGAGTCACTTCTGGGTGTGAGTTTTCAGTTGCATATGTCCTGGGGACCATTCAGGCTTGTTCGCATTTGTGTTCCTCACGTGTGCCCCAAAGAATGAGGTGATTTGGTAAAATGCTATGCCCAAGATAACTATCCGAGTGCCGGCGGTGGGGTGGTTCATATAGCCTCGGCTATCACCTCATTATGTCCGGTCGTGATGGTCAAGTGGATTAAGGCGTCTTGTACATACCAGTTGCGTTGCTTCTGGGAGTATGGGTTCGAGTCACTTCTGGGGTGTGAGTTTTCAGTTGCATATGTCCTGGGGACCATTCAGGCTTGTTCGCATTTGTTCCTCACGTGCCCCAAAGAATGAGGTGATTTGGTAAAAATGCTATGCCCAAGATAACTATCCGAGTGCCGGCGGTGGGGTGGTTCATATAGCCTCGGCTATCACCTCATTATGTCCGTCGTGATGGTCAAGGGATTAAGGCGTTTGTAATACCAGTTGCGTTGCTTCTGGAGTATGGTTCGAGTCACTTCTAGGGGTGTGAGTTTTCAGTCGCATATAGTCCTGGGGACCACTCAGGCTTGTTCGCATTTGTGTTCTTCGCATGTGCCCCAAAGAATGAGGTGATTTGATAAAATGCTATGGCCAAGATGCTATCCGAGTGCCAGTGAAGTGGTGCAAATAGCTTCGGCTATCACTTCCTTTTGTCCTGTCATGATGGTCAAGCGGATTAAGGCGTCCTGTAGATACCAGTTGCATTGCTCCTGGCAGTATGGGTTCGAGTCACTTTATGAGTGTGAGTATTCAGTTGTATATAGTCCTGGGGACCATTCAGGCTTGTTCGCATTTGTGTTCCTCACATGTGCCCCAAAGAATGAGGTGATTTGATAAAATGCTATGCCGAAGATTACCTTCCAAGTGCCGTCGGGGAAGTGCTTCAAATAGCTTCGGCTATCACTTCCTTTTGTCCGCCCGTGATGGTGAAGCGTTTAAAGGCGTCATGTAGAAACCATTTGCGTTGCTCCTGGCAGTATGGGTTCGAGTCACTTCTGGGGGTATGAGTTTTCAGTCACATATAGTCCTGGGGACCACTCAGGCTTGTTCGCATTTGTGTTCTTCGTATGTGCCTCAAAGAATGAGGTGATTTGATAAAATGCTATGTCCAAGATAACCATCCGAGTGCTGCCGAAGAAGTGGTTCAAATAGCTTCGGCTATCACTTCCTTTTGTCCTGTCATGATGGTCAAGCGGATTAAGGCGTCCTGTAGATACCAGTTGCATTGCTCCTGGCAGTATGGGTTCGAGTCACTTCTAGGGTGTGAGTTTTCAGTCGCATATAGTCCTGGGGGACCACTCAGGCTTGTTCGCATTTGTGTTCCTCACGTATGCCCCAAAGAATGAGGTGAATTGATAAAATGCAATGCCCAAGATTACCATCTAAGTGCTGGCGAGGAAGTGGTATAAATAAATTCGGCTATCACTTCCTTTTGTCCGGTCGTGGTTGTCAAGCATATTGAGGCGTCCTGTAGATATCAGTTGCATTGCTCCTGGCAGTATGGGTTCGAGTCACTTCTGAGGTGTGAGTTTTCAGTCGCACATAGTCCTGGGGACGATTCACGCTTGTTCGCATTTGTTTTCCTCATGTGTGCCCCAATGAATGAGGTAATTTGATAAAATGGTATGCCCAAGATTACCATACGAGTGCTGGCGGGGAAGTGGTTCACATAGCTTCAGCTATCACTTCCTTTTGTCCGGTCGTGATGGTCAAGCGGATTAAGGCGTCCTGTAGATACCACTTGCGGTGCTCCTGGCAGTATGGGTTCGAGTCACTTTAAGAGTGTGAGTATTCAGTCGTATATTGTCCTGGTGACTATTTAGGCATGTTCGCAATTGTGTTCCTCACGTGTGCCCCAAAGAATGAGGTATGATAAAATGCTATGCCTAAGATTACCTTCCGAGTGCCGGGGGGAAGTGGTTCAAATAGCTTCTGCTATCACTTATTTTTATCCAGTCGTGATGGTCAAGTGAATTAAGGTGTCCTGTAGATACCAGTTGTGTTGCTCCTGGCAGTAAGGGTTCAAGTCACTTAAGGGATGTGAGTATTCAGTCGCATATAGTCCTGGGGACCATTCAAGCTTGTTCTCATTTATGTTCCTCACGAGTGCCCTAATGAATGAGGTGATTTGAATAAATTCTATGCCCAAGATTACCATCCGAGTGCCGGCGGGGAAGTGGTTCAAATAGCTTCGGCTATCACTTCCTCTTTTCCGGTCATGAAGGTCAAACTGGATTAATGTGTCCTGTAGATAGCAGTTGCGTTACTCCTGGCAGTATGGGTTCGAATTAATTCTGGGGTGTGAGTTTTCAGTCGCATAAAGTCCTGGGGACCATTCAGGCTTGTTCGCATTTGTCTCCCTCATGTGTACCCCAAAGAATGCAGTGATTTGATAAAATGCTATGCCCAAGATTACCCTCTGAGTGCCGGTGGGGAAGTGGTTCAAATAGCTTTGGCTGTCACTTCCTTTTGTCCGGTCATGGTTGTCAAGCATATTAAGGCGTCCTGTAGATACCAGTTGCATTGCTAATGGCAGTATGGGTTCGAGTCACTTCTGAGGTGTGAGTTTTCAGTCACATATAGTCCTGGGGACCATTCAGGCTTCTTCGCCTTTGTGTTCCTCTCTTGTTCCCCAAAAAATGAGGTGATTTGATAAAATACTATGCCGAAGATTACCCTCCGAGTGCAATCGGGGAAGTGGTTCAAATAGCTTCGGCTATCACTTCCTTTTGTCCGCCCGTGATGGTCAAGTCTATTAAGGCGTCCTGGAGAAACCATTTGCGTTGCTCCTGGCAGTATTGGTTCGAGTCACTTCTAGGGGTGTGAGTTTTCAGTCGCATATAGTCCTGGGGACCACTCAGGCTTGTTCGCATTTGTGTTCTTCGCATGTGCCCCAAAGAATGAGGTGATTTGATAAAATGCTATGGCCAAGATGCTATCCGAGTGCTGCCAGTGAAGTGGTGCAAATAGCTTCGGCTATCACTTCCTTTTGTCCTGTCATGATGGTCAAGCGGATTAAGGCGTCCTGTAGATACCAGTTGCATTGCTCCTGGCAGTATGGGTTCGAGTCACTTCTAAGGTGTGAGTTTTCAAACGCACATAGTCGTGGGGACCATTCAGGCTTGTTTCCATTTGTGTTCCTCACGTGTGCCCCAAAGGATGAGGTGATTTGATAAAATGCTATGCCCTAGATCACCATCCGAGTGCCGGCTGGGAAGTGGTTCAAATATCTTCAGCTACCACTTCCTTGTGTCTGGTCATGATAGTCAAGTGGATTAAGGCGTCCTGTAGATACCAGATGCGTTGCTCCTGGCAGTATGGTTTCGAGTCACTTTAAGAGTGTGAGTATTCAGTCGTATATTGTCCTGGTGACCATTCAGGCATGTTCGCAATTGTGTTCCTCACGTGTGCCCCAAAGAATGAGGTGAATTGATAAAATGCAATGCCCAAGATTACCATCTAAGTGCTGGCGAGGAAGTGGTATAAATAAATTCGGCTATCACTTCCTTTTGTCCAGTCGTGGTTGTCAAGCATATTAAGGCGTCCTGTAGATATCAGTTGCATTGCTCCTGGCAGTATGGGTTCGAGTCACTTCTGAGGTGTGAGTTTTCAGTCGCACCTAGTCCTGGGGACCATACAGGCTTGTTCGCATTTGTTTTCCTCATGTGTGCCCCAATGAATGAGGTAATTTGATAAAATGGTATGCCCAAGATTACCATCCGAGTGCTGGCGGGGAAGTGGTTCACATAGCTTCAGCTATCACTTCCTTTTGTCCGGTCGTGATGGTCAAGCGGATTAAGGCGTCCTGTAGATACCACTTGCGTTGCTCCTGGCAGTATGGGTTCGAGTCACTTTAAGAGTGTGAGTATTCAGTCGTATATTGTCCTGGTGACTATTTAGGCATGTTCGCAATTGTGTTCCTCACGTGTGCCCCAAAGAATGAGGTATGATAAAATGCTATGCCTAAGATTACCTTCCGAGTGCCGGCGGGGAAGTGGTTCAAATAGCTTCGGCTATCACTTATTTTTGTCCGGTCGTGATGGTCAAGTGAATTAAGGCGTCCTGTAGATAGCAGTTGTGATGCTCCTGGCAGTAAGGGTTCAAGTCACTTAAGGGATGTGAGTATTCAGTCGCATATAGTACTGGGGACCATTCAAGCTTGTTCTCATTTATGTTCCTCACGAGTGCCCTAAAGAATGAGGTGATTTGAATAAATTCTATGCCCAAGATTACAACCCGAGTGCCGACGGGGAATTGGTTCAAATAGCTTCGGCTACCACTTCCTTTTGTCCGGTCGTGATGGTCAAGCATATTAAGGCATCCTGTAGATACCAGTTGCATTGCTCCTGGCAGTATGGGTTCGAGTCACTTCTGGGGTGTGAGTTTTAGTCGCATATAGTCTTGGAGAACATTCATTCTTGTTCGCATTTGTGTTCCTCATGTGCGCCCCAAAGAATGAGGTGATTTGATAAAATGCTATGCGCAAGATTACCATCCGAGTGCCGTCAGGGAAGTGGTTCACATAGCTTCGGCTATCACTTCCTTTTGTCCGGTCGTGATGGTCAAGCGGATTAAGGCGTCCTGTAGATACCACTTGCGTTGCTCCTGGCAGTATGGGTTCGAGTCACTTTATGAGTGTGAGTATTCAGTTGTATATAGTCCTGGGGACCATTCAGGCTTGTTCGCATTTGTGTTCCTCACATGTGCCCCAAAGAATGAGGTGATTTGATAAAATGCTATGCCGAAGATTACCTTCCAAGTGCCGTCGGGGAAGTGCTTCAAATAGCTTCGGCTATCACTTCCTTTTGTCCGCCCGTGATGGTGAAGCGTTTAAAGGCGTCATGTAGAAACCATTTGCGTTGCTCCTGGCAGTATGGGTTCGAGTCACTTCTGGGGGTATGAGTTTTCAGTCACATATAGTCCTGGGGACCACTCAGGCTTGTTCGCATTTGTGTTCTTCGTATGTGCCTCAAAGAATGAGGTGATTTGATAAAATGCTATGTCCAAGATAACCATCCGAGTGCTGCCGAAGAAGTGGTTCAAATAGCTTCGGCTATCACTTCCTTTTGTCCTGTCATGATGGTCAAGCGGATTAAGGCGTCCTGTAGATACCAGTTGCATTGCTCCTGGCAGTATGGGTTCGAGTCACTTCTAGGGTGTGAGTTTTCAGTCGCATATAGTCCTGGGGGACCACTCAGGCTTGTTCGCATTTGTGTTCCTCACGTATGCCCCAAAGAATGAGGTGAATTGATAAAATGCAATGCCCAAGATTACCATCTAAGTGCTGGCGAGGAAGTGGTATAAATAAATTCGGCTATCACTTCCTTTTGTCCGGTCGTGGTTGTCAAGCATATTGAGGCGTCCTGTAGATATCAGTTGCATTGCTCCTGGCAGTATGGGTTCGAGTCACTTCTGAGGTGTGAGTTTTCAGTCGCACATAGTCCTGGGGACGATTCAGGCTTGTTCGCATTTGTTTTCCTCATGTGTGCCCCAATGAATGAGGTAATTTGATAAAATGGTATGCCCAAGATTACCATACGAGTGCTGGCGGGGAAGTGGTTCACATAGCTTCAGCTATCACTTCCTTTTGTCCGGTCGTGATGGTCAAGCGGATTAAGGCGTCCTGTAGATACCACTTGCGGTGCTCCTGGCAGTATGGGTTCGAGTCACTTTAAGAGTGTGAGTATTCAGTCGTATATTGTCCTGGTGACTATTTAGGCATGTTCGCAATTGTGTTCCTCACGTGTGCCCCAAAGAATGAGGTATGATAAAATGCTATGCCTAAGATTACCTTCCGAGTGCCGGCGGGGAAGTGGTTCAAATAGCTTCTGCTATCACTTATTTTTATCCAGTCGTGATGGTCAAGTGAATTAAGGTGTCCTGTAGATACCAGTTGTGTTGCTCCTGGCAGTAAGGGTTCAAGTCACTTAAGGGATGTGAGTATTCAGTCGCATATAGTCCTGGGGACCATTCAAGCTTGTTCTCATTTATGTTCCTCACGAGTGCCCTAATGAATGAGGTGATTTGAATAAATTCTATGCCCAAGATTACCATCCGAGTGCCGGCGGGGAAGTGGTTCAAATAGCTTCGGCTATCACTTCCTCTTTTCCGGTCATGAAGGTCAAACTGGATTAATGTGTCCTGTAGATAGCAGTTGCGTTACTCCTGGCAGTATGGGTTCGAATTAATTCTGGGGTGTGAGTTTTCAGTCGCATAAAGTCCTGGGGACCATTCAGGCTTGTTCGCATTTGTCTCCCTCATGTGTACCCCAAAGAATGCAGTGATTTGATAAAATGCTATGCCCAAGATTACCCTCTGAGTGCCGGTGGGGAAGTGGTTCAAATAGCTTTGGCTGTCACTTCCTTTTGTCCGGTCATGGTTGTCAAGCATATTAAGGCGTCCTGTAGATACCAGTTGCATTGCTAATGGCAGTATGGGTTCGAGTCACTTCTGAGGTGTGAGTTTTCAGTCACATATAGTCCTGGGGACCATTCAGGCTTCTTCGCCTTTGTGTTCCTCTCTTGTTCCCCAAAAAATGAGGTGATTTGATAAAATGCTATGCCGAAGATTACCCTCCGAGTGCAATCGGGGAAGTGGTTCAAATAGCTTCGGCTATCACTTCCTTTTGTCCGCCCGTGATGGTCAAGTCTATTAAGGCGTCCTGGAGAAACCATTTGCGTTGCTCCTGGCAGTATTGGTTCGAGTCACTTCTAGGGGTGTGAGTTTTCAGTCGCATATAGTCCTGGGGACCACTCAGGCTTGTTCGCATTTGTGTTCTTCGCATGTGCCCCAAAGAATGAGGTGATTTGATAAAATGCTATGGCCAAGATGCTATCCGAGTGCTGCCAGTGAAGTGGTGCAAATAGCTTCGGCTATCACTTCCTTTTGTCCTGTCATGATGGTCAAGCGGATTAAGGCGTCCTGTAGATACCAGTTGCATTGCTCCTGGCAGTATGGGTTCGAGTCACTTCTAAGGTGTGAGTTTTCAAACGCACATAGTCGTGGGGACCATTCAGGCTTGTTTCCATTTGTGTTCCTCACGTGTGCCCCAAAGGATGAGGTGATTTGATAAAATGCTATGCCCTAGATCACCATCCGAGTGCCGGCTGGGAAGTGGTTCAAATATCTTCAGCTACCACTTCCTTGTGTCTGGTCATGATAGTCAAGTGGATTAAGGCGTCCTGTAGATACCAGATGCGTTGCTCCTGGCAGTATGGTTTCGAGTCACTTTAAGAGTGTGAGTATTCAGTCGTATATTGTCCTGGTGACCATTCAGGCATGTTCGCAATTGTGTTCCTCACGTGTGCCCCAAAGAATGAGGTTTGATAAAATGCTATGCCCAAGATTACCTTCCGAGTGCCGGCAGGGAAGTGGTTAAAATAGCTTCGGCTATCACTTTCTTTTGACCGGTCGTGATGGTCAAGTGAATTAAGGCGTCCTGTAGATACCAGTTGTGTTGCTCCTGGCAGTAAGGGTTCAAGTCAGTTAAGGGATGTGAGTATTCAGTCGCATAAAGTAATGGGGACCATTCAAGCTTGTTCGCATTTGTGTTCCTCACGTGTGCCCTAAAAAATGAGGTGATTTGAATAAATTCTATGCCCAAGATTACCATCCCAGTGCTGGTGGGGAAGTAGTTCAAATAGCTTCGGCAATCACTTCCTTTTGTCCGGTCGTGATGGTCAAGCATATTAAGGCGTCCTGTAGATACCAGTTGCATTGCTCCTGGCAGTATGGGTTCAAGTCACTTCTGGGGTGTGAGTTTTCAGTCGCATAAAGTCATGGAGACCATTCAGGCTTGTTCACATTTGTGTTCCTCACGTGTTGCCCCAAAGAATAAGGTAATTTGATAAAATGCTATGCCCAAGATTACCATCCGAGTGCCGTCAGGGAAGTGGTTCACATAGCTTCGGCTATCACTTCCTTTTGTCCGGTCGTGATGGTCAAGCGGATTAAGGCGTCCTGTAGATACCACTTGCGTTGCTCCTGGCAGTATGGGTTCGAGTCACTTTATGAGTGTGAGTATTCAGTTGTATATAGTCCTGGGGACCATTCAGGCTTGTTCGCATTTGTGTTCCTCACATGTGCCCCAAAGAATGAGGTGATTTGATAAAATGCTATGCCGAAGATTACCTTCCAAGTGCCGTCGGGGAAGTGCTTCAAATATCTTCGGCTATCACTTCCTTTTGTCCGCCCGTGATGGTGAAGCGTTTAAAGGCGTCATGTAGAAACCATTTGCGTTGCTCCTGGCAGTATGGGTTCGAGTCACTTCTGGGGGTATGAGTTTTCAGTCACATATAGTCCTGGGGACCACTCAGGCTTGTTCGCATTTGTGTTCTTCGTATGTGCCTCAAAGAATGAGGTGATTTGATAAAATGCTATGTCCAAGATAACCATCCGAGTGCTGCCGAAGAAGTGGTTCAAATAGCTTCGGCTATCACTTCCTTTTGTCCTGTCATGATGGTCAAGCGGATTAAGGCGTCCTGTAGATAGCAGTTGTGATGCTCCTGGCAGTAAGGGTTCAAGTCATTTAAGGGATGTGAGTATTCAGTCGCATATAGTCCTGGGGACCATTCAAGCTTGTTCTCATTTATGTTCCTCACGAGTGCCCTAAAGAATGAGGTGAAATGAATAAATTCTATGCCCAAGATTACAGCCCGAGTGCCGACGGGGAAGTGGTTCAAATAGCTTCGGCTACCACTTCCTTTTGTCCGGTCGTGATGGTCAAGCATATTAAGGCATCCTGTAGATACCAGTTGCATTGCTCCTGGCAGTATGGGTTCGAGTCACTTCTGGGGTGTGAGTTTTAGTCGCATATAGTCTTGGAGAACATTCATTCTTGTTCGCATTTGTGTTCCTCATGTGCGCCCCAAAGAATGAGGTGATTTGATAAAATGCTATGCCCAAGATTACCATCCGAGTGCCGTCAGGGAATTGGTTCACATAGCTTCGGCTATCACTTCCTTTTGTCCGGTCGTGATGGTCAAGCGGATTAAGGCGTCCTGTAGATACCACTTGCGCTGCTCCTGGCAGTATGGGTTCGAGTCACTTTAAGAGTGTGAGTATTCAGTCGTATATTGTCCTGGTGACCATTTAGGCATGTTCGCAATTGTGTTCCTCACGTGTGCCCCAAAGAATGAGGTATGATAAAATGCTATGCCCAAGATTACCTTCCGAGTGCCGGCGGGGAAGTGGTTCAAATAGCTTCTGCTATCACTTATTTTTGTCCGGTCGTGATGGTCAAGTGAATTTAAGGCGTCCTGTAGATACCAGTTGTGTTGCTCCTGGCAGTAAGGGTTCAAGTCACTTAAGGGATGTGAGTATTCAGTCGCATATAGTCCTGGGGACCATTCAAGCTTGTTCGCATTTGTGTTCTTCACATGTGCCCTAAAGAATGAGGTGATTTGAATAAATTCGATGCCCAAGATTACCATCCGAGTGCCGGCGGGGAAGTGGTTCAAATAGCTTCGGCTATCACTTCCTCTTTTCCGGTCATGAAGGTCAAACCGGATTAATGTGTCCTGTAGATACCAGTTGCGTTACTCCTGGCAGTATGGGTTCGAATCAATTCTGGGGTGTGAGTTTTCAGTCGCATATAGTCCTGGGGACCATTCAGGCTTGTTCGCATTTGTCTCCCTCATGTGTACCCCAAAGAATGCGGTGATTTGATAAAATGCTATGCCCAAGATTACCCTCCGAGTGCCGGTGGGGAAGTGGTTCAAATACCTTTGGCTGTCACTTTCTTTTGTCCGGTCGTGGTTGTCAAGCATATTAAGGCGTCCTGTAGACACCAGTTGCATTGCTAATGGCAGTATGGGTTCGAGTCACTTCTGAGGTGTGAGTTTTCAGTCACATATAGTCCTGGGGACCATTCAGGCTTCTTCGCCTTTGTGTTCCTCACTTGTGCCCCAAAGAATGAGGTATGATAAAATGCTATGCCCACGATTACCTTCCGAGTGCCGGCGGGGAAGTGGTTCAAATAGCTTCGGCTATCACTTATTTTTGTCCGGTCGTGATGGTCAAGTGAATTAAGGCGTCCTGTAGATACCAGTTGTGTTGCTTCTGGCAGTAAGGGTTCAAGTCACTTAAGGGATGTGAGTATTCAGTCGCATATAGTCCTGGGGACCATTCAAGCTTGTTCGCATTTGTGTTCTTCACATGTGCCCTAAAGAATGAGGTGATTTGAATAAATTCTATGCCCAAGATTACCATCCCAGTGCTGGCGGGGAATTGGTTCAAATAGCTTCGGCTATCACTCCCTTTTGTCCGGGCATGAAGGTCATACCGGATCAAGTTGTCCTGTATATACTAGTTGCGTTGCTCCAGGCAGTATGGTTTCGAGTCAATTCTGGGGTGAGTTTTCAGTCGCATATAGTCCTGGGGACCATTCAAGCTTGTTCGCATTTGTGTTCTTCACATGTGCCCTAAAGAATGAGGTGATTTGAATAAATTCTATGCCCAAGATTACCATCCGAGTGCCGGCGGGGAAGTGGTTCAAATAGCTTCGGCTATCACTTCCTCTTTTTTGGTCATGAAGGTCAAACCGGATTAATGTGTCCTGTAGATACCAG
>NC_091163.1:22026210-22028710 GCF_040958095.1 Procambarus clarkii
TGCAATGTTAAGACTTGAAATAAGTAAGAAAGGGCAAAGACATGGTAAACTAAACAAAATTAAACTACCAAAATAAACTAAAAATCAAATTACAGGGCCTACTGTGCACTATACAGTGTACAATTGAACAGCTGAAAGGTTGCTATTTAACAGAGGCCGCAGTTCCTTTATATATAAGGATTCCATTATTCTCAAATCTGACTGGCCATTCATACAAGTGTCCAGAATTTTAAAATCAGATTCCAGCAGAGAATGATCAAACTCATAACAATGGTTTCTAATCTCCGAAAATGCTGGTTTAGATAATGGTAATCCAGTCCTAAAAGATAATCCCCGGTGCTCAAGTATCCTAATCTTAAAGTTCCGAATGGAACTCCCGACATATCCAGCATTACAGCTGGAACAATTATACATATATACGACATTTGAGCACAAGGGGATAGGCACTTTATCTTTAAATTTAAAATAAGAGCCTATGGTATTTGTGTTGACAAAAATAAATCTAAAGTCTACTTGAGGATAACACTGCTGCAACAGTCTCCTCAAACGACTCCTTACAGAAAAGCTAATACTGCCATAAAATGGTAATTTAATATATTTAAGATCCCTTTCCACTGTAGTAATCCTACACGATGGATGAAACTTCTTATTTAAGAAATTCCTTATAAAAGTATAAACCATATGCACAGGATAACCATTATTTGAAAAAAAAATCACAAGAAAATTAATTTCCTGATCAAAGTTATTCCAATTAGAACATAAAACAAAGGCCCTATTCAGCAGAGTGTTAATAGCATTTTTCTTAAAAATATCAGGAACAAAGGAATTAAAATTTAAACCTAAACCAGTAAAGGTTGGTTTCCTAAAAACATTAGTGTTGAACCCATTGAGGTTATTCACTTTTACATCAAGAAACGACAATGAATTATTAACTTCACACTCTGCAGTAAACCGTATATTACTATGTTGTGCATTAAGATACTCTCTAATTTCTCAATATGACACTGGTCCCTAAACAACAAAAAAGTGTCATCTACATATCTTCTGTACAAGACTGGTTTAAAGGCCGAAGGACAATTATCAAGCCAATTAATTTCGTGAAAACTCAAAAAAGCATTAGCCAATGCAGGACCTAAAGGAGACCCCATTGCTACTCCATCAATTTGTTTATAATAAATATTATTAAACATAAAGATGGAGTCTTTAACTGCTATTTCTAACAGCCGTCTGAATATTTTACTACAAAATCCAGACACTAAGTTAGTGTCAGCAAATAATTGACTTACACAGATGTCAATGGTTTCCAACAGAGGAATATTAGTAAAAAGTGATTCAACATCGAAACTGGCCATTATAGTTGGGAACTCAAAATTTAAAGAGGAAAGTTCTTTTACAAAATCCTGAGAATTTCTCACAGTAAATTCATTATGCGTTAATGGTTCTAATAATGGAACCAGAAACTTAGCCAGTTTATAATTAAAAGTGCCAATTGCTGATAAAATAGGACGAATCGGTATACCTGCTTTATGAACTTTAGGTAACCCATACAAGATGCCAGGCTTAGAGCCAGTTGCAAGTAATTTAGTATAATCGAAAAGAGAGTCTTTCAAACTTCTTAAAACTCTATTCAGTTTATCCTCACATTTCAAAATATACGAGAATGGGTCTATATCAACCAACGTAAATTTAGAGGGGTCTTCTAACAACCTATCCACCTTATTAACATACTCTAATTTGTCCAAAACTACTATACCCCTACCTTTATTTGGCCTGGTAATGCAGATACTCCTATCATTCTTTAAGCTATTAATACACTCCAATTTCCTTTTGTCAAAAGGAGGGAATGTAGATCTATATTTACCAAAGTCGTTAAAGACTTCATGTGCTAAGGAGGAAACAGTACTGATGATATTGGTCCAACTATAATTTGTACCAGACCTTAGGGTACAAGTTTTCAATGTGTTGCATAACCGCTCAAAACCTAAAAAATGATTAACAAATTTAGGTTTTTTACAAGTCAACCCCGAAGTCTTTGTTAATCATTGTTTAGGTTTTGAGCGGTTATGCAACACATTGAAAACTTGTACCCTAAGGTCTGGTACAAATTATAGTTGGACCAATATCATCAGTACTGTTTCCTCCTTAGCACATGAAGTCTTCAACGACTTTGGTAAATATAGATCTACATTCCCTCCTTTTGACAAAAGGAAATTGGAGTGTATTAATAGCTTAAAGAATGATAGGAGTATCTGCATTACCAGGCCAGATAAAGGTAGGGGTATAGTAGTTTTGGACAAATTAGAGTATGTTAATAAGGTGGATAGGTTGTTAGAAGACCCCTCTAAATTTACGTTGGTTGATATAGACCCATTCTCGTATATTTTGAAATGTGAGGATAAACTGAATAGAGTTTTAAGAAGTTTGAAAGACTCTCTTTTCGATTATACTAAATTACTTGCAACTGGCTCTAAGCCTGGCATCTTGTATGGGTTACCTAAAG
>NC_091163.1:22033710-22046210 GCF_040958095.1 Procambarus clarkii
TTTCCCGTCATAATATCTTTCATGTTGTCAACAATATCTCCAATTCCAGCTCCCGGATAGCAGACCCTTTAACCTGTTCCCCCCTATCTCTGGCACAAAACGTTCTGTCTAAATACCTCACCTGGGAATCTCCCACAAACATAATTCATTTAGGTACCTCCTTAACTTTTTGAGTACTTTGAGGGGCCTGTGCTTCATTGCTCTTCGTTGATTTCCGTTTCGAGTGAACTGCAGGCCCACCACAGCATTCGTCTTCCAACACGGCAAATGATTTTGATATCCTTAGGCGTCTGTAGGCGGCCTTGTCAAGGTCTTCTTAAGACCCCTGTCCTTAACAACTTTCCACGACGAGGTCTTGTTAATATTTGTCTCCTCCTTCGTTTCTTCCCGGTTTTTCAGCTGTCGTACCTCCTCTCGTAGGGAATCCATCTCTGCTCTCGGAGTTCCAACTAGATTCATCAATTCCTTCACTAATCCTTCCATTATTGCTATAATAATGTTACTGATATATATATATGACAGTGTCAGACTACGGAGGAAAATTGAAACAAATTTCCTTAAGTCCTTTCGTATTTTAATACATCTTCAGCAGGAGCGGTTTTACATTTCGAGTACTGGACATAAATAGGCCGGAGAGAATGGTGGATTGAGGTGAGGAAAAATAAGTGGACATGAATATGAGCCGCACAAAAACTGCAGTGGGCCTATTGGCCCATCCGATGCAGCTCCCATTCATAACCACACACAGGCCCACACATGGATAATCATAGCATATGATAGTAAATATTTACAATGAATTAGTGAGACAAATGTGTTCCAATGATCCTACTCAAATCGCTCTTTAATTGATCTATTAAAAATGGATCTAAGTTATATAAACCACTGCTAATTTTCAAATTACTTTCTTTTGTGATCTGTATCAAAGCAGATTTAATTATGTTTCTGTTATAGGTGCTTTTACAATTCGTTATTGAAGAAGCTATCTCCCAATCAATTTGGTGAGCATCTTCTGACAAATGAACGAACAAAGCATTAGACAATTGGCCATGTCTTACAGAGTATTTATGTTGCGAAATTCTAAATTTCAATTCTTTAAATGTTTGCCCAACATAGAACTTATTTCAGTCTTTACAAGGTATTTTATAAATGACTCAATTATCACTACGAGGGCTGTTTCTAACTAATAGCTTACCAACAGTATTTTCATAGCTAAACAATACATGTATATCAAAAAGTTTCAAGGCCTTGACAATATTCTCAATCCCAGCGAAATATGGTAAACATAACACATTCTTTGGGCGAATTTTTTCTCTGCATATATTATAATATGTACGACGTTCTTTGCTACGGCAAACTTCAAAAAATTCAGTGGGTAACAAAGCTTGAGACCAATCGAATCAATATTCTTGTACTCTTCATCTAAGAATTCTGGTCTCACAACTCGAAGAGCTCTTAGATACATTGAAGAAAATATTAATTTTTTCATATTGTATCTATGCCCTGAAAAATAATGAACATAAGATAAATTATTCGTAAGTTTTCTGCAGACACTAAACTTTAGTGAAAAGTCTTCAATATGAATAAGTACATCTAGGAATGGCAAACATTTATCAATCTCAGTCTCCATAGTAAATTTTATAGAGGTGACTTGATCATTAGGTTTGGCTACAAATTCGTCTGTGTTTACATCTGAAGGACATATTCACAAAATATCATCAACATATCTAAACCATGGAATGATTCAAGGGGTAATTTTTGAAACAAATTTCTTTTCGAAGAATTCCATGTACAAGTTTGAGAGCAATGGCGATAAAGGATTCCCCATTGCCATTCCAAAAGTCTGTAAATAATACTCATTATTAAAGGTAAATTTACATTCTTTAATGCACAACTTAACAAGATTGACAATAATATCAGCAGAAAGAGGTAAAACATGATTCATTAGTTCACGAGCAAGATAATCAAGAATATCATCAACCGGTACCTTTGTAAACAAGGAACAAACGTCAAAACTGATTAACTTTACATCAGGAGTGACATGAACACTATTCAGTTTGTTACCTAATTCAAGAGAATTGGTCAAATGAGAGGAGGAAATAGTTCCTAACAATGGAGACAAGATTTTGGTAAGCCATTTAGAAAGCTTGTAAGAAATGGATCCCACCGAACTGATGATAGGCCTCATGGGATTCATATATATATATATATATATATATATATATATATATATATATATATATATATATATATATATATATATATATATATATATATATATATATATATAACTGAAAACTCACACCCCAGAAGTGTAATTTCAATATGCAACTGTTTCAGTTGCATATTGTCCTGGGGACCATTCAGGCTTGTTCGCATATATATATATATATATATATATATATATATATATATATATATATATATATATATATGTCGTACCTAGTAGCCAGAACGCACTTATCAGCCTAATATGCAAGGCCCGATTTGCCTAATAAGCTAAGTTTTCATGAATTAATGTTTTTTCGACAACCTAACCTACCTAACCTAACCTAACCTAACTTTTTCGGCTACCTAACCGAACCTAACCTATGGAGATAGGTTAGGTTAGGTTAGGTAGGGTTGGTTAGGTTTGGTCATATATCTACGTTAATTTTAACGCAAATAACAAAAAATTAATCTCATACATAATGAAATGGGTAGCTTTATCATTTCATAAGAAAAAATTAGAGAAAATATATTATTTCAGGAAAACTTGGCTTATTAGGCAAATCGGGCCTCGCATAGTAGGCTGAGAAGTGCGTTCTGGCTACTAGGTACGACATATATATATATATATATATATATATATATATATATATATATATATATATATATATATATATATATATATATATATATATATATATATATATATATATATATATTGGTGTATACTGGCAGCAGGTTTTCTTTCAAACATGTTTCATTGAATATGACCGCATATTCTGTATTTATTATTTTCTGGTTTAGGGCTTCTATCCCTCTAACTATTTTCTTAGCATCAGGGCTTAATTGAAATAGGAGTTCTCCAAAACTCATTTTCGTACTTTTAAGGTGAAGAAAAGAAGTGAATTACTATAGAGTGTTGATGGTTTGCTTGAATTGGATAGGGATGTCGTACTGGGTCCATTTGTTTAACAGATGCTCCGCCTGTATATATATATATATATATATATATATATATATATATATATATATATATATATATATATATATATATATATATATATATATATATACAGTTGAATGAATATATATATATATATATATATATATATATATATATATATATATATATATATATATATATATATATATATATATATATATATATATGGAAGGGAGTACCACCTCTGGGTGGAACAATGCTGGAATATTTAATAAATGTGACTAAGGAGGGACAGTACATGTCACTTAAAAAAAATACAAAGAAGGAAATGACAAGGAGCAGAAATAATATTTAAACCGACTCATTTAAGTGGTTGGGCATCAGTCGAGAAAATGATTTGGTAGATTATGAGAACCTTCGAACTCCAGAAAATTTACATCAGCACTTCTTTTCAAATATCCTGTGTAAGTCCTCTTTGATTACTGCTCAATACTCACCTCACCTCTCTCAAAGCTTTCAGACTGTCTCAAAATATACTCTCCTGAAAAAAAGTCGGGAAAAGTATTGTATAATACATGCTTGGAATAAACTCGAAGATCAGGTTCCAAATATGTGCAAAAAAAATAACAGCTTACTGGATTGAGAAATAAGGTAGAAAGTATTGACCAGCCCCATTGAAGTGCAGGGGAGTTTTAGTGAGGATCAAAGAACATTTGTAGGAACATCAGATTTGGAGGGGTATTTAATCCACCTTCCACCACAAACATATATATTGTCTTCCTTCCACCACGAACATTTATATTTATTTTAAGAAGAAAAAGACAGCTGAGTTGCAGTTAATACGTGAGATTACAGACCGCTTCAAGCAACAGCCTGATGGAGCAGGTTATCAGCTGATAAGCCCGATCCCAGTGCGAGCTTGGAAAGGATTAGAACTCTCAAAACTAACAATAGGTAAACCAGATAAACCGCATAAAAGGCTTTTTGATCCTCTTTTAAAACTAAACACTCACTAGCGGTAACATAAATAAAGTTGTGAAGAAGTTAGATGTCATCAACATCTAAAGAAAAAAGTTCTTGTTGATTCCATGAAGGACAGTTTTAGAGGAGTATAAGACGAGGGTGACCTGCTTGGAAGGTCATGAGGAGACAGACACTTCTCATTCGAACAACTCTCAACGTCTGTATCGGAGACGGTCTGGTCAAGCCAATGGAAAACAAAAGTTTGTGTGAAGCTGTATACTATAAACAGGCTTTACTTCCAAGTTTTAAGGTGGCGATGCCTTCTCCCGTCTTCTAACTCCTCTCTAATTCAAAATCAAATACCTTATCAATTAGAAGTTGCGCTAAATAAAGTTCTTTTGTAGTAATTAGAAGACGACAATTTAAAGAACCATTTTATCAAAGGGGTTTACGTACCATAACTGACGATTTTTAGCAATCCGTTTCATGAGATGATGTTGAGCTGAGAGAGCTGAGACATCCCTAAACACCTGGGATGATGTTGAGCTCAGACATCCCTAAAACCCTAGATATTGAGATCAGACATTTTTAAACCCCTGGGAGGATGAGCTCATGTATTCGTAAGCCCCTGGGATGAGGTTGAGCTCAAACATCTCTAAACTCATCCCCTGGAAAAATAAAATGAATAACAAATCACCAAGTGAACAGTGATAACGTCACTGGAATTTCAACTCCCAGTTCGTCCCTCAGTCAGGAGACAGTCAGATTAACTGTGATTACAATCAGCGGTCAGCCACGAACCATAAGATACCAGGCTGAGTGTGGGAGGACATTTATATTTGTCAGCGTAGGGTGAAAGGAAGGGAGGCCAGTGAACGTGGGACCATTCTGGAGAAAATCATGGGAAGCCGTTAATAATTGGCAGGGTATTGCGGTTAATTGGGAGGTGCCTTACGAAGGAACTGTGGTCGTTTCATCGAGTCTTGGTGTTTCAGTCTCAGGTAATTAGTGAGGAGTGTGGAATCTTACGTTTGATTAATTATGTGTGGTCGTGACGGAAGGAAGGAATTATCAAAGAGGGGGGAGGGGGGGGGGGGGGGGAAGCGCCGAGCCATAACGACTATAGAGCATTGGGAAGAGGTCAGGATAAGGATTTGAACCTCACTTGTGAAGCTACAATGAGCTGGAGAACTTTGATAATTAATAAATTAATTATTTAATTAATTAATAGTGAACGATGTTCTTCAAATACAGTGTGATATATTAGTAAACAGTTGAAATGACGGAAAATACAATTTTTACACTGATCTTTGCAAGAGTAATTTTGATCCATGATAAGTCCTTGGGATACGATTCCTTGAAGTAGCGGAGTTGGTCAATAACAGACGAGTTGAATATGTGAGGAAATTTATGGACCCATAACAAATGACTCACAGGGTCATATGTAATGACGATGTTCGTCATATGTAATCACAAGGAACACATGAAAATGGCGAGACAGTGAATGACACGTTTAAACATTATTACGAGATATATTGGGCTAAGTACATTACTGATGCTCATATAGAGGTCCAATGGATGGTGCTACAGTGAGCAACAGCGATGACGTAAATTTCAGTGCTAATAAGAAAATTAACAATGAATTTGAGTGCTTAAATCTCAAAGTGGAATATGGTGAGATAGATTTACCGATGGTGATATAAACCAATACTCATTATTATTATTTTGGTTAAGATGTTCACCTGAATTTGCAGCTACCCTGTACATGTACAGTATGATAAATTATATATTTTGTGTAAAGAGCTACGAATGTAATACTTGACAAAACTCTATCTTTCTCGCAGGATGACTGGACATACAGAGAAATGTGATTATTAGCCAACACTAGCAAACTTAGCATGCATTATGAGGATATCCTCAAGAACATGAGAGTGAATAAAGAAATTGAAAAGCATAAGGTACCTCATATTGGCAGATCTGAAGGGTCTACTGACTGGACATTCACTAATATAGTGTGTGAGATCTAGTTCTTGCTTATAGAGTTTGCACATGGAGTATCTTGCTCAAGGAGTTTACACACGGGGTGCTCGAATTGGTAGATTCGCCGCATGCAGCCAATTACCGCAGGTAACAATAGCACAAGCTGATCCCACTATCACATTTCTTTTTTTTATGTAATAGAGTTGGATTTTGTTATACCCCCAGGAAGAATGCATTCAACCTTTTTAGTAGCAAGATAATCAAGTCGAGCGGTGTAAGTAATTCAGTCATCTCAAGTTTACATACTCCAACGTGTTATCCAGACAATAAGCCGTACAACTCTACAGTGACATCCCACCATGTTTTACTTCCTCGCACAGAAACCCGTTTAAAATAAAGGTGAGCTCCTGTTGATAGTAAGAGTAGAGGGTCACAAGTAAAATAAACAACCCATCCTACAGAAATGTTTAGTACCTTTAGTAACTATTGGGTTGAAAGTACTTATATGTAGTAATCGAGCACCAGTAATCCACTTTTTAGTAATATTATGTTGATAAAGGATGGAAAAAATAAAACAAAAACAACCCTAAATATTCCTAGGCCTAGTGTAGCACGTATATGTATGTTATTAGGTTTAAAATAGCGTGTATTAGGCCTAGGACTGAGAGGAGAGATTAGGTTAGGTTAGGCCTAATGCTGCTAATAAAAAAGTTTCCGGTTAATATTCAGTGATACAAAAGTCTGTTTGACTTTTGTATCACTGATACAAAATCACTGATACGGTGAACAATATATTTGTTTTCATATTAGAACATATTATTTGTTATACCAATGACTATCTAAGTCATTTGTATAACATGGAACGATCTATTTAAGCTTCAGTAATATATATTGGTATAGAAAATATTTGCGTTTTCAAACTTTTTTCTCTACAAGATACTCTTTATGTAAACTTCTGAAGGCTGCAGCGAGGAACAATACAATACAACACCGGATGTTCTGAAAACTGTGTTCAACACTTCATCGTGGATGAAGTATCTCAAGGGCCCCCCAAACTACCTCTAACTGTTTGCAGACAAACCAACTTTCAGCTGCCGGTGTGTGGGTGTCTACTCACCTAGTTGTGCTTGCGGGGGTTGAGCACTGGCTCTTTGGTCCCGTCTCTCAACCGTCAATCAACAGGTGTACAGGTTCCTGAGCCTATTGGGCTCTATCATATCTGCACTTGAAACTGTGTATGGAGTCAGCCTCCACCACATTACTTCCTAATGCATTCCATTTGTCAACCACTCTGACACTAAAAAAGTTTTTTCTAATATATCTGTGGCTCATTTGGGCACTCAGTTTCCACCTGTGTCCCCTAGTGCGTGTGCCCCTTGTGTTAAATAGCCTGTCTTTATCAACCCTGTCGATTCCCTTGAGAATCTTGAATGTGGTGTTCATGTCCCCCTTAACTCTTCTGTCTTCCAACGAAGCGAGGTTTAATTCCCGTAGTCTCTCCTCGTAGCTCATACCTCTCAGCTCGGGTACTAGTCTGGTGGCAAACCTTTGAACCTTTTCCGGTTTAGTCTTATGCTTGACTAGATATGGACTCCATGCTGGAGCCGCATACTCCAGGACTGGTCTGACATATGTGGTATATAATGTTCTGAAAGATTCCTTACACAAGTTTCTTAAAGGCCGTTGTTATGTTAGCCAACCTGGCATATGCTGCTGATGTTATCCTCTTCATATGAACTTCAGGGGAGAAGTCTGGCGTGATATCAATCCCAAGGTCTTTCTCTCTCTCTGACTTATGAAGTATTTCATCTCCCAAATGATACCTTGTATCTGGTCTCCTGCTTCCTACCCCTATCTTCATTACATTACATTTGCTTGGGTTAAACTCTAACAGCCATTTGTTCGACCATTCCTGCAGCTTGTCCAGGTCTTCTTGAAGCCTCAAGCTGTCCTCCTCTGTCTTAATCCTTCTCATAATTTTGGCGTCGTCAGCAAACATTGAGAGGAATGAGTCTATACCCTCTGGGAGCTCATTTACTTGTATCAGAAACAGGATAGGTCAAAGTACAGAGCCCTGTGGGACTCAACTGGAGACTTCACGCAATTCTGAGGTCTCACCCCTTACTGTAACTCTCTGCTTCCTATTGCTTAAGTACTCCCTTATCCACTGGAGCGCCCTACCAGTTACTCCTGCCTGTTTCTCCAGCTTATGCATCAACCTTTTATGGGGTACTATGTCAAAGGCTTTCCGACAGTCCAAAATTTCTTTCAGATTTTGTCCAGAACAAACCAGAACTTTCAGAAACAGTCCAGAATCTCTTTATTGAAGATCAGCATTGTTCCAACTGGATAACAAAAACTGGAACGCAACTCAGAATGTATGGGGTTGATGATTTGTACCAAGAGAAACAACAACGGCACTTTCCTGCACCCTGGGAGGTTACACCCTTTCCAGTTTTAATCCCTCCCTGTCCACCTAAGAAGCAAATTAGAGATCAGCCCAAGCTTCGTCTTGAGGCAAAGCTCAACGCCTTAAGCCATATTGATGCTCTGTCCACAGAGCATTCTCTCTCTCAAATTATATACACTGATGGTTCCCTACACCGCACCACGGGTGCAGCTGGAAGTGCAGTTGTCCTGACAATGGGCGATGGCCTATACTTTGAGTGGAGAGTCCGTATAAACAACTGGGCTTCTACCCTTCAGACTGAACTATTTGCCTTGATCCTTGCACTGAAATGTGTACAAGTCTCCAAACTTGATACATTAATTGTAAGTGACTCCTTATCATCCTTAAATGCTCTCAACTCTTTAAGACATAACTGTAACATGCTCGTGTCCGAAGCTAGACACAAATACAACAAAATTATTAAGGATGGTAACAGAGTCCATTTCATGTGGTCTACATCTCATGTTGGCCTCCGAATGCATGATAGAGCTGATAAATTAGCCAAAGAATCTGCCTTTAAAGGAGCCGTTGAGTGTAACCTTGGATTGTCAATGAGCAATCTGAGAGCAGCAGTACACCGAGAACTTCAACAAGATCTTGTAGATCTGAGGCAAAGTGAAATTGACACCAGTAATTCCATCTATCATCATACTATCATGCAAGAGGAGCCACACATCTATGGATCATCCAATAAAATCAGCAGACTTCTAGATGTTACTACTGCTAGGCTTAGACTCGGTTACAAGTATCTCTGGGAATTCTCATTATCTGCTGATGTAGACCTGACCAAATGAAAACTGTGTCAACAAAATTATTCGCACACCCTCCGTCACTATGTGATGGCGTGCGAAAAGATACGTGAATTTAGAGACAATTCTATAACCAATGTTCCAGCGATGTGTCAATATTTTATTCAAAATGATCTGCTACCAGAAATTTTAGCCAAATATCCCCAGTTTGCAAACTGTAGGTAGTAACTGAGTGATTGTAACCTATCCACCGCTGCCCACTGGATGGGGGGCGGTGAGCAGGACAAACATAAATTTTGACACTAGCTCTCCACATATGTCAGTTGCTTAATTTAGAACCTGTACTTGAGGTCGATCTCGAACCCATTGTTGATGTGACGACTTATATTGAATTTTGTAACTAGCTCATCAAGATTGTAACTTGCTTAGCTAAATGAATTGTGGGGTTCAGTCCCTGAGCCCATTATGTGCCTCTGTAACCCTTTCCACTACCGCCCACAAGATGGGTATGGGGTGCATAATAAATGAACTAAACTAAACTAACAGTCCAAAAAAATGCAGTCCGCCCATCCTTCTCTTTCTTGCTTAATCTTTGTCACCTGATCGTAGAATTTTAAAAAGACTATAAGGCAAGATTTACCCTCCCTGAACCCATGTTGATGGGTTGTCACGAAGTCTCTTCTCTCCAGATGTGTTACTAGGTTTTTTCTCACAATCTTCTCCATCACCTTGCATGGTATACAAGTTAAGGACACTGGCCTGTAGTTCATTGCCTCTTGTTTGTCACCCTTTTTATATATTGGTACTACATTAGCAGTCTTCCATATTTCTGGTAGGTCTCCCGTTTCCAGTGACCTACTATACACTATGGAGAGTGGCAAACAAAGTGCTCCTGCACACTCTTTCAATACCCATGGTGGGATTCCGTCCGGCCCAACAGCTTTTCTCACGTCCAGCTCCAACAGGTGCTTCTTGACCTCATCTCTTGTAATTTCGAACCTTTCCAAGGTCACCTGGTTTGCTGCCACCTCTCCTTGCGCCGTGACTTTTCCCTGTGTGTGTGTACTCACCTATTTGTACTCACCTATTTTTGCTTGCGGGGGTTGAGCTTTGGCTCTTTGGTCCCGCCTCTCAACTGTCAATCAACAGGTGTACAGGTTCCAGAGCCTATTGGGCTCTATCATATCTACACTTGAAACTGTGTATGGAGTCAGCCTCCACCACATTACTTCCTAATGCATTCCATTTGTCAACCACTCTGACACTAAAAAAGTTCTTTCTAATATCTCTGTGGCTCATTTGGGCACTCAGTTTCCACCTGTGTCCCCTAGTGCGTGTGCCCCTTGTGTTAAACAGCCTGTCTTTATCAACCCTGTCAATTCCCTTGAGAATCTTGAGTGTGGTGATCATGTCCCCCCTAACTCTTCTGGCTTCCAACGAAGTGAGGTTTAATTCCCGTAGTCTCTCCTCGTAGCTCATACCTCTCAGCTCGGGTTCTAGTCTGGTGGCAAACCTTTGAACCTTTTCCAGTTTAGTCTTATGCTTGACTAGATATGGACTCCATGCTGGTGCCGCATACTCCAGGATTGGTCTGACATATGTGGTATATAATGTTCTGAAAGATTCCTTACGCAAGTTTCTAAAGGCCGTTCTTATGTTAGCCAACCTGGCATATGCTGCTGCTGTTATCCTCTTGATATGAGCATCAGGGGACAGGTCTGGCGTGATATCAACCCCCAGGTCTTTCTCTCTCGCGGACTCTTGAAGTATTTCATCTCCCAAGTGATACCTTGTATCTGGTCCCCTGCTTCCTACCCCTATCTTCATTACATTACATTTGCTTGGATTAAACTCTAACAGCCATTTGTTCTCCCATTCCTGCAGCTTGTCCAGGTCTTCTTGAAGCCTCAAGCTGTCCTCCTCTGTGTTAATCCTTCTCATAATTTTGGCGTCGTCAGCAAACATTGAGAGGAATGAGTCTATACCCTCTGGGAGATCATTTACGTATATCAGAAACAGGATAGGTCCAAGTACAGAGCCCTGTGGGACTCCACTGGTGACTTCACGCCAGTCTGAGGTCTCACCCCTCACTGTAACTCTCTGCTTCCTATTGTTTAGGTACTCCCTTATCCACTGGAGCGCCCTACCAGTTACTCCTGCCTGTTTCTTTAGCTTATGCATCAACCTTTTATTGGGTACTGTGTCAAAGGCTTTCCGACAGTCCAAAAAAATGCAGTCCGCCCACCCTTCTCTTTCTTGTTTAATCTTTGTCACCTGATCGTAGAATTCAATCAATCCTGTAAGGCAAGATTTACCCTCCCTGAACCCATGTTGATGGGTTGTCACGAAGTCTCTTCTCTCCAGATGTGTTACTAGGTTTTTTTCTCACAATCTTCTCCATCACCTTGCATGGTATACATGTTAAGGACACTGGCCTGTAGTTCAGTGCCTCTTGTCTGTCCCCCTTTTTGTATATTGGTACTACATTAGCAGTCTTCCATATTTCTGGTAGGTCCCGTTTCCAGTGACCTACTATACACTATGGAGAGTGGTAGGCAAAGTGCTCCTGCACACTCTTTCAAGACCCATGGCGAGATTCCATCCGGCCCAACAGCTTTTCTCACATCCAGCTCCAATAGGTCCTTCTTGACCTCATCTCTTGTAATTTCGAACCTATCCAAGGTCACCTGGTTTGCTGCCACCTCTTCTAGCGCCGCGACATCTCCCTGTTCTATTGTAAAGACCTGGAACCTTTTGTTGAGTTCTTCACACACCTCTTTGTCATTTTCTGTGTACCTGTCCTCGCCCACCTGAAGTTTCATCACCTGTTCCTTCTCTGTTGTCTTCCTCCAGATGTGACTGTGTAGTAGCTTGGGTTCGGTCTTGGCTTTATTAGCTATATCATTTTCATACCTTTTCTCAGCTGCTCTTCTCACACTGACATACTCGTTCCAGGTTCTCTGGTATCTCTCTCTACTTTCTGGTGTTCTGTTATTACGGAAGTTCCTCCATGCCCTTTTGTTCTGCTCCTTTGCTTTCATACATTCCTTATTAAACCACGGATTCTTCCTTTGCCTCTCAGTTTTTTCCTGTCGGGCTGGGACAAACCTGCTTACAGCCTCCTGACATTTTTGGGTGACATAGTCCATCATGTCTTGTACGGACTTGGTTCCGAGTTCTGTGTCCCAATGTATATCCCATAGGAATTTAT
>NC_091163.1:22051210-22163710 GCF_040958095.1 Procambarus clarkii
TGTGTGTGTGTGTGTGTGTGTGTGTGTGTGTGTTTGTGTGTGTGTGTGTGTGTGTGTGTGTGTGTGTGTGTGTGTGTATTCACCTAGTTGTGCTTGCGGGGGTTGAGCTTCGTCTCTTTGGTCCCTGCCTCACAACTGCCAATCAACTGGTGTACAGATTCCTGAGCCTACTGGGATCCATCATATCTACATTTAAAACTGTGTAGGGTGTCAGCGTCCACCACCTCAGTTCCTAGTACATTCTATTTTATTAAATATTCTGACACTGAAAAAAATTATTTCTAACGTCTCTATTTCTAACGTTTGGGTACTAAGTTTAAACCTGTGTCCCATTGTTCGTGTTCCACCCGTGCTGAAGAGTTTGTCTTTGTCCACCCTGTCAGTTCCCCGTAGAATTTTGTAGGTGGTTATCATGTCTCCCCATACTCTTCTGTTTTCCAGGGACGTGAGGTTCAGCTATTTCAACCTTTTCTCGTTGATTATACCTCTCAGTTCCGGGACGAGTCTGGTGGCTTACCGCTAAATCTTCTGTAACTTTGTCTTGTGTTTAACTAGGTATGGATTCCAGGCTGGAGCTGCATACTCCTGGATTGGTCTGTCATAAGTGGTATACAGGGTCGTGAACGATTCCTTACACAAGTTTCTAAAGGCAGTTCTTATGTTGGCCAACCTAGCATATGCCGCTCATAATATGCTTTTGGTGTGGGCCTCTTGGGACAAGTTCGGTGTGATATCAACCCCCCAGATATTCCTCTGTATTTGACTCTTGCAGGACTTCACCTCCCAGATGGTTCCTTGTCTTTAGCCTTCTGCTCCCTTCGCCTAATTTCATTACTTTACACTTTCCTGAGTAGAACCTTAGCAGCCGTTTTCTAGACCATTCCTCCAGTTTGTCCAGGTCATCCTATAGTTTCTGCCTTGATTCGTCTCATAATTTTTGCATCATCAGCAAACATAAAAGGGAATGAGTCAATACCCTCCGGAAGATCGTTTACATATATTAGAAACAGGATGGATCCAAGTACTGAGCCCTGTGGGACTCCGCTGGTGACATCTCGCCACTCTGATATCTCGCCTCCCACAATTACTCGCTGTTTCTTGTAACTTAAATACTCCCTTATCCACTGGAGCACCTTCCCTTTTACTCCTGTTTGTTGCTCCAACTTTTTTAACAGCCTTTTATGGGGTACTGTGTCAAAGGATTTCTGGCAGTCCAAGAAAATGCAGCCTGTCTACCCTTCTCTTTCATTCCTAATTTTTGTTGCCTGGTCTTAGAATTCTATTAAATCTGTGAGGCACGATTCACCATCTCTGAACCCATGTTGGTGGAGTTTTACACACCTATTTCCCTCCAGATGCTCTACGAGCCTTTTCTTCACGATCTTCTCCATCATCTTGCATGGTAGACAAATTAGGGAAACTAACCGGTAGATCAGTGCCTCTTGCCTGTCACCCGTTTTGTATATTGCGACTACGTTAGCTGTTTTCCAAATTTCTAGTAGGTCTCCTGTTTCCAATGACCTATAATACACCATAGAGAGTGGCACACTTAGTGCTTCTGCACCTTCCTTTAGTATCCATGGTGAGATTCTGTCAGGCCCAACATCCTTTGTCACATTCTTCAGCTTCAACAGATTTCTTTTGACCTCATCACTGGTGACGTTAAATTCCTCCTAGGTTGCTTGATCTGCCTTCTTCTCATTTGGGCTTCTCCTTGTTCTTTTCTGAAGACCTCATGGAATCTCTTGTGGAGTTCTTCACTGACCTCCTCGTCATTCTCTATGTATCTGTCCTCCCCTTTTTTCAGTTTCATCACTTGTTCCTTCACTGCTGTTTTCCTCCTGATGTGGCTGTGGAGCAGTGTTGGTTGGGTCCTGGCGTTACTCGCGATGTCATTTTCATACTGTCTCTCTGCTTCCCTTTTCACTCTAAGGTACTCATTTCTGGCCCTCTGGTATCTTTCCCAGCTCTCTGTGTGATCTGGCTGCAGGAATTGGAGCGATTCCTGCAGGTAACTGAAGCTGCTCTCTCTATTTTATTATTACTGCCATATTGTTCCTATTAAACTCCTGTCTGGGTCTTTTGTCATTTAGGGGAAGGTTGTAAATGACTGCTACTATTATCTTAGGTCCACCCATTGCTATAGTTCCTGTTATGTAATCTCTGAACCCGTTACAGCCAGGACTTTCCATCTCATCCAAACACCAGTCCTTCCTTATTAGCAGGGCCACTCCTCCACCTCCTCTCCCTTCCCTCTCTTTCATTACTATATAGCAGTCTTTTGGAAACACAGCATCTGTTATGACTCCTGACAATTTTGATTCTGTGAGTCCTATAATATCTGGGGTCTCTTCTTGCGTCCTTTTCGCCAGTTCACTTGCTTTATTGGTAATCCCATCGATGTTTGAGTACATTACCTTGAATAACACACACAAATCACTATTGCGTGATGCATCGAATGAACAAATCCGCAAGGGCCGTGACGAGGATTCGAACCTGCGTCCGAGAGCATCCCAGACGCTGCCTTAATCAACTGAGCTACGACATGGTCAAAAGGAGTTGAAACCGATGTTCTACTGAACTTACTGGATCCTGCAGCCTATCCGAGGCACAAACCAGGCTTTTACGCAACTCGCCCCATACATTCGAGCTATGTCAATAGGCCGTTCTCCCTCTTCGTCCTTACTTCATTACACTTTCTTCAGATTTGTGCCTCGGAGAGGCTGCAGGATCCAGTAAGTTCAGTAGAACTTCGGTTTCAACTCCTTTTGACCATGTCGTAGCTCAGTTGATTAAGGCAGCGTCTGGGATGCTCTCGGACGCAGGTTCGAATCCTCGTCACGGCCCTTGTGGATTTGTTCACATTACCTTGAAGCTCACTTTCCTATATCCATTTTCACCTTCCCTCCCCATAAGTATAGGAAGATGTTCCATGGGCATTGCTACTTGGATAGGCTCATCGTCCTGTAAAGTAGTTGAAAGGGGTTCAGGGGGAGGTGGAGTGGAGGATGAAGGGCTTAGGTCTTGCCCAGGCCTGCTTGGGACAGGAAGAAGTCCTGGGGAGGAGGAGGGAAGGGAGTGCTTGAGGTGGGTGGGCAGGGATTGCTCGGGAAGAGGGCATGCCCTCCTGTGGTGTAGTTAGCAAGGGGTTGGGGGGTGGTGGAGTGGTGGATGGAGGGCTTAGGTCTTGCCTGGGCCTGCCTGGGGCAGGAAGAAGACCAGGGGATGGGAAAGCAGGGAATACTCGGCGTAAGGGAGGAGTGAGGATTTCGGTGATATGGTTGGCATTGTGTAGGGACAAGAAAAGATTTGTGCTGGGAATGGGGGGACCTATGGTGGGTGATGAGCTGGGGTGCTGCAGTCCCCTTTGGGGTTCCTGAATTGCTGGATTGGGGGTTCCTCACTCCCCTCTGGGATTGCTGGGTTAGAGGTTGAGGTTCTCTGGCTCCCTTCCCTCTCCCTGCGCCTTTTCTTTGCACCTGCTGCCCTTATTACCTCGTCCCAGGTCAGGTTCCTCTGAAGGTATACCTCTTTGTAATTCCTTGCATATTTCAGATTGCTCCTCGTGACTAGGATGTCCTCTTTGATGGCCTCGCTCCTGAATACTACCTTGATCAATCTCTTTTTGTCTCTGCTGCACTGGCCAGTCCGGTAGAACCTGTTCTGTCTCATTCAGCCCCTTCCATTCCTATCACTTTTAGTAACCCTGACACTGCCACCTTGCCCTTAGTCCTCCATTCTTCCCTCGTGGAACCCCTTGTTCCTTAATACCTATCACTACTGGAGCTCTTTTCCTTTCCATTAGCTGGCTTGTGCATCTAGCTGCCTCCTGTGAGGTTACTGCCTTCATTACAACTTCCTTGACTGTGGACATGGCATCGGGGCTCTTCAGTATTTCAGCAAAGGTTGCACCAATCGTAGGGGTCCCTGTCATTGCTACCTCTCCTGGTACCTAAGGGTTGGTTGCGGGGGCCAGGGTCTGAAGAGGGCCTGTTTTTAGGCTTTTTATCTCCTCTTGTGCTGCACTTAGTTCTATCTCCAGGTTACATATAGCTTCCCTCGTGTCTTTCACTTCCCCACTGATTTCCAATCTTGCCTTAGCAATCATCTCCATGTGTGACTCGTCCTGTTCCTCTCCTCCAACTTTGTTCTGTTGTCTTACCATCCCGCTAGACATGTGTGTGTGTGTGTGTTTATATGTGTGTGTATGTTTGTGTGTGTGTGTGTGTTTATATGTGTGTGTGTGTGTGTGAGTGTGTGTGTGTGTGTGTGTGTGTGTACTCTGACAATGAAAAAGTTCTTTCTAATGTCTCTGTGGTTCATTTGGGTACTCCACTTATGTCCCCTTGTGCGTGTGCCACCCGTGTTAAATAATCCATCCTTGTTCATCCCGTCAATTTCCTGGAGAATTTTGTATGTGGTGATCATGTCTTCCCTAGCTCTTCTGTCTTCCAGCGACGTGAAGTGTAGTTCACGTAGTATGTCCTCATAACTCATGCCTCTTAGTTCTGGGACTAGCCTATTGGCATACCTATAAACATTTTCCAGTTTCGTCTTGTATTTGACTAGATACGGGCTCCATGCTGGGGCTGCATACTCCAGGATTTACCTTACATATGTGGTTTACAAGGTTCTAAAAGACTCCTTACACAGGTATCTGAAAGCAGTTCTGATGTTAGCCAGCCTCGCATAGGCCGCTGATGTTATTCTTTTGATGTGGGTCTCGGGAGATAGGCTTGCCGCGTGTGTGTGTGTACTCACCTAGTTGTGCTTGCGGGGGTTGAGCTCTGGCTCTTTGGTCCCGCCTCTCAACCATCAATCAACAGGTGTACAGGTTCCTGAGCTTATTGGGCTCTATCATATCTACACTTGAAACTGTGTATGAAGTCAGCCTCCACCACATTGCTTCCTAATGCATTCCATTTGTTAACCACTCTGACACTAAAAAAGTTCTTTCTAATATCTCTGTGGCTCATTTGGGCACTCAGTTTCCACCTGTGTCCCCTTGTGCGTGTGCCTCTTGTGTTAAATAGCCTGTCTTTATCAACCCTATCAATTCCCTTCAGAATCTAGAATGTGGTGATCATGTCCCCCTAACTCTTCTGTCTTCCAGCGAAGTGAGGTTTAATTCCCGTAGTCTCTCCTCGTAGCTCATACCTCTCAGCTCGGGTACTAGTCTGGTGGCAAACCTTTGAACCTTTTCCAGTTTAGTCTTATCCTTGACTAGATATGGACTCCATGCTGGGGCTTCATACTCTAGGATTGGCCTGACATATGTGGTATACAAAGTTCTGAATTATTCTTTACACAAGTTTCTGAATGCCGTTCGTATGTTGGCCAGCCTGGCATATGCCGCTGATGTTATCCTCTTGATATGTGCTGCAGGAGACAGGTCTGGCGTGATATCAACCCCCAAGTCTTTTTCCTTCTCTGACTCCTGAAGAATTTCCTCTCCCAGATGATACCTTGTATCTGGCCTCCTGCTCCATACACCTATCTTCATTACATTACATTCGGTTGGGTTAAACTCTAACAACCATTTGTTTGACAATTCCTTCAGCTTGTCTAGGTCTTCTTGAAGCCTCAAGCAGTCCTCCTCCTTCTTTATCCTTCTCCTAATTTTGGCATCGTCTGCAAACATTGAGAGAAATGAATCTATACCCTCCTGGAGATCATTTACATATTCCAGAAGTGTGTGTGTGTGTGTGTGTGTGTGTGTGTGTGTGTGTGTGTGTGTGTGTGTGTGTGTGTGTGTGTGTGTGTGTGTGTGTGTGTATGTGTGTGTGTGTGTACTCACCTAATTTTGCTTGCGGGGGTTGAGCTCTGGCTCTTTGGTCCCGCCTCTCAACCGTCAATAAACAGGTGTACAGTTTCCTGAGCCTATGGGGCTCTATCATATCTACACTTGAAACTGTGTATGGAGTCAGCCTCCATGTGTGTGTGTGTGTGTGTTTGTGTGTGTGTGTGTGTGTGTGTGTGTGTGTGTGTGTGTGTGTGTGTGTGTGTACTCACCTAATTGTGCTTGCGGGGGTTGAGCTTTGGCTCTTTGGTCCCGCCTCTCAACTGTCAATCAACTGGTGTACAGATTCCTGAGCCTACTGGGCTCTATCATACCTACATTTGAAACTGTGTATGGAGTCAGCCTCCACCACATCACTTCCTAGTGCATTCCATTTATTAACTACTCTGACACTGAAAAAATTCTTTCTAACGTCTCTGTGGCTCATCTTGGTACTAAGTTTCCACCTGTGTCCCCTTGTTCGTGTCCCACCCGTGCTGAAGAGTTTGTCTTTGTCCACCCTGTCAATTCCCCTGAGAATTTTGTAGGTGGTTATCATGTCTTCCCTTACTCTTCTGTTTTCCAGGGATGTGAGGTTCAGCTCCTTTAGCCTTTCCTTTGTGTGTGTGTGTGTGTGTGTGTGTGTGTGTGTGTGTGTGTGTGTGTGTGTGTGTGTGTGTGTGTGTGTGTGTGTGTGTGTGTATGTATGAATGTGTAATTGAGTTTGAATGTATGTATGTTTGATTGTGTGTGTGTCTGTGTATGGAATACGTTTTACATCGTGTGCAATACACAGCAGGAAATACATACGCGCAAGGAATGTCGTATTTGTGAGAGTGGTGGTGGCGGCCCAGCATCCACAGAGTAGCAGCCCCAGACACATCTCCTCTCCTAGGGCAAGCATCCTCCAGTCTCCTCTTCCGCCTCTTTGTTCCAGGACAAATGATATTTAATGTATACATTTATCATCACAACATACGAAGATAATGCTGCTCGCCTCCCTTATGTTAGAGTTCAGAATTACCATCTTCATAAAGAAGAATATCTTAGGGTGATGCTGACGGACTCTCCTTGGTGAGGTAAGATGCAGCATCCATTATATGCGCTTAATATAAATGTGGGTATTATTGCCGGAGCCCGCGTTCTGGTCGACCATCCGTACGGGTAGACACTGTCATTGGAAAACCACTGTTTATTTTCTACGGAAACTTCACCCTGTCTGGTTGCTAGGGAACTGCCCAATCACATTGCAAGGGAAACTCCTCCGTCTCATTGATAGGGAAATTTCCCCAATCCTGTTACCAGGGCAACTCCCTTGACTCGTTCATAGGGAAAATTCTCTGGCTCGATACTAGGGGAGGGAGGGAGAGAATTATTAGGGGGAAAGCACCAATTACGACCATATCGCACTTGGAAGGGGTTTAGATAAGGATTTGGGATGGGACGGGGGAAAGGAATGGAGTCCAACCATTAGGACGGCCAGGGACTGAACACCGACCTGCATGAACGAGGGGAGCATACATTATATTTAATATAAGCTCGAGTATTTTTTCTGCTTTGTTTTGCTCTGTGGTATGTATGTGAATGTATAACTACACGAATACAATTAAAAATGCAACAGTGTATTTAGCTATATAAGTGTGTACGTATATGCTGGTATTCATACACCACCAAGCCCTCATTTCAGAGCGTGGTCACTCTACATACTGTGCTGCTTCACGTTAGTACACAGGTATGCAAATTTGACTCAACCCAGCTACGTTTCTCGTAAGATTAGAGGGGGTCCATTTGGTGACCTTATTCCTGTACTGAGAGTGGAATCAACGAACTCTAACGCATTCCATTTGTTGTGGAAATGCCTCGAACTGTTGAGACCTGGTCTGTAGTCATGTTGAATGTGAAATAACCTTCGTAAATCGACACAATAATTCTGCCTCTTTTCAAATAAATACTCATGCTGAAAATGCAAAAACAAAATTCAGTTGTAGACTACAAATTAAGCCTTAAGACGTCAAGTAGAACACAGTGAAATATTCATATATTCTCACCAAGGGCTGTTCTTTAATATTTATTTTGGGGGATGGGGGATGTAAGGTTTGGGAGTAATAGGTCGTTATTCTCAGTCTGGTAGTTCTTCTGCGAGCGTCACTCACCCTTAACGACCTCATTCGTTGACACGCTGGGCTTGACTCAACAACATTTCCTGCTTTATTGGGGTCATAAACAGAGAATATTATATTATGCAGCTCCAATTTTCCCCCCAACCACAACCACAACCGCAACCACTTGGGCTGGACGGTAGAGCGACGGTCTCGCTTCATGAGAGATGAGAAAATTAATCGAGGCTGGAAAATCTAAAGATAGGTCTAGGAAAACCTAACTTAACCTACCCTAACCTAACAGAGGACCAACGAGTAGAAAATGGGACATCACATAAATTCTGTGAGCCGCTATGATTTATTGTACACCAGTTTTTAGCCTTAGTGGGATTTATAACTCAAAACGCGACGTGCTATTCAAGATGACGGGTTAGTTATGGGCCCAGTGACCCTTTTTGTGAGCAGATAAGGGCCTAATACCCTTTTTTGTGGGCAGTTAAGGGCCCAGTACGTATATGGTGATCAGTGTAGGACTGCATACTCATCCCGTGACTGGTGGAGACCCTCGTACCCATCCTGTGAGAGTCAGCAATAGCATGTAAGGTGAAGAATTTCCTCCTTAAAATCAATTTCAGCACTAAAGTGCCAAAAAAATCGAATGAATAAATGGTTAACCCCACACGCAGTAACCCCACACGCAGTAACCCCACACGCAGTAACCCCACACGCAGTAACCCCACACGCAGTAACCCCACACGCAGTAACCCCACACGCAGTAACCTCACACGCAGTAATCCCACACGCAGTAACCCCACACGCAGTAACCCCACACGCAGTAACCCCACACGCAGTAACCTCACACGCAGTAACCCCACACGCAGTAACCCCACACGCAGTAACCCCACACGCATTAACCCCACACGCAGTAACCCCACATGCAGTAACCCCACATGCATTAACCCCACACGCAGTAACCCCACATGCAGTAACCCCACACGCAGTAACCCCACACGCAGTAACCCCACATGCAGTAACCCCACACGCAGTAACCCCACACGCAGTAACCCCACACGCAGTAACCCCACACGCAGTAACCCCACACGCAGTAACCCCACACGCAGTAACCCCACATGCAGTAACCCCACATGCAGTAACCCCACACGCATTAACCCCACACGCAGTAACCCCACACGCAGTAACCCCACACGCAGTAACCCCACATGCAGTAACCCCACATGCAGTAACCCCACGCGCAGTAACCCCACACGCAGTAACCCCACATGCAGTAACCCCACACGCAGTAACCCCACACGCAGTAACCCCACACGCAGTAACCCCACACGCAGTAACCCCACATGCAGTAACCCCACATGCAGTAACCCCACACGCAGTAACCCCACACGCAGTAACCCCACACGCAGTAACCCCACATGCAGTAACCCCACATGCAGTAACCCCACACGCATTAACCCCACACGCAGTAACCCCACACGCAGTAACCCCACACGCATTAACCCCACACGCAGTAACCCCACACGCAGTATTCCCCACACGCAGTAAACCCTCACGTATTATTCCTACACACAGTAAACTCACACGCAGTAAATCCTGACGCAGTATATCACACACGCAGTAAACTCACATGTAATATAGCTACACGCAGTAAACCAACACGCAGTATACCCACATGCAGAAAACACATGTCATAAACCCACATGCAGTAAACCCATACACAGTATACCCATGTGTAGTAAACCAATGCACATTCAACCCAAACAAAGTATTCCCGTTTGCAGTAAACCAATACACATTTAACACACATAAAGTATATCCATACGCACTAATCCCCGAATTCCGTAAACACAAATATAATAAATCCTCTTTTATATAAACCAACATGTGGAAAATTCCACTGATCATGTTAATATTATTATTATCTAAGAACTGTATTATTCCATATAATATCTATATACCAGAAACGTATCAAATTCAAGATCTCTTGATCATATTTATTATTCCTACTTCAGCATCCTTCATGATCATTTGTCAAGTGCACCATTGGGCATAATGCCTATATAATATTGTAGATGGGATCACAAGAATCTGAAAGCTTCCAGGTAATGAAAATTTATTGCTGGAACCAAAGTTATAGCTTCCAGTGATGTAATTTCATAATCGTTAATAAAGTACAAGAGGAACTATGAAGTACTGTTAATAATCTTTAAATCCACAAAGTAATCATCTTGTGATATAACTTTATCACAAAAGTCAGTCTTAATAATGAATATAATCGAGCAATGAACATTGCCGGCACCTTGACTGACGCCGGTGGGGCAGAAGCGCCCAGAATCGTGGAGTACCTGGCGGCCTCGTGTTTACATCCTGGAGTGCACTCGTGTGTAGGGCTGCAGACTTTTTCAGCAAGATATTTACACACACACTATTGATAATCTTCAGTGAGAGCTCCCTGAATACTGGGAGAGACCATATATATATATATATATATATGTCGTACCTAGTAGCCAGAACTCACTTCTCAGCCTACTATGCAAGGCCCGATTTGCCTAATAAGCCAAGTTTTCATGAATTAATTGTTTTTCGACTACCTAACCTACCTAACCTAACCTAACATAACTTTTTCGGCTACATAACCCAACCTAACCTATAGAGATAGGTTAGGTTAGGTAGGGTTGGTTAGGTTCGGTCATATATCTACGTTAATTTTAACTCAATGAACAAAAATTGACCTCATACATTATGAAATGGGTAGCTTTATCATTTCATAAGAAAAAATTTAGAGAAAATATATTAATTCAGGAAAACTTGGCTTATTAGGCAAATCGGGCCTTGCATAGTAGGCTGAGAAGAGAGAGGAATTCCTGGTACATATATCCAAAGTCAAGAGCGTTGAGGACCACCGGCTAGTGAGGCCCTACAACCACCTCATCTACCAAGTGAGACGTAACAACGTGCACTCCATATTAATCAAACAGTGATTAAATGCTTAATTACACACTAGTTTCTTTATCAGTTATCTCACCCTGTCAGAGTAAAAGAGACAAATGAATGTGTATACATGTGTGTATATATGTATGTATATATGTACTCACCTAGTTCCGTTTGCGGAGGTTTAGCTCTGGCTCTTCGGTCCCGCCTGTCAACTGTTAGTCAACTGGTGTACAAATTCCGGAGCCTATTGGGCTCTATCATATCTATATTTGAAACTGTGTATGGAGTCTGCCTTCACCACAACACTACTTAATGCATTCCATTTGTTAACTACCCTGACACTGAAAAAAATCTTTCTAACGTCTCTGTGGCTCATCTGGGTACTAAGTTTCCACCTGTGTACCCTTGTTCGTGTTCCACCCATGCTAAAGAGTTTGTCTATGTCCACCCTGTCAATTCCCCTGAGAATTTTGTAGGTGGTTATCATGTCTCCCCTTACTCTTCTGTTTTCCAGGGTTATGAGGTTCAGCTCCCTCAACCTTTCCTCGTAACTTATTCCTCTCAGTTCCGGGATGTATATGTGTGTGTGTATATGTATGTGTATAAAGTATATGTGGAAGCTGATCAAAATTCCATTTCACCTTTGTAAATGCACGTTAATGACACTTTGTAAAAGACACATCGAACACTTTATGTAGGGCATACGTAAATCTGTGTATTTATGTATTTACGTATGTAGCATAGCCTAGCATTTTAAAACGCTACAATTACCTTCTGTGGCTGATTGTTCAATAAATCCCTGAACTATATGTTTAATAAATCTCTAACCCTGTCCATGGAGGACAGAAGAAAATGTATGTAAGCTGGTTAGCATTGTTAATGTTTGGCCACGTCTGTGGAAGAAAATAATTAAAATATAAAAACTCCAAATGTTAGAAAGCAACTAGAATCCTTTCCAGCATGCTGTGACATCCAAATCATCATCAAGCTGCATATTCATCATTAAAATATAGAGCCTGGTCTCAGCAGAAGAGACCTCATCTGACTACTGCCAGATTGGCTTCGGTTCTCAATTCAGGATAAGTTATTAATTGTTTTAGAACATTGGTTGGCCAATTAACATGATTTATAACATTAAAACATCCATATATAAATTGAGTCGTTAGATAGCGAGGCAACGCTTCATCATCAGCAAGTTCTGACCAACTCATGCTGTAACTGAGTTTACATTGCTGAATATTTATATCTTGTGAATATAATTCTTTACTATAACCTATCATACCTTTAATGGCCTTATCCATTAATCTTTATTTCTCAAGCTAGTTTATTTGATTGCATACGATTTTTTATGCAAATTTTCATATACTCTTGGATAATTAAACGTTGTGTGCACCAGCACAGATATTCCTAAGACTAGGCTAGAGAGTGTATAGTTCAGATCCTAGATCATGAACCTTACCAGTGCTGGCAGTCATAGACCTGTTTTATCATATAAATGTCAAATTACAAGTTAAAAGTGTGGGTGTACCCGCAGGTATTTTGTGTTCTATAGATTATGAGCCAAATCAGCCTTAAGGACCCTACCTGCTTATATATATATATATATATATATATATATATATATATATATATATATATATATATATATATATATATATATATATATATATATATATATATATATATATATATATTGTGACGATAATCTCTTTCAAGAGAGATTGAGCCTGCTCTTCCCTCCAAACTACGTCCCAGTAACAACTAATATAGAAGATATATCCAACAAGTACAACAACAAGTTTTGCCCAGAGTGCAAAACGTATCCAACACCGGCACACCTGCTCGCCTCCGCCACCGTGAACCAGCAAACTGCTTGTCCATCGCCTGCATGTCGCTGATTGGCTGGTGCCCGTCGCACCTGCCCCACCACCCACCACACAAGCTGATGTCTTGGCCACCGCGACCTAGGGAAGGCAGAATATATCGTGCTCCACACAAGTTAACACGTCTCATTGGTAGACTAAGCCTTGGCTTACGTGTACTAAGGGAGGTGGCAGCTTGAAGCCAATATTCCTGCATCATTATTTCCTTTGCTATAATTTACTTTGCTATTATTCACTTGTCTTAACGTAACTTTTCATTTGCCAGTGATTATTCTTATTATTTTGTTTGATTGATTTATCTGTTACATTTTTTATGCCCAATTTTATTCATGTCTTGCTTTTCTAACGTAATTAAAATTTCATCGTTAAATTTACTTGTGTTTTGTGTGTCTTCCCATTACCTTACCACAGACGAAAGTTCCAGCTTTTTTCTTTTTTTTTTCTTTATGTGACGAGGCCATACCCCTAGCTTTTGAAACAGCCGAACACCAACGCGTTACCGTCACATAAAGTGGGGGCCTGCCCTAGGAGCTTCACTCAGGTACTGGTGCCAAGTAGTAATTTATGGTAAGCGTATTTGGCTTTGGTAACGTAGCTTTTACTACTTTTCATATTCAATTTAATTTTTATATGGTGCTGTGTGTATTGTGCATTACGAGAGTAGCATATGGTGAAGGTGAGACAACTTTGGATTACGTGGTGACTGTAGGCCTCAGTCATACTCTTAATTGGTCATCTCTCCCTCCGTGTTATTACTCGTGTTTACCATCTTTTGTCCCTTGGATATTTCTCATATTTTCGACAGATCATCATATTGGTACCCTGGTACTGTGGTCTGCCCCCGGGTCAAGTGCACCTAATCTTCTGCAATCTGACTGTAGGAGGATAAAGAGGGCCATAGTTCCTCTAGCACGAACTTTAGTTGCTGAATTGGGACCTCAGCAGCAGTTCTCGTCACCAGTTAACACCTCGCACCCCTACATGTCAGTCAGAGATGATGATACATACATATTGGTAGGGAATTAGCTTTCTTTTTCAGAGCACAAAAGTTCGCTAATTCTGTAAGTATCATATTAATTTCAGTGGGAAAACTTGCTTATGTCCAATAGAGACTCGGCAAGGTATGCCTACATCCTTGGACTACCAATTTTACTTTTGAGGCAATTAACTGTTTCATTTGTTTTAGAAACTCAGTTTCACTTGTTTAGTAGGATTTTCTTGCCCTTAACCTCTTACATGAGTACCGGGTACAAGATTTCCTGCGACCTTGATTTAAATTAATCATTTAACATCTTGTACTTAACTTTAATTGTTAAAGATTCCACAGGATAGGTACCAGTTGCCACGTTGTCCTGTTTCTGACATTCACTATATCATAACGGTAAATTCGTTGTACATTTATTTGCTAATTTCACCATGTTTCGTCTCCAAGCTTTCCGTGCAGATCCAGCAGGTGCAATTGGGACTTTAAGTCATGCCAAGAGGGCTGAATTACAAACTCTTGCACATGAGTATCAACTAACAGTTTCCTACCAAGCCAACAAGAGTGAAATACACAACCTGTTACTGGATCATTTCTTAGAGCAAGGTAAGATAGACTCTGAAACTCATGAAACTTACTATATTGCAGATAAAACTGATTTGGCAACGATGAAACTCAAACTAGAGCTGGCCAAGATTGAACGTGAGCAGCAAAGGGAGGCCCTCGAACAGCAAAGAGAAGCAGCTGCCATACGAAGGGAAGAACAAGAACGCGAGGCTGCCTTGAGGAGGGAAGAACAAGAACGTGAGGCTGCCTTGAGGAAGGAAGAACAAGAACAAGAAATCGCCCTCAAGGAACGTGAACTCGCCCTCCAGGAACGTGAGGTTGCAATGCTCCATGAGCGGGAACGAATACAGCTTGAAACAAAACAACGCCAATTGGAGATGCAACGCGAACATGACAAGCAACAAGCGACTCTGGCTATGGAATGTCGTCAACGAGAATTCGCGTTGGAAACTTCACACCTCGCTCAACGCCAGCAAGCTACTGCCAATCTTCCCGTCAGTTTTAATATATCACATGCAAGTAAGTTAATGCCATCATTTGTAGAAGCAGAAGTTGACGTGTTTTTCACCACCTTTGAAACCCTTGCTAATCAACTTAGTTGGCCTGCCGACCAATGGGCCACACTTCTCAGAGTACATCTTACAGGTAGAGCTGCAGTCACACTCAGTACTTTGGCGTCTGAGAATGACTACCAGACTCTGAAACAAGCAGTGTTGGACGCCTACCTTCTCTCCACCGAAAGTTATCGAAGGAAATTCCGTGACCACCAGAAGGCAATTACCACTACCTTTCTCGAGTTTGCTAACACAAAACGGAGACATTTAATGAAATGGCTGGAAGCAGCACATGTCTCTACTTTTACAGAAGTCGTCAACCTGATGCTAGTTGAAGAATTCTTGAGGCGTGTGCCGCCTCCTGTCCGTTTATATTTAGCAGATAAAGAAGAAACCGACTACCTGAAGTGTGCTAAGTCGGCTGACACTTACAGCCTCATCCACCGGCTGACACCAGAACCATCCTCCAGTAAGAAGTCGTGGTACAGTTACGAGAAAGTGAGTACCGATCAAGCTGGCTCGCAATTGTACTGCAAGTATTGTAGACTCTATGGACATACCATAGATAAGTGTGGTAAGTCTCAATACAAAGGAACCACTGACACGCAAAAACCCAAACCAACTCCTCCTAAGTCCGGTAAGCCTGTGATGAATGTTGGTGTTCATGTTAATGATCTTTCTCTTTTCAGTAACCACCTGTATACTGGAACTGTCTCTGCCAACGGTTCAAATCCGGAGGGACGTTTCAAATTGAAGATCTTGAGGGACACAGCGGCTCTTCAATCGATCATCTTGAAGTCGGCTGTGCCCAACATCGCCTACACCGGGGAAACTGTCTTCATCACTGACCTCACTGCTACCACTCCTTATCCTCTCGCCAGAGTCCACCTGGATTGTCCCTTCGTGAACGGAGAAGTCCAAGTCGCCGTCAGGGAAAAGCCTTTTCCCATGCCTGGAGTGCAACTTCTCCTAGGCAACGACTTGGCAGAAGACCTGCAACCGACCAACCTGATCGTCATGGACAAACCCCAGGTGTGTACCTCTGTGCCAGATAACCCTATGTTCGAGTATGTTCCAGTAAAGGTTCAAGAGAGTGATGAAGTTTCTCCTCCGGTTCTAGTGACCGCCCGTGCACAAGCCGCACGACCACAGCCAGCTGACTCTACTGCTACCGCTGTCCCTCAAGACCCTCAGAAACTGCCCCCGAATCTGACCAAGTTGGAGTTCCGTAAGTTACAGAGGGAAGATCTTACCTTAACACCATTATTTTTCCAGGCTGAGACTCAACCCGACAGTATTCCTGGGTTCGTCCTAGTGAACGACTTGCTCTACCGCAGATATAGACCCAGTAAACTGAAGGAGGAGGACGATTGGGCCAACATCGAACAACTAGTGATTCCTGCCAGCCTGCGGCCCACTATTCTACACCTGGCCCACGGAGCACTCTCCCCCTACTGATTCAACAAGACTTACCATGGAATTCGTCAAGACTACTACTGGCCAGGTATGGTAAATAGCGTCAAACATTACGTAAAACAGTGTCATACATGTCAGATGGCAGGTAAACCGAACATCTCTATTCCCAGAGCGCCACTGATTCCCATACAGGTGCCTGCGGAATCTTTCCACAGACTTATTATAGACTGTGTTGGTCCTTTACCTCGGACCAGTTCAGGTAACGCCTATATCTTAACCATCCCGTGTCCTACCACCAGATTTCCCATAGCATTTCCAGTGAAGAACATTACGGCTGCTACGGTTGTGAAGCAATTATTGAAGATCTTCACCCAGTATGGATTTCCCAGGGAGGTTCAGAGCGACTGTGGTACCAACTTCACCAGTGATCTCTTCAAAAGGACACTGGAGGAGTTCAACATCAAACAGGTATTGTACAGCCCCTATCATCCTGCTTCACAGGGTTCTCTTGAGCGTAGCCATCAGACTATCAAAGCATTCCTGAAAAAGTTTTGTAGTGAAACCTCTAAGGATTGGGATAAGCAAATAGATCTGATAATGCACATTTATAGAAGTCTTCCCAATGAGTCCCTAGGAGTATCTCCTTATGAGATGCTCTACGGCTGTAAGTGCCGTACTCCCCTCAAGGCTTTCAAAGACTCTCTACGTGATGCCACCTTCAGTGAGCATCAGAATGTGCCCCAGTTTCTTCAAAACCTTCAACACATTCTAGAGAGAGTCCAGTTTTGCCCATGATAATCTATTGAAAGCACAGGAGAAGATGAAGACTCATTACGACCAGACCAGCAAAGTAAGAAAATTTAAGCCGGGAGACTTCGTGGTAGCTTATTTCCTTATCCCAGGTTCTCCTTTACAAAACAGGTTTTCAGGACCCTACCGCATCAAGGAGTGCAGAAACAACCATACCTACATTCTAGAGACTCCAGATAGGCGCCGGAAGACCCAGCTGTGCCACGTCAACCTCCTGAAGCTATATAATGGTACTCCACCCACTGTCATGTTAAACTACTCTACTTTTACAGAACCATACATCCACAGTGAGACCTTCCCTGCTTCTCCTCCCGAAAGCACTGACAAGGAGTCAGCGCTTTCTAATTCAGAAATCCTTAATAATCTTCCCAACTACTTTCAGGATAATCATAGTGCACCTCTCGTCAAGATCTTCAGAGAACATCAGGAGTTGTTCCGAGATGACCCCCAAGAGTGTAATGTTACCCAGCAGGACATCCAACTGCTCCCCGACACCCGGCCGATTCGTCAACCCTTCTACCGAATCAGCCCTAGCAAGAAGGAAGTCATGCGTGCTGAGGTGCAGTACCTCTTGGATCATGGACTGGCTACACCTTGTGAGTCCCCCTGGGCCTCACCCTGTATCTTGGTGCCAAAACCCCAAGGTAAGGTGAGACTTTGTACTGACTATCTTAAGTTGAATAACGTGACATTCAAGGATGCTTACCCATTGCCAAGGATAGATGACATTCTTGACGCCATTGGTAATGCCCATTACTTGTCCCAAGTGGACTTGCTTAAGGGGTATTATCAAGTGTGCTTAACGGAGCGAGCTAAAGAAATATCTGCCTTTATCACTCCTTTTGGACTTTTCAGATATGAACGCCTTCCTTTCGGACTATGTAATGCCCCGGCCACCTTTCAGAGAGCTGTCAACCGTGTCATCCAGGGCTTGGATAACACATACGCCTACTTGGATGATATCGTCGTAGCATCCAACACCTGGAGTGAACATCTGCTCCAGCTGCGAAGTCTGTTCGCCAAGCTCCTGACAGCCGGCCTCACCATCAACCTGGGCAAGTCCACCTTCGCGAAAGGTAAAGTGCGTTATCTGGGCCATGTTATTGGGAGTGGCAGCTTAGCTCCGTTAAACTCACACACTCAAGCCATCCAACATTATCCACAGCCTACCACCAGGAAGCAGCTCCTGCGCTTCCTTGGTCTTGCCTCCTACTACCGTAGGTTTGTGAGAAATTTCAGTACAGTGGCCACACCTCTAATCCTATTAACCAGTCCCAAGCAACGGTATAAGTGGACCATGCAGCAAACCGTTGCTTTCGAACAACTCAAATTCCTCCTCTGTTCTAATCCCATTCTCGCCTCGCCAGATATCACCAAGCCTTTCGTCCTTCATGTCGACGCCAGTGGTACCGGCGTTGGTGGTGTCCTGATGCAGCAAAGAGGCGAGGAGGTTCTACCTGTCAGCTACTACAGCTACAAATTGAAACCACACCAGAGGAACTACAGCACTATTGAAAAGGAGCTACTATCCATCGTCCTGAATCTCCAACACTTCGCTCCGTACCTACAAGGTGCCTGGTCTACCACCATCTTCTCAGACCACAACCCTCTCCGATTCTTACATCAAGCCCAATTCACTAACCAGCGTCTTCTACGATGGGCTTTGTATTTACAAGATTTCAACCTGGAGATCCGCTATATCAAGGGTTCTGACAACATCATAGCCGATGCCCTCTCCAGAGTTTATGAAGTAGAAGCGACTCCACCACATAACGACGTACTTCTTCCAGAACCGCAGGCTTCGGGGGAGAGTTGTGACGATAATCTCTTTCAAGAGAGATTGAGCCTGCTCTTCCCTCCAAACTACGTCCCAGTAACAACTAATATAGAAGATATATCCAACAAGTACAACAACAAGTTTTGCCCAGAGTGCAAAACGTATCCAACACCGGCACACCTGCTCGTCTCCGCCACCGTGAACCGGCAAACTGCTTGTCCATCGCCTGCCTGTCGCTGATTGGCAGGTGCCCGTCGCACCTGCCCCACCACCCGCCACACGAGCTGATGTCTGGGCCACCGCGACCTAGGGAAGGCAGAATATATCGTGCTCCACACAAGTTAACACGTCTCATTGGTAGACTAAGCCTTGGCTTACGTGTACTAAGGGAGGTGGCAGCTTGAAGCCAATATTCCTGCATCATTATTTCCTTTGCTATAATTTACTTTGCTATTATTCACTTGTCTTAACGTAACTTTTCATTTGCCAGTGATTATTCTTATTATTTTGTTTGATTGATTTATCTGTTACATTTTTTATGCCCAATTTTATTCATGTCTTGCTTTTCTAACGTAATTAAAATTTCATCGTTAAATTTACTTGTGTTTTGTGTGTCTTCCCATTACCTTACCACAGACGAAAGTTCCAACTTTTTTCTTTTTTTTTCTTTATGTGATGAGGCCATACCCCTAGCTTTTGAAACAGCCGAACACCAACGCGTTACCGTCACAATATATATATATATATATATATATATATATATATATATATATATATATATATATATATATATATATATATATATATATATATATATTTGCCTATATATATATATATATATAATGTCGTACCTAGTAGCCAGAACTCACTTCCCAGCCTACTATGCAAGGCCCGATTTGCCTAATAAGCCAAGTTTTCATGAATTAATTGTTTTTCGACTACCTAACGTAACTAACCTAACTTAACCTAACCTAACTTTTTCGGCTACCTTGTGAAGAGGTAGGTAGAGACAGGCAATAAAAAGACAGGCTTCTCTTCACAATCGACTTGAGAATGGTCCAGGACGGACCGAAACGTCGTCGTCCCTTCAACTTCTAGTGTGTGGTCTGGTCAACATACTTCAACCACGTTATTGTGACTCCTCGCCTGCAATATTTCTAATGTTTTTCCTCATTGTCGGTGGTAATAAAAATATCAATTCTCCAAAATTAATTTTGTATGGTCTGACGCCTGAACGCGTTTCGTTATTCGTATTACATTTTCAATGACTTAATATACACACAGATTCATCTTATACTCTATTGGGTGAGGTGATATGGTACAAATGTTTTGGGTGACATGAACAAAATTGTGACAAACACAAGACAGAACACGAAACAATAAGTATAACTTGGATACGAGAACATAAGAATCTGCAGAAGGCTTATTGGCCCATACTTCCTCTAGCTGCTTCCATATTGGTTCGGAGTATTGAAGTGGGTAGAATATAGTTGTGTATCAATTGGCTGTTGATTACTGGTGTTGACTTTTTGATATGTAGTGCCTCGCTGATGTCGAGCCGCCTGCTATCGCTGTACCTATCGATGATTTCTGTGTTGTTTGTTAAGATTTCTCTGGTGATGGTCTGGTTGTGAGAAGAGATTATATGTTCCTTGAGAGTGCGCTGTTGCTTATGTATTGTTAGTTGCCTGCAAAGAGACGTTGTTGTCTTGCCTATATACTGAGTTCTTTGGAATTTACAATCCCCAAGTGGGCATTTAAAGGCATAGACGACGTTGGTCTCTTTCAAAGCGTTCTGTTTGGTGTCTGGGGAGTTTTTCATGAGTAGGTTGGCCGTTTATTTGGTTTTATAATAAATTATCAATCGTATTTTCTTATTTTTATCTGTAGGGATGACGTTCCTATCAACAATATCTTTCAGGACCCTTTCCTCCGTTTTATGAGCCGTCGAAAAGAAGTATATGTAAAATCTATATAAATAAAAATGGAAATGTTCGTTTGTTCAAAATCGCTAATCTCCGAAAGTTCTCCCCGATGGCTTTGAAATTTTCACACAACGTTCCAATCTCATCCGATCTGGTTTGTATATACATAGTATATTGATGTCACATCTGTGACGGGAAAAATCTTGCTTTTTTGAAAATTTGTGTTTTTCATGTGGAGGAAATCTTCGCAACCTCTTTACCGATTGCTTTGAAATTTTGACACAACGTTGCATTCGAAATGGCAAGTGTTTTTACATACATTCTATATACATGCTTCATTTGTGACAGGAAAAAACATGCTTTTTTGAAAAACAGCGCCATCTGTTGGACGTAAGAACAACACATGCTGTAATCTCCGAAAGTTCTGCATCCTTTGAAAAACAGCGCCATCTGCTGCACCTGAGAGCATCACACGAAATATGTTATGATCCCATTTCAAGGTTTCCGATTGCATTGATAATTTGAATTTTCATAGAGTTTGATTTATTTTCATTTTGATTTAATTATTTTGTGTGACACTGAATTGCGTTTGAATTTAAATATTTCGTTAGTATTTTTTGTTTGTGTTTTGAAAACAAGAAAATGTACAACACGTTTATTTCACTGCTGCAAATGTGCAACAAACAGCTATGAATCCACCGGCTACAACGTTAACTGCTTTCTTCACGTTATGTCAAAATGATACGTTTGCGAAAACACTGCTGTATTCGGAAGTGCCTCCGTATTACAAATAGAATTCCAGTAGAAAATTATTTGAACGGCGCAAACGAGGAGAGCGAGTCGATGGACAACCTGGCATATTCAAACAAACTACGATAGGCAGACTGTACACCGTGCATCCCAATCAGGAAGAATGCTTCTTTCTTCGCATGCTGTTGGTAAATGTGCTCGGTCCAACGTCTTTCCTGCAATTGAGATTTGTCAACGGCGTAACACATGCCACTTTCCGTAATATATGTCAAGCTCTGAATTTATTGGAGAACGACCGACACTTGGATGTATGCATTAATGACGCGTCCAACACGTCACATCCAAATAAAATTCGTGTATTGTTTGCAATCATATTGACCGCCTGCTCTCCTTCATCTTCAACAGAGTTATGGGAGAATTATAAATCACACATGGCTGAAGATATTATCCGTCGAATACGCAAGGAAAATTCAAATATGAACATGGATTTCACAGCAGAAATCTACAACGAAACGTTGATAATGATTGAAGATTTGTGCTTAGAAATCGCGAACAAAGTTCTCAATCAATTGGAAATGCCATCGCCGAATCGATCTGCTACTGCTTCGTTCGATGTAGAATAATGTCGTGAACAAAATTACAACACGGATGATCTGTTGTCGTATGTGCAGTTAAATATTCCTAATCTAACGCTTGAGAGAAAAGGCATTTACGATCAAAAAATTAAGCTGCCAATAACGGGCTTGGAGAAATCGTCTTAGATGCGCCAGGAGGAAATGGTAAACTTTCCTAATTAGATTGATTCTGGCAGCATTTCAATCCCAAATTGCATAACCTTAGCTCTTGCATCGTCCGGAATTAGCTGCGATAGTGCTACCAGGTGGAAGACCTGCTACTTCAGCTTTGAAATTGCCATTGAACATGCAATTCATTAAAACTCCCACGTGCAACATTTCCAAAGCATCCGGCATGGGAAAAATATTGCAGAAATGCAAACTTATTGTTTGGGATGAATGCACAATGGCCCACAAAAAGTCGCTCAAGGCTCCTGATCAATCATTACAAGATTTGCGTGGAAACATCAGAACATTTGGGAACGCACTAATATTGCTTGCAGGAGATTTCAGGCAAACTTTACCTGTACTTTCTTGATCGCCATCAGCGGACGAAATAAATGCTTTCCTGAAATACTCTACTTTGTGGGGCCACGTAAAGACGTTACAATTAACTACAAATATGCGTGTCCAGCTGCAACAGGATCCATCAGCTGAGATATTCTCATATAAATTTTTTGAAATTGGTAACGTAAACGTGCCGGTTGATCTGACCTCAGGACGAATTTCATTGCCTCGTAACTTCTACAATTTAGTGACATCAAAAGAAGAATTGGTTGAAAAAGTTCTTCCCAGTATTCAAACCAATTATAAGAATCACGATTGGCTGAGTGAACGAGCTGTTCTTGCGGTCAAGAACAAAGACGTTCGAACCTAACAATATTTTTCAGTTTAACTTTCAAAGCAAGGCAGTCACATTCAAGTCTGTCGACACTGTTGAGGAAGCAGATGAAGCGGTTAATTATCCAACATAATTTTTAAATTTACTCGATCTGTTAGGGATACATCACACGTACGGCAATTGAAAATCTGTTTGCCAATTATCATGTTGCGAAATATCAACTAGCCAAAACTTTGCAACGTCATGCGCCTTGCAGTAAAAAAATATAATCAGCGACGTCGTAGAAGCAACAATCTTGACAGGACCTCTCAAAAGTGAAATGTCCTCATTCCTTGCATTCATATGATTCCAACAGATATGCCATTTAAATTTAAAACAGAGATATTAGAAAGAACTTTTTTAGTGTCAGAGTGGTTGACAAATGGAATGCATTAGGAAGTAATGTGGTGGAGGCTGACACCATATACAGTTTCAAGTGTAGATATGATAGAGCCCAATAGGCTCAGGGACCTGTACACCTGTTGATTGACGGTTGAGAGGCGGGACCAATGAGCTAAAGCTCAACCCCCCGCATGCACAACTAGGTGAGCACACACACACACCACCATATCACTGGAGACAATAGTTTAATGTGGCAATAAAACACCTCTCGGGGAAATATATATTAATGACCTTACAAAGAAGAAAGACTCGTTCATACTAATAACGACTCGTAGGTAATAACGAGTCTCAAAACGAAAGAAATCTGCAGCAAGGAGTAGAATGATGTAGACAAATTTACAGAGATAGTTTGAAAAATGTTTAATTGTATTTAACAATGAAAACGTATGTTATAATGGTAGGATCAAAGGGGGAGGCAACGTCCCCTAACAGTGAAAGACGAAAACGGAATTATTAACAAAATGACAGATGTACACCTAAGTATATTATCTTCTGCAGAGTACAGAAGCAAGTTTACAAAATGTTTTGTGTATCATATTTGAGAAACACCCATTAGTATACATTATATGTGAGAGACACCTATTAGTATACATTGTAAGTGAGAGCTACATGAAAAACATCACCCACACACCACAAAGGGGAAACATCACCCCCCCCCCACACAACACCAGGGAGAAACATCACACCCACACACACCACCCAAAACATGCAGTAACCAAGCCTGGGGCCCTCAGACAATCCACTAAATATACGCTGCAGGCAGGACATATCCTACAAGCGTCGGCAGAATATATTCTGCACCTTGCCAGAGCGGGAAGTCATCCAGAAGATTTATGGGGACGACGGTGGGTAATATGTGGGTGTGTCTGAGGCCGTGATTCGTGACTGTTGGCCAGATTCATCAGGGCCGGGCTGCGTTAGTAGGAAGGACCTGTTGGAGACATGGTCTACACAAACGACATTCATATATCACTGCTTAGGTATATGCTATTATGTTAAAGAAAATGTTATTTTATCTTAATATTTCACACCTAGTCTGTCTCGCAGGTGGGAAGGGGGGGGGGCTGGTACTCTTCCTCTGACAGCTGATGCCAGGTATTTTCCGTGGTACCAGATGTGGTTTGGTACTTTCCTGATTTGGTACTCTCCAGGTCCCTCACACATGTATGGCCGGGGACTCTCCAGGTCCCTCACACAGGTATGGCCAGGTGGTACTCTCCCGGTGAGGCCTGGTTTTACTCTGTTTCTCACAGGTGTAGGTCTGTAGTGTTGGCTGCTTGCATCTGTCTTTAAATGTAATGCTTTGGTCAAACAAGATGGAGTATGGCATATATATCTGACGACATATTCATTGAAGACGATTTACAGGTCACTTGACCTAGTGCCAAGATATGGGAGGAGATCTATGACACGATGCGTCAGCAAGACCACTGATGATTGATTGAGGCGCAGAATGCTACTTAATTGTCTGTCGTCACGTAATGAGAGTGCTCAAACCCATGAAACACGAACGACACACGTTTCGAGAGGAAACGTCACTTCCTCCATGTAGGAGTTACCTGAGGACTGAGGACTATATACACCTGATCTTTTTTTTTTTTAAGAATTTGTTGTACAAAAGCCAGAGATTGCTCTGTCTCTCGGCAGGAATGTGCTATACTGTTATTTTGCAGTATAGCATAGCACAAACAGCTATACTGCTCTTTTGTAGTATAACACATGTAAAACTTAATTGTTGTTAATTGTCAACGCTCAGGCGTTAAACAAGTTTAAGAATATTGAAAATATGATTCTCTCAAGCTGTAGAGTACCTGATTATCAATCCGTCCTCGCCTAAAACGTCGCTTATCGTATGTTATGGTAACCAACATACCAAAGGCAACGTGCTATGAAAAGCAGAGGCTTACAAAAATCCACATTTTTCCATGTGTCAGCTGGTTGGGTTAAGTGGGTGGCATGGGTGTGGGCTTCGCTGGTTTGGTTAAGACGCTAGATTTTGCAAGTTGAGGAAGATCAATAAAACGGGTTACAGCCTACCTTGTGGAGGCTCCGGGGATCAAAGACCAAGCGGCTCGGTATCCGACAAGGCCTCTCGGTTGATCGTCTGGTCAACCAGGCTGTTGGACGCGGCTGCTCGCAGCCTGACCTATGAATCCCGGAATGTAATATTACAGCACACAATCGCCACAAACTTTGCAAATGAACGTGCAATTCTGTCGGTGATAACTACACAATTTGCAAGAGAACAGAAGCGTATCCCTACTGCAGAGTCCATGCACTTGAGAATTGATTGCAGTGTAACTGAGCCTTCTCTCTCGATTTGTAACTGTAACAAAAAAGGAAACTGAAAAAAATGCAACTGTTTTGCCTAACCAGAAACATACGGACCTGAGCGTCACACCTGACCTTTGGAAGCTGATGCACAGAGAATGATAATATTGCAAGGCTTTAATGTTTACTAGTAAGTCACATTTTTAACTGGTAAATTCCGTACAAAAAAAATTATGCATTGCATGACAAGGCTGCCAGAGGAGGCGAACAATGAGTCAGGATAGAGGCTAGTGTCTTCAACACAGGAGGAGGGACGGGGGGGGGTGAAGATGGAGGCTACTGTCTGCAACACAGAAGGATGGACATGGGGGTGAAGATAGAGGCTAGTGCCTGCAACACAGGAAGAGGGACATGGGGGTGAAGATAGAGGCTAGTGTCTGCAACACTGGAGAATGGACTTGGGTGAGGATAGAGGATAGTGTCTGCAACACAGGAGAATGGTCTTCGGGTGAGGATAGAGGCTAGTGCCTGCAACACAGGAGGGACATGGGGGTGAGGATAGAGGCTAGTGCCTGCAGCACAGGAGGAGGGACATGGGGGTGAAGATAGAGGCTAGTGCCTGCAACACAAGAGTGGGAGACAGTCCATGTAGAGCCTTGCATGATGGCTGTGTTGCGCCTCTTAATGGTAAATATTTTAGTAGACTTAGATGGTAAAGATCTAAGGAAGTCTCATAATAAAATATTATTACTTTATTACTATATTTTTATTTATTACATAATTTATTACAAAAGATTTGATACAACAAGAGGAACCCATTCAATTTTCTGTGGATGTGGATAGCCTAGAGCCACTTGGATGCTGGGCGGGGTCAGATTCTATAGTTTGCGCATCCTCTCCGAATTTCAACATTTAAGTGTTCATAAAAAAAGCTTTTGAATCTCTGTTTGTTTGGATAAGTCTGGAACCCAATTCATTAGAACGACTTGGTCTCCCGCCCCAGCCAGGTGCCAAGGGTCTCTGATGCAATGTGGGCAAGATTTGATTAATGATCCAGAGCTGTGGGTTGATGAATGTTGTTTAATTTTCCGCGTGACGGTTCAGCGCCACCTGTAGGTCCAACATTTACGTCAATTTAGCTACAGATACGACTGACACACACACATATGACACACTATCCATTAGCTATCCATCCACCTCCCCTGAGAGGATCTACCTACTCTATCAACCTCTCAGGGCGACCAGCTGGAATGACAGAACTGCGGAACATTTTGTAACGAGTCTCTCACTGCTGGAAACTCGGTTGTGCTGAGGTTCATCTTGTTGATGCCAAAGACCTTTTTGGGCCTTGAGGGCCGGTACCTGTGCTTCTGTAGAGCACATCTTTCAGCCTCGGCCTCAGTTGAGTGTGACTTGGAAGAGCCAGGTGTATGGTCACAGCGATAGAAAATGACTGCTGGTAAAGATGAGCACATGTTGCAGACAATAGCAAATGATACATGTTAAACAGATAAGGAAAAGTTGAGGAAATGTTTTCAAAATGCGTGAGGTGATTTAGCAAGATAAAGAAACATTATCTCTCACTGTACGGTCACACAACTCACACACTGTACAACCACAGACAGCCCTCATTGTATCACCACACACATCCCTCACTGAACCACCACACACCTCCCTCACTGTACCACCACACACATCCCTCACTGTACCACCACACACCTCCCTCACTGTACCACCACACACATCTCGCTCACTGTACCTTCACACACTCCCTCACTGTACCACCACACACCTCCCTCACTGTAACCACACACATCTTCCTCACTGTACCATCACACACAACCCTCACTGTACCACCACATACCTCCCTCACTGTACCATCACACACCTCTCTCACTGTACCACCACACACCTCCCTCACTGTACCACCACACACTTCCCTCACTGTACCACCAAACACCACCCTCACTGTACCACCACACACCTTCCTCACTGTACCACCACACACATCCCTCACTGTACCACCACTCACATCTCCCTCACTGTACCATCACACACCTCCCTCACTGTACCACCAAACACCTCCCACACTGTACCTCCAAACACCTCCCTCACTGTACCACCACACACCTCCCATACTGTACCACCATACACCTCCCTCACTGTACCACCACATACGTCCCTCACTGTACCACTACACACCTCCCTCACTGTACCACCAAACACCTCCCATACTGTACCACCATACACCTCCCTCACTGTATCACCACACACACCTCCCTCACTGTATCACCACACACACCTCCCTCACTGTATCACCACACACCTTTCTCACTGTACCACCACAGTAGTGTGGATGACACCGCACAGGTGATATTTTGTTTCAGGTCAAATATCACGCGTGTGGCACAGGGTTTTCAGGTAAATTTAGAAATATCCCGCATATGGCTTCGGGTTTTTCCGGTAAATTTGGGCTGTCACAGATTTTGAAGTAAGGAATTCTTATGAGAAAAATAATTTCTGAGATTTTAGAGGTTTGTTAAGTGTTCTTATGAGGAAAATAAGTAGGAAAATCTTATAGAATTTTTTTAGAAAATATCATGTTTGTGTCACAGCATTTCCAGGTAAACTCTACGGACAACCTTTGCCTGTTTTCAATAACAGAATTTTGGAAAAAAGGGCCGATTTGGAGTTAAGGAATTCTTATGAGGAAAATAATTTCTAAGATTTTAAAAGTTTGTTAACCGTTCTTATGTTGGAAATTCAATTTTTTTCAGAGTTCAGTTTTAAGAAAATATTTCAGAGTTTCAAATAATCATAGAAGTTTATTTATATGTTTGTGACCGAATTTTGTAAAAAAGACCATTTTCAGAGAATATTGTCTAAGACGTTTTGTTAAGGAAAACACCCATCTTAGCCATGACATTTAGTTTTATAAGCATTAAAGACCGAAAATTAGTCAAACCAGTTTATACTCAAAATTCGTCAGAGTCCGCTTTGTTAACAAATTCTTCAGAGTCGAGTTTACCCTGAAATATAACAGAGTCCTGTTGTTCCAGAAAATAATCAGAGACCTGTAATCTGTGAAATTAGACAGAGTCCAGTAAAGGCCAAAAAATTTGTCATAGTCCACTTTGGGAGCAAAATTCGTCAGAGTCCATTTTCAACCCATTTTTCATCAGAGTCCAATTATCAACAGAAATTCGTCAGAGTTCAGTTTCCTAGCAAAAATGAACAGAGTCCACTTTGTGAGCAAAATTTATCGGAGTCCAGTTTTTACCCAAAAATGAACAGAGTCCACTTTGTGCCAAAATATTCAGAGTCCAGTTCATGATAGAAATTGAGTCCAATTGAAGACCCAAATTTGACAGAGACCACATTTTCGCTACTAGCAGTCCAATCCCCCTGAAATTTAAAGCAGACATATTTCAGTTGTAGTAAATAAGATCAAGTCAGTTACTGAGCTCCAGCTCTCGTCCCTCACCCTACTTCCCCCCAAGTCTTTGTTAATATCCTATCAATTCCCCTGAAATTTTACCCTCTGTATTTCAGACACCGTAAATAAGATAAAAAACAGTTATCGAGCTCGAGTTCTCGTCCTCACCTTAGTTCTCTCTCGTATCTTTGTAAATAACCCATCAATTTCCCTGAAATTTTTACCCTCTGTATTTTCAGACATAGTAAATATGATATAAACAATTATAAAACTCTAGCTCTTGTCCTCTGTCCAAGTTCACTCCTGTAAATTCATTACTATCAGTCCAAATCCCCCTGAGATTTAAACACCCAACTACATTTTCAGACATAATAAATAAAAGCCAGTTCAGTTACCGAGTTTCAACTCTTGTTCCCCGCATATCTCATTTTGTACAAGTTCTTTATTATCCAACTAAATCACCTGAGATTTAAGATCACCTTACTTCTAACGTAGTAAAATTAATCAGGACATTAGCCAAGCTCCATTTCCTCTGTCTTAGATCATCGAACATAATTATATCCGATCAAGTCCCTCGCCAGCCTAACTCTTTATCAGAGTAATCACCTTACCCTTTCCCTCCCTTACCTTCTCATCCCCAACGTATCCAAACCTTCAATAATCATACTGTATTTGCATATTTTCTCTATATTCAGCTGTGTTTTTCACATTTTTTCCATGTTTTCTGTGTTCACTCCATGTTCTACAAATGTTCACAGCATGCTCAGTTAAAATTTTTTCTACCATTTTCCCCGTATGTTCACTATGTTCTTTTCATGTTTTCATGTACATCATATGTTCTCTGTACAACTTTTATACTCAATATTCATGTTCTCAATGTTCTTAGCTTGTTCTTCACATGTTCAGTGTTCATTCTTTGTATTCCCTATGTTCCTTATCATGTCTTCATATTCTCTATAAGTTTATATTCCCTGCATGTTCACTCTATTCATGAACTTTTTCTTACATGTTTTCTGTGTTCACCGGATGTTCACTGTGTTAATTCCCTTACTTAACCTCAATTTTTTATGTTCTTTGTTTCTTTAAACCAATTTGTTTCTTCCATTCACTAACTAGTTCTTTGTCAAATATTATCATCAGCAATACAGTTATCTCAACAATTTTAGTCACCCAGTTTTATATGCAAAAACTATGTCAAAGTAATTCTCGTAGTCAACTTAATAGTTCTACCAACCCTGTTCTTAAACAAATCTACACTTTATTCAGTTCCAAATTTGCAAAGACAAACCTTTCTTGTAACTTCTTAACTAAAAATCTTTCGCCAATCAACTAAAACATAGTCACCTTCGTTATTTCTCAACTAAACTTATTATCCAATCAACCAAAAATAGTCAGGATTAATTTCATTCAACACCGTTCTTAACTAAAACAACCTTTCTCTTAGCTAAAAATTGTCAAAGGAATCTTCCCAACACTGTTCATAACTAACTTTATCCATCGTCATTCAACTAAAAATAATAACTTTCATCATTTCCTAACTAAACTTATTCCATAGTCAACAGAAAATAACCATGTTCATCATGTTTCCTTGTCATTTCTTAACTGAAATATCACTTCTCTCATCTGAAATAGTCATGTGTAGCCTCTTTCCAACACTGTTCTTAACTAAAGTAACCTTTCACTTCGCTAAAATAGTCATATTCATCATTGTTCTTAACTAAAATTATATGTCGTTAAGTAAGAAATATAGTCAAAGACACTCTTCGAGACATCAAGGACTTACTCAAAGACATCAAAGTTGCACTCAAAGACATCCTTTGAGACATCAAAAACATCCTTTAAGACTTAGAGGGCACTCTTCGAGATATCAAAAAGAAACTCTCAAACACTCAAAAAAAATTTACTCGCATCCTCAAAGTTATTCTCAGAGTCATCAAAAAGTTAATCTCAGTCATCAAATGTTATTCTCTAAGTAACCTTTCGTTCATCAGAGAAACTTTCTAAGACATCTGCGTTCATTAAAGTTAATCTCAGAGGCATAAAAGTTATCCTCAGAGCTATCAAAATTATTCTCAATGTCATCAAAAAGTATTTTCTTGTTCATCAAAGTTAATCTCAGAGTTAACAAAGGTAATCTCTAACGCACTCTCGTACATCAAAGTTGTTTCAAAGACATCAAAGTTATTCTCAGAATTATCCAAAGATATTCTCATGTCCACAAAAGTTATTCTGAGCTATCAAAGTTAATCTCAGACATCTTCGTTCATAAAAGTTATTCTCAGAGACATCTAAAGTTATTCTCTAAGACATCAAAGTTATTCTAAGAGCTATCAAAAGTTTTTCTCAGTCATGAAATGTTATTCTCTAAGTAACTTTCCGTTCATCAAAGTTATTATCTCTAAGCCATCAGTGTTCTTCTCTAAGACATAAAAAGTTATTCTCTATGTCATCAAAAAGTTATTCTCTGAGCTAACAAAATACTACTGATGTTCGCAAAGACATTCTCAAAGTCATCAAAGTTATTCTAAGAGCTAACAAAAGTTATTCTCAGAGTCACCTTCGTTCTTCAGAGAAACTTTCCAAAACATCTTTGTTCATCAAAGTTATTCTCTGAGTCATCAAAAGGTATTCTCTAACTCACTTTTGTTCATTAAAGTTAATTTCTATGTTATAAAAGTTATTCTCAGAGACATCTAAACTTAATCTTGCTTATCAAAGTTGTTCTATAAGACATCAAAGTTGTTCTCTAAGACATCAATGTTGTTCTCTAAGACATCAATGTTGTTCTCTATATCATAAAAGTTATTCCCCGATCTATCAAAGTTTTTCTTCGTTCATTAAAGTTATTCTCAGAGTCATCAAAAGTGATCTCTAATTCACCTTAGTTCATCAATGTTGATCTCTAAGACACCTTCGTTCATCAAAAAAACTCTCCTTCTTCCATCATGTTATTCTTTAAGACATCTTCAGTCATAAAATTTCTCTCCAAAATGTAACTAGTTCAGCTTTTCATACCAAACCTGCACTTCTGTTAAAATATATTTTCTTAGTCACTTTACCCTAAAACTGTTCTCTGAACTACACTGCTCAAACCTACGTAACCTATCCTCTCCACCCAATGTTACTTAGTTAACGTAACGTTCCTAAACCTAACTTTACCTATCCTAACATACCTTACCTTACCTATCTTACCTAGCTTACCTAACCTAACCTAACTTATCCTGCTTAACCTAACTTACCTAAATTACCTAACTTAACCTCCTTAACCTAAATTTACCTATCCTAACTTAACTTACCTTAAATTACCTATCTTACCTAACTTAACCTGCATAACCTAACTTTACCTATCCTAACTTAACTTACCTTACCTATCTTACCTAACTTACCTAACTTAACCTGCATAACCTAACCTGCTTAACTTAACTTACCTTACCTATCTTACCTAACTTACCTAATTTAACCTAACTTATCCTGCTTAACCTAACTTACCTACATCACCTAACTTAACCTGCTTAACCTAACTTTACCTATCCTAACTTAACTTACCTTACCTTTACCTAACTTAACCTGCATAACCTAACTTAACCTGCATAACCTAACTTAACCTAACCTAACTTACCTAACTTATCCTGCATAACCTAACCTGCTTAACCTAACTTACCTTACCTTACCCATCTTACCTAACTTACCTAACTAAATCTAACTTATCCTGCTTATCCTAACTTACCTAACTTATCCTGCATAACCTAACTTACCTACATTACCTAACTTAACCTGCTTAACCTAACTTACATAACTTAACCTATCTTACCTAACTTAACCTAACTTATCCTGCTTAACCTAACTTATCCTGCTTAACCTAACTTACCTACCTTACCTAACTTAACCTAATCTAACTTACCTACCCTACCTAACTTAACCTGCTTAGCCTAACTTACCTAACTTACCGAACTTAACCTAACTTATCCTGCCTAACCTAACTTACCTACATTACCTAACTTAACCTGCTTAACCTAACTTTACCTATCCTAACTTAACTTACCTTACCTTACCTATCTTACCTAACTTAACCTAACTTATCCTGCTTAACCTAACTTATCCTGCTTAACCTAACTTATCCTGCTTAACTTAACTTATCCTGCTTAACCTAACTTACCTACATTACCTAACTCAACCTGCTTAACCTAACTTACCTAACTTATCCTGCTTAACCTAACTTACCTAACTTAACCTGCTTAACCTAACTTACGTAACTTATCTTACTTATCCTAACCTAACCTAACCTGCTTTACCTAACTTAACCTTACATTCCCAAACTGATGTATCCTAACTTATCTAGTCCAACCAGACATGATCTAACCTACATAATTGTTCCTGCTTGTCTTTTGTGTTTCGTCAATCATTGTCTCATATTCATTTACTCATTTCAAGGGTTAATTTCTCAAATGGACATTTTTGCATTTCAAGTGTTATTTGTTAAAGATCGGATATTTAAGCATTTCAAAGGATTTTTGTTATATATGGGCATTTACTCATTTCAAGGGTTAATTTCTCAAATGGACATTTTTGCATTTCAAGTGTTATTTGTTTAAGATTTGGTGTTTAACCATTTCAAAGGATTTCTGTTATATATGGGAATTTACTCGTTTCAAGGGCTAATTTCTCAAATGGTCATTTTTGCAGATCAAGGGTTATTTGTTAAAGTTCATCAAGTTGCTCATAAGTTGTATTTATTATGTTTGTTATCATTTGTTCTTATTCCCCAACCCCATTACCTATCCTCTTGTAATCTTAGTGTATTCATTATGTTGGCTATCATTTGTTCTTATTCCCCATTCCTTTAACATAACCTCTTATTCTTAGTGTATTCATTATGTTGGTTACCATATGTTCTTATTTCCCAACCCATTAACCTAACCTTTCAGATGTAGTTTATTGTGTTTTGACGTATTTGTTGAATGTATTATCCTTATCCTAACCTTTCAGATGTAGTTTTGTTTCTACTTTTTGTATATTTTACCCAAACCCACCATCCCACTTAACCTTCTTTCCTACTTTTACTTTGTTTTTCACATATAAGTTCATTCTTTATCTTAGTAATAATAAAATTACAATAGTAAAGAATCAGATCTACTAAGACTTGAAATTGAGAAAAAACAAGAGAGCAAGGGAGTGAGAGCATGATAAGAGGAGAAAAGAGTAGGAGAGAGGGGGAGGAAGAGAATGGGACCAAAGAAGAGAGAGAGAATGAGAGAGAGTGAGAGAATGGGAGAACTAAGACTTGAATTTGAGAAAAAGAAAAATAATAGAATGAGAGAGAGTGAGCGAAGGGAAAGAGAAGGAGGACGATAGAGAGAAAAGGGGGGATAGAAGGAGGGGGATAAAGAGAAAGGGGGGATTGAATGAGTAGCAGAAACAAAGTAAAAGAAGATTAAGTGGGATGGTGGGTTTGGGTAAAATATACAAAATGTAGAAACAAAACTACATCTGAAAGGTTAGGATAAGGATAATATACTCAACAAATACGTCAAAACACAATAAACTACATCTGAAAGGTTAGATTAATGGGTTGGGAAATAAGAACATATGATAACCAACATAATGAATACACTAAGAATAAGAGGTTATGTTAAAGGAATGGGGAATAAGAACAAATGATAACAAACATAATAAATACAACTTATGAGCAACTTGATGAACTTTAACAAATAACCCTTGATCTGCAAAAATGACCATTTGAGAAATTAGCCCTTGAAACGAGTAAATTCCCATATATAACAGAAATCCTTTGAAATGGTTAAACACCAAATCTTAAACAAATAACACTTGAAATGCAAAAATGTCCCTATGAGAACTTAACCCTTGAAATGAGTAAATGCCCATATATAGCAAAAATCCTTTGAAATGCTTAAATATCCGATCTTTAACAAATAACACTTGAAATGCAAAAATGTCCATTTGAGAAATTAACCCTTGAAATGAATAAATGAATATGAGACAATGATTAACGAAACACAAAAGACAAGCAGGAACAATTATGTAAGTTAGATCATGTCTGGTTGGACTAGATAAGTTAGGATACATCAGTTTGGGAATGTAAGGTTAAGTTAGATAAAGCAAGTTAGGTTAGGCTAGGATAAGTAAGATAAGTTACGTAAGTTAGGTTAAGCAGGTTAAGTTAGGTAAGGTAGGTAAGTTAGGTTAAGCAGGATAAGTTAGGTAAGTTAGGTTAAGCAGGTTAAGTTAGGTAATGTAGGTAAGTTAGGTTAAGCAGGATAAGTTAGGTTAAGTTAGGAAAGATAGGTAAGGTAAGTTAAGTTAGGATAGGTAAAGTTAGGTTAAGCAGGTTAAGTTAGGTAATGTAGGTAAGTTAGGTTAAGCAAGATAAGTTAGGTTAAGTTAGGTAAGTTAGGTAAGATAGGTAAGTTAGGTTAAGCAGGTTAAGTTAGGTAGGGAAGGTAAGTTAGATTAGGTTAAGTTAGGTAAGGTAGGTAAGTTAGGTTAAGCAGGATAAGTTAGGTTAAGTTTGGTAAGATAGGTTAAGTTATGTAAGTTAGGTTAAGAAGGTTAATTTAGGTAATGTAGGTAAGTTAGGTTAAGCAGGATAAGTACGGTTAAGTTAGGTAAGATAGGTAAGTTAGGTTAAGCAGGATAAGTTAGGTTAAGTTAGGAAAGATAGGTAAGGTAAGTTAAGTTAGGATAGGTAAAGTTAGGTTAAGCAGGTTAAGTTAGATAATGTAGGTAAGTTAGGTTAAGCAAGATAAGTTAGGTTAAGTTAGGTAAGTTAGGTAAGATAGGTAAGTTAGGTTAAGCAGGTTAAGTTAGGTAGGGAAGGTAAGTTAGATTAGGTTAAGTTAGGTAAGGTAGGTAAGTTAGGTTAAGCAGGATAAGTTAGGTTAAGTTTGGTAAGATAGGTTAAGTTATGTAAGTTAGGTTAAGAAGGTTAATTTAGGTAATGTAGGTAAGTTAGGTTAAGCAGGATAAGTTAGGTTAAGTTAGGTAAGATAGGTAAGTTAGGTTATGCAGGATAAGTTAGGTAAGTTAGGTTAAGCAGGTTAAGTTAGGTAATGTAGGTAAGTTAGGTTAAGCAGGATAAGTTAGGTTAAGTTAGGTAAGTTAGGTAAGATAGGAAAGGTAAGGTAAGTTAGGTTAAGCAGGTAAGGTTATGCAGGATAAGTTAGGTTAGGTTAAGTTAGGTAAGGTAGGTAACTTAGGTTATGCAGGTTAAGTTAGGTAAAGGTAAGGTAAGTTAAGTTAGGATAGGTAAAGTTAAGTTAGGATAGGTAAAGTTAGGTTAAGCAGGTTAAGTTAGGTAATGTAGGTAAGTTAGGTTAAGCAGGATAAGTTAGGTTAAGTTAGGTAAGATAGGTAAGGTAAGGTAAGTTAAGCAGGTTAGGGTATGCAGGTTAAGTTAGGTAAGTTAGGTAAGATAGGTAAGGTAAGGTAAGTTAAGTTAGGATAGGTAAAGTTAGGTTATGCAGGTTAAGTTAGGTATGATAGGTAATGTAAGGTAAGTTAAGTTAGGATAGGTATAGTTAGGATAGGTAAAGTTAGGTTAAGCAGATTAAGTTAGGTAATGTAGGTAAGTTAGGTTAAGCAGGATAAATTAGGTTAGGTTAGGTAAGTTAGGTAAGATAGGTAAGCTAAGGTATGTTAAGATAGGTAAAGTTAGGTTTAGGAACGTTACGTTAACTAAGTAACATTGGGTGGAGAGGATAGGTTACGTAGGTTTGCGCAGTGTAGTTCAGAGAACAGTTTTAGGGTAAAGTGACTAAGAAAATATATTTTAACAGAAGTGCAGGTTTGGTATGAAAAGCTGAACTAGTTACATTTTGGAGGGAAATTTTATGACTGAAGATGTCTTAAAAAATAACATGATGGAAGAAGGAGAGTTTCTTTGATGAACGAAGGTGTCTTAGAGATCAACATTGATGAACTAAGGTGAATTAGAGATCACTTTTGATGACTCTGAGAATAACTTTAATGAACGAAGAAAAACTTTGATAGCTTGGGGAATAACTTCTATGATTTAGAGAACAACATTGATGTCTTAGAGAACAACATTGATGTCTTAGAGAACAACATTGATGTCTTAAAGAACAACTTTGATGAGCAAGATTAAGTTTAGATGTCTCTGAGAATAACTTTTATAACATAGAAATTAACTTTAATGAACCAAAGTGAGTTAGAGAATACCTTTTGATGACTCCGAGAATAACTTTGATGAACAAAGATGTTTTGGAAAGTTTCTCTGAAGAACGAAGGTGACTCTGAGAATAACTTTTGTTAGCTCTTAGAATAACTTTGATGACTTTGAGAATGTCTTTGAGAACATGAGTAGTATTTTGTTAGCTCAGAGAATAACTTTTTGATGACAACGAGAATAACTTTTTATGTCTTAGAGAAGAACATTGATTGTTAAGAGAGAATAACTTTGATGAACGGAAAGTTACTTAGAGAATAACATTTCATGACTGAGAATAACTTTTGATAGCTCTTAGAATAACTTTGATGTCTTAGAGAATAACTTTAGATGTCTCTGAGAATAACTTTTATGAACGAAGATGTCTGAGATTAACTTTTATGAACGAAGATGTCTGAGATTAACTTTGATAGCTCAGAATAACTTTTGTGGACATGAGAATATCATTGGAAAACTCTGAGAATAACTTTAATGTCTTTGAAACAACTTTGATGTACGAGAGTGAGTTAGAGATTACCTTTGTTAACTCTGAGATTAACTTTGATGAACTAGAAAATACTTTTTGATGACATCGAGAATAATTTTGATAGCTCTGAGAATAACTTTTATGCCTCTGAGATTAACTTTAATGAACGAAGATGTCATAGAAAATTTCTCTGATGAACGAAAGGTTACTTAGAGAATAACATTTGATGACTGAGATTAACTTTTTGATGACTGAGAATAACTTTGAGGATGCGAGTAAATTTTTTTTTTGAGTGTTTGAGAGTGTCTTTTTGATATCTCGAAGAGTGTCCTCGAACTCTTAAAGGATGTTTTTAATGTCTCAAAGGATGTCTTTGAGTGCAACTTTGATGTCTTTGAGTAAGTCCTTGATGTCTCGAAGAGTGTCTTTGATTATATTTCTTACTTAACGACATATAATTTTAGTTAGGAACAATGATGAATATGACTATTTTAGCGAAGTGAAAGGTTACTTTAGTTAAGAACAGTGTTGGAAAGAGGCTACACATGATTATTTCAGATGAGAGAAGTGATATTTCAGTTAAGAAATGACAGGGAAACATGATGAAGTAACTATTTTTTAGTTGACTGATGAATACTTTTAGTTAAGCAAAAGACAAAACATGATGAACATGACTTTTCTGATGATTAGCGGAAATTTTGTTAGATAAGAAATGACAATGAAACATGATGAACACGGTTATTTTCTGTTGACTATGGAATAAGTTTAGTTAGGAAATGATGAAAGTTATTATTTTTAGTTGAATGACGATGGATAATGTTAGTTATGAACAGTGTTGGAAAGATTCCTTTGACAATTTTTAGCTAAGAGAAAGGTTGTTTTAGTTAAGAACGGTGTTGAATGAGATTAATCCTTACTATTTTTGGTTGATTGGATAATAAGTTTAGTTGAGAAATGACGAAAGTGACTATGTTTTAGTTGATTGGCGAAAGATTTTTAGTTAAGAAGTTACAAGAAAGGTTTGTCTTTGTAAATTTGGAACTGAATAAAGTGTAGATTTGTTTAAGAACAGGGTTGGTAGAACTATTAAGTTGACTACGAGAATTACTTTGACATAGTTTTTGCAAATAAAACTGGGTGACTAAAATTGTTTAGGGAACTGTATTGCTGATGATAATATTTGACAAAGAACTAGTTAGTGAATGGAAGAAACAAATTGGTTTAAAGAAACAAAGAACATAAAAAATTGAGGTTAAGTAAGGGAATGAACACAGTGAACATACGGTGAACACAGAAAGTATGTAAGAAAAAGTTGATGAATAGAGTGAACATGCAGGGAATATGAACTTATAGAGAATATGAAGACATGATAAGGAACATAGGGAATACAAAGAATGAACACTGAACATGTGATGAACAAGCTAAGAACATTGAGAACATGAATATTGAGTATAAAAGTTATACAGAGAACATATGATGTACATGAAAACATGACAAAGAACATAGTGAACATACGGGGAAAATGGTAGAAAAAATTTGAACTGAGCATGCTGTGAACATTTGTAGAACATGGAGTGAACACAGAAAACATGGAAAAAATGTGAAGAACACAGCTGAATATAAAGAAAATGTGCAAATACAGTATGATTATTGAAGGTTTGGATACGTTGGGGATGAGAAGGTAAGGGAGGGAAAGGGTAAGGTGATTACTCTGATAAAGAGTTAGGCTGGAGAGGGACTTGATCGGATATAATTATGTTCGATGATCTAAGATAGAGGAAATGGAGCTTGGCTAATGTCCTGATTAATTTTACTACGTTAGAAGTAAGGTGATCTTAAATCTCAGGTGATTTAGTTGGATAATAAAGAACTTGTACAAAATGAGATAAGCGGGGAACAAGAGTTGAAACTCGGTAACTGAACTGGCTTTTATTTACTATGTCTGAAAATGTAGTTGGGTGTTTAAATCTCAGGGGGATTTGGACTGATAATAATGAATTTACAGGAGTGAACTTGGACAGAGGACAAGAGCTAGAGTTTTATAATTGTTTATATCATATTTACTATGTCTGAAAATACAGAGGGTAAAAATTTCAGGGAAATTGATGGGTTATTTACAAAGATACGAGAGAGAACTAAGGTGGGGACGAGAACTGGAGCTTGATAACTGTTTTTTATCTTATTTACGGTGTCTGAAATACAGAGGGTAAAATTTAAGGGGAATTGATAGGATATTAACATAGACTTGAGGGGGAAGTAGGGTGGGGGACGAGAGCTGGAGCTCAGTAACTGACTTGATCTTATTTACTACGACTGAAATATGTCTGCTTTAAATTTCAGGGGATTGGACTGCTAGTAGCGAAAATGTGGTCTCTGTCAAATTTTGGTCTTCAAATGGACTCTGATTAATTTTGATCATGAACTGGACTCTTGAATATTTCGGCACAAAGTGGACTCTGTTCGTTTTTGGGTAAAAACTGGACTCTGATGAATTTTGCTCACAAAGTGGACTGTGTTCATTTTTGCTAGAAAACTGAACTCTGACGAATTTCTGTTGATAATTGGACTCTGATTATTTTTGTGAATAAAATGGACTCTGTCAAATTTTCACAGATTACAGGACTCTGACGAATTTTGCTAGAAAACTGGACGCTGACGAATTTCTGTTGATAATTGCACTCTGATAATTTTTTGGCCTCTTCTGGACTTTGACGAATTTCTGTGGTTAATTGAACTCTGATTATTTTTGAGTATAAAATGGACTCTGACGAATTTTCGGTATAAAATGGACTCTGATGAAAAATGGGTTTAAAATGGACTCTGACGAAATTTGCTCACAAAGCGGACTCTAAATAATTTAGGTCAACAACTAGACTCTGAAGAATTTTGGTCTTTACAGGTGAAACAGCTGTAAATTGTTATAAAACTTAAAGTAATGACTAAGATGCCTGTTTTCCTTAACAAATTGTCTAAGACATTATTCTCTGAAAATGGTCTTCGAAAAATTCGGTCATAAACATAATAATAAACTTCTATAATTATTTGAAACTCTGAAATATTTTCTAAAAACTGAACTCTGAAAAAAATTGAATTTCCCCCCATAAGAACGGTTAACAAACTTTAAAAATATCAGAAATTATTTTCCTCATAAGAATTCCTTAACTCCAAATCTGTGACTGGCCAAATTCGCCTGGAACACCTGAAGACACAAATACGATATTTCCAAATCTACCTGAAACCCCTGTGCCATAAACACGATATTTCCGATTTTGAAAACTGGCAAAATATGTCCATAGATTTTACCTGAAAATGCTGTGACACAAACATGATGTTTTCTAAAAAAATTCTATAAGATTTTCCTACTTATTTTCCTCATAAGAACACTTAACAAACCTCTAAAATCTCGGAAATTATTTTTCTCATAAGAATTCCTTACTTCGAAATCTGTGACAGCCCAAATTTACCTGCAAAACCCGACACCATATGCGGGATATTTCTAAATTTACCTGAAAACTCTGTGCCACACGCGTGATATTTGACCTGAAACAAAATATCACCTGTACGGTGTCATCCACACTACTCACCACACACCTCCCTCACTGTACCGCCACACACCTCCCTCACTGTACCACCACATATATCCCTCACTGTACCACCACACACCTCCCTCACTGTACCACCACACACCTCCCTCACTGTACCACCACATATATCCCTCACTGTACCACCACACACCTCCCTCACTGTACCACCACACACCTCCCTTACTGTACCACCACACACGTCCTTCACTGTACCACCACACACCTCACACATTGTACCACAACACACCTGTCTCATTGTACCACCACACACCTTCCTCACTGTACCAACACACACCTTTCTCACTGTACTACCACACACCTCCCTCACTGTACAACCACACACTTCCCTCACAGTACCACCACACACGTCCTTCACTGTACCACCACTCACCTCACACATTGTACCACAACACACCTCTCTCACTGTACCACCACACACCTTCCTCACTGTACCAACACACACCTCCCTCACTGTACCACCACACACCTTCCTCACTGTACCACCAAACACCTCCCTCACTGTACCACCACACACCTTCCTCACTGTACCACCACACACCTTCCTCACTGTACCACCACACACCTCCCTCACTGTACCACCACACACCTTCCTCACTGTACCATCACATATATCGCTCACTGTACCACCACACATCTCCCTCACTGTACCACCACACACCTCCCTCACTGTACGACCACACACCTTCCTCACTGTACCACCACACACCTCCCTCACTGTACCACCACACACCTTCCCCACTGTACCACCACACACCTCCCTCACTGTACCACCACACACCTCCCTCACTGTACCACCAAACACCTCCCTCACTGTACCACCACACTTCCCTCATTGTACCACCACACACCTCCCTCACTGTACCACCACACTTCCCTCATTGTACCACCACACACCTCCCTCACTGTACCATCACATATATCCCTCACTGTACCACCACACACCTCCCTCATTGTACCACCAAACACCTCCCTCACTGTACCACCACACTTCCCTCATTGTACCACCACACACCTCCCTCACTGTACCATCACATATATCCCTCACTGTACCACCACACACCTCCCTCACTGTACTACCAAACACCTCCCTCACTGTACCACCAAATACCTCCCTCACTGTACCACCACACACCTCCCTCACTGTACCACCACACACCTCCCTCACTGTACCACCACACACCTCCCTCACTGTACCACCAAACACCTCCCTCACTGTACCACCAAACACCTCCCTCACTGTACCACCACACACCTCCCTCACTTTACCATCACACACCCTCACTGTACCACCACATTCATCCCTCACTGTACCACCACACACCTTCCTCACTGTACCACCACACACCTCCCTCACTGTACCACCACACGCCTTCCCCACTGTACCACGACACACCTCCCTCACTGTACCACCACACACCTTCCAAACTGTACCACCACACACCTCCCTCACTGTACCATCACACTTCCCTCATTGTACCACCACACACCTTCCTCACTGTACCATCACATATATCCCTCACTGTACCACCACACACCTCCCTCATTGTACCACCAAATACCTCCCTCACTGTACCACCACACACTTCCCTCATTGTACCACCACACACATCCCTTACTGTACCATCACACACCTCCCTCACTGTTCCACCACATTCATCCCTCACTGTACTACCGCATTCATCCCTCACTGTACCACCACATTCATCCCTCACTGTACCACCACACACCTCCCTCACTGTACCACCACCACACACCTCCCTCACTGCACCACCAAATACCTCCCTCCCTGTACCACCACACACCTCCCACTCTGTACCATCACACTCCTCCCTCACTGTACCACCACACACCTCCCTCACTGCGCCATCACACACGTTTTTCTCTGCACCACCACACACCTCCCTCACTGTACCACCACCACACACCTCCCTCACTGTACCACCACACACCTCCCTCACTGTCCCACCACCACACACCTCCCTCACTGTACCACCACATTCATCCCTCACTGTACCACCACACACCTCCCACACTGTACCATCGCACACCAAACACCTCCCTCACTGTACCACCACACACCTCCCTCACTGTACCACCAAACACCTCCCTCACTGTACCACCACACACCTCCCTCACTGAGCCACCACACACCTCCCTCACTGTACCACCAAACACCTCCCTCACTGTACCACCACACACCTCCCTCACTGTACCACCAAACACCTCCCTCACTGTACCACCACACACCTCCATCACTGTACCATCACACTCCTCCCTCACTGTACCACCACACACCTCCCTCACTGTACCACCACGCACCTCCCTCATTGTACCATCACATACATCCCTCACTGTACCACCACACACCTCCCTCACTGTACCACCACACACCTCCCTCACTGTACTACTACACACCTCCCTCACTGTACCACCACACACCTCCCTCACTGTACCACCACACAACTACCTCACTGAGCCACCACACACGTTTCTCTCTGCACCACCACACACCTTCCCAACTGAGCTACCACACACGTTTCTCTCTGTACCACCACACCACTCCCTCACTGTACCACCACACACCTCCCTCACTGTACCACCACACACCTCCCGCACTGTACCACCACACACCTCCCTCACTGTTCCACCACACACCTCCCTCACTGTACCACCACACACCTCCCTCACTGTACCACCACACACCTCCCTCACTGTACCACCACACACCTCCCTCACTGTACCACCACACACCTCCCTCACTGTACCAGTAAACACCTCCCTCACTGTACCACCACATACATCCCTCACTGTACCACCACACACCTCCCTCACTGTACCACCACACACCTCCATCACTGTACCACCACACACCTCCCTCACTGTACCACCACATACATCCCTCAATGTACCACCACACACCTCCCTCACTGTACCACCACACACCTCCCTCACTGTACCACCACACACCTCCCTCACTGTACCACCACATACATCCCTCACTGTACCACCACACACCTCCCACACTGTACCACCACACACCTCCCTCACTGTGCCACCACACACCTCCCTCACTGTACCACCACACACCTCCCTCACTGTACCACCACACACCTCCCTCACTGTACCACCACACACCTCCCACACTGTACCACCACACACCTCCCTCACTGTACCACCACACAAATACCTCACTGAGCCACCACACACCTCCCTCACTGTACCACCACACACCTCCCTCACTGTACCACCACACACCTACCTCACTGAGCCACCACACACCTCCCTCACTGTACCACCAAACACCTCCCTCACTGTTCCACCACACACCTCCCACACTGTACCACCACACACCTCCCTCACTGTACCACCACACACCTCCCACACTGTAACACCACACACCTACCTCACTGAGCCACCACACACCTCCCACACTGTACCACCACACACCTCCCTCACTGTACCACCACACACCTCCCTCACTGTACCACCACACACCTCCCTCACTGTACCACCACACACCTCCCTCACTGTACCACCACACACCTCCCTCACTGTACCACCACACACCTCCCTCACTGTACCACCACACACCTCCCTCACTGTACCACCAAACACCTCCCTCACTGTACCACCACACACCTCCCTCACTGTACCACCACACACCTCCCTCACTGTACCACCACACACGTTTCTCACTGCACCACCACACACCTCCCACACTGTACCACCACACACCTCCCTCACTGTACCACAACACACATCCCACACGGTACCACCACACACCTACCTCACTGTATCACCACACACCTCCCTCACTGTACCACCACACACCTCCCTCACTGTACCACCACACACCTCCCACACTGTACCACCACACACCTCCCTCACTGTACCACCACACACCTCCCACACTGTACCACCACACACCTCCCTCACTGTACCACAACACACCTCCCACACTGTACCACCACACACCTACCTCACTGTATCTCCACACTCCTCCCTCACTGTACCACCACACACCTCCCACACTGTACCACCACACACGTTTCTCACTGCACCACCACACACCTCCCACACTGTACCACCACACACCTCCTACACTGTACCACCACACACCTCCCTTACTGTACCACCACACACCTCCCTCACTGTACCACCACACACCTCCCTCACTGAACCACCACACACCTCCCACACTGTACCACCACACACCTCCCTCACTGTACCACCACACACCTCCCTCACTGTACCACCACACACCTCTATCACTGTATCACCACACACCTCCCACACTGTACCACCACACACCTACTTCACTGAGCCACCACACACCTCCCTCACTGTACCACCACACACCTACCTCACTGAGCCACCACACACCTCCCTCACTGTACCACCACACACCTCCCTCACTGAGCCACCACACACCTCCCTCACTGTACCACCACACACCTCCCTCACTGTACCACTACACACCTCCCTCACTATACCACCACACACCTCCCTCACTGAGCCACCACACACCTCCCACACTGTACCACCACACACCTCCCTCACTGTACCACCACACACCTCCCTCACTGTACCATCACACACCTCCCTCACTGTACCACCACACACCTCCCACACTGTACCACCACACACCTCCCTCACTGTACCACCACACACCTACCTCACTGAGCCACCACACACCTCCCTCACTGTACCACCCCACACCTCCCTCACTGTACCACCACACACCTCCCACACTGTACCACCACACACCTACCTCACTGAGCCACCACACACCTCCCTCACTGTACCACCACACACCTCCCTCACTGTACCACCACACACGTTTCTCACTGCACCACCACACACCTCCCACACTGAACCACCACACACCTCCCTCACTGTACCACAACACACCTCCCACACTGTACCACCACACACCTACCTCACTGTATCACCACACACCTCCCTCACTGTACCACCACACACCTCCCTCACTGTACCACCACACACCTCCCACACTGTACCACCACACACCTCCCTCACTGTACCACCACACACCTCCCACACTGTACCACCACACACCTCCCTCACTGTACCACAACACACCTCCCACACTGTACCACCACACACCTACCTCACTGTATCACCACACACCTCCCTCACTGTACCACCACACACCTCCCACACTGTACCACCACACACGTTTCTCACTGCACCACCACACACCTCTCACACTGTACCACCACACACCTCCCACACTGTACCACCACACACCTCCCTCACTGTACCACCACACACCTCCCTCACTGTACCACCACACATCTCCCTCACTGTACCACCACACACCTCCCTCACTGAGCCACCACATACATCCCTCACTGTACCACCACACACCTCCCTCACTGTGCCACCACACACCTCCCTCACTGTACCACCACACACCTCCCTCACTGTACCACCACACACCTCCCACACTGTACCACCACACACCTCCCTCACTGTACCACCACACACCTCCCTCACTGTACCACCACACACCTCCCTCACTGTATCACCACACACCTCCCACACTGTACCACCACACACCTACTTCACTGAGCCACCACACACCTCCCTCACTGTACCACCACACACCTACCTCACTGAGCCACCACACACCTCCCTCGCTGTACCACCACACACCTCCCTCACTGAGCCACCACACACCTCCCTCACTGTACCACCACACACCTCCCTCACTGTACCACCACACACCTCCCTCACTGTACCACCACACACCTCCCTCACTGAGCCACCACACACCTCCCACACTGTACCACCACACACCTCCCTCAATGTACCACCACACACTTCCCTCACTGTACCACCACACACCTCCCTCACTGTACCACCACACACCTCCCACACTGTACCACCACACACCTACCTCACTGAGCCACCACACACCTCCCTCACTGTACCACCACACACCTCTCTCACTGTACCACCAAACACCTCCCTCACTGTACCACCAAATACATCCCTCACTGTACCACCACACACCTCCCACACTGTACCACCACACACCTCCCACACTGTACCACCACACACCACCCTCACTGTACCACCACACACCTCCCTCACTGTACCACCACACACCTCCCTCACTGTACCACCACACACCTCCCTCACTGAGCCACCACACACCTCCCACACTGTACCACCACACACCACCCTCACTGTACCACCAAACACCTCCCTCACTGAGCCACCACACACGTTTCTCACTGCACCACCACACACCTCCCTCACTGTACCACCACACACCTCCCTCTCTGCACCACCACACACCTCCCTCACTGTACCACCACACACCTCCCACACTGTACCACCACACACCTCCCTCACTGTACCACCACACACCTACCTCACTGAGCCACCACACACCTCCCTCACTGTACCACCCCACACCTCCCTCACTGTACCACCACACACCTCCCACACTGTACCACCACACACCTACCTCACTGAGCCACCACACACCTCCCTCACTGTACCACCACACACCTCCCTCACTGTACCACCACACACGTTTCTCACTGCACCACCACACACCTCCCACACTGAACCACCACACACCTCCCTCACTGTACCACAACACACCTCCCACACTGTACCACCACACACCTACCTCACTGTATCACCACACACCTCTCTCACTGTACCACCACACACCTCCCTCACTGTACCACCACACACCTCCCACACTGTACCACCACACACCTCCCTCACTGTACCACCACACACCTCCCACACTGTTCCACCACACACCTCCCTCACTGTACCACAACACACCTCCCACACTGTACCACCACACACCTACCTCACTGTATCACCACACACCTCCCTCACTGTACCACCACACACCTCCCACACTGTACCACCACACACGTTTCTCACTGCACCACCACACACCTCCCACACTGTACCACCACACACCTCCCACACTGTACCACCACACACCTCCCTCACTGTACCACCACACACCTCCCTCACTGTACCACCACACACCTCCCTCACTGTACCACCACACACCTCCCTCACTGAGCCACCACATACATCCCTCACTGTACCACCACACACCTCCCTCACTGTGCCACCACACACCTCCCTCACTGTACCACCACACACCTCCCTCACTGTACCACCACACACCTCCCACACTGTACCACCACACACCTCCCTCACTGTTCCACCACACACCTCCCTCACTGTACCACCACACACCTCCCTCACTGTATCACCACACACCTCCCACACTGTACCACCACACACCTACTTCACTGAGCCACCACACACCTCCCTCACTGTACCACCACACACCTACCTCACTGAGCCACCACACACCTCCCTCGCTGTACCACCACACACCTCCCTCACTGAGCCACCACACACCTCCCTCACTGTACCACCACACACCTCCCTCACTGTACCACCACACACCTCCCTCACTGTACCACCACACACCTCCCTCACTGAGCCACCACACACCTCCCACACTGTACCACCACACACCTCCCTCAATGTACCACCACACACTTCCCTCACTGTACCACCACACACATCCCTCACTGTACCACCACACACCTCCCACACTGTACCACCACACACCTACCTCACTGAGCCACCACACACCTCCCTCACTGTACCACCACACACCTCTCTCACTGTACCACCAAACACCTCCCTCACTGTACCACCAAATACATCCCTCACTGTACCACCACACACCTCCCACACTGTACCACCACACACCTCCCACACTGTACCACCACACACCACCCTCACTGTACCACCACACACCTCCCTCACTGTACCACCACACACCTCCCTCACTGTACCACCACACACCTCCCTCACTGAGGCACCACACACCTCCCACACTGTACCACCACACACCACCCTCACTGTACCACCAAACACCTCCCTCACTGAGCCACCACACACGTTTCTCACTGCACCACCACACACCTCCCTCACTGTACCACCACACACCTCCCTCTCTGCACCACCACACACCTCCCTCACTGTACCACCACATACATCCCTCACTGTACCACCACACACCTCCCTCTCTGTACCACCACACACCTCCCTCTCTGCACCACCACACACCTCCCTCACTGTACCACCACATACATCCCTCACTGTACCACCACACACCTCCCTCACTGTACCACCAAACACCTCCCTCACTGAGCCACCACACACGTTTCTCACTGCACCACCACACACCTCCCACACTGTACCACCACACACCTCCCACACTGTACCACCACACACCTCCCTCACTGTACCACCACATACATCCCTCACTGTACCACCACACACCTCCCTCACTTTACCACCACACACCTCCCACACTGTACCACCACACACCTCCCACACTGTACCACCACACACCTCCCTCACTGTACCACCAAACACCTCCCTCACTGAGCCACCACACACGTTTCTCTCTGCGCCACCACACACCTCCCTCACTGTACCACCACACACCTCCCTCACTTTACCACCACACACCTCCCACACTGTACCACCACACACCTCCCTCACTGTACCACCACACACCTCCCTCACTGTACCACCACACACCTCCCTCACTGTACCACCACATACATCCCTCACTGTACCACCACACACCTCCCTCACTGTACCACCACACACCTCCCTCACTGTACCACCACACACCTCCCTCTCTGTACCACCACACACCTCCCTCACTGTACCACCACACACCTCCCTCTCTGTACCACCACACACCTCCCTCTCTGTACCACCACACACCTCCCTCTCTGTACCACCACACACCTTCCTCTCTGTACCACCACACACCTCCCTCACTGTACCACCACACACCTCCCTCTCTGTACCACCACACACCTCCCTCTCTGTACCACCACACACCTCCCTCTCTGTACCACCACACACCTCCCTCTCTGTACCACCACACACCTCCCTCTCTGTACCACCACACACCTCCCTCTCTGTACCACCACACACCTCCCTCTCTGTACCACCACACACCTCCCTCTCTGTACCACCACACACCTCCCTCTCTGTACCACCACACACCTCCCTCACTGTACCACCACACACCTCCCTCACTGTACCACCACACACCTCCCTCTCTGTACCACCACACACCTCCCTCTCTGTACCACCACACACCTCCCTCACTGTACCACCACACACCTCCCTCACTGTACCACCACACACCTCCCTCTCTGTACCACCACACACCATATATTTGCTGCGATACTGACACTAAGCGCCAGTGACCAGAGATATTGCGACATACAGAGCAGCTCCGTACACCTAAGGTGTCCCAACGTATAGAAACTGTCTTACTAAAGTGTCTTGATCCTAGCCTTCCAGAGGGCCCAAAACGGGACAGTGTGTCAGTTTTGTGAGCCGCTATCATTTTATAGCACCACAATGTTTGACCTTAGGTGGAGTAAACGTCAAAATGCGACGTTGTAGGAGGATGGGTTACATAGAGCCCTCACTTATAGGAAAATTATTTTGGCAGAGAATCAAGACAGGTCACGTTTTCCCTTACCTGATGCCTCTCCTAATATAGCAGTGAAAAGGTATCGATAAGCTAGGAAGCTGTTGTGGGTTACATCATACCAACGGTCCCCGAACACAACGGAAATCCATTATCGTGTACACTGAGGTACAGTACATCTTATTGTACATTACTTATCCTGCATTACCGACATGTCATACTGTCTGGCAGCTAATGCTTTAGCAGGATAAAGAGTTTCCTTAATAATGACAAGTCTAACCTAGTCAAACGTAATCTAGTTTCACATTTCACATAACCAAACTTGACGTAATCAAAAACCAAACGTACCTTTCTCTAACCAAACTATTCCCAGAAAAACGTCTCAGTAAACCCAGTAAACAGTGAATCAAAAGGTCCAAAAACTCAACCTACAGACACAGTTGATGGTATATCTTGAGGTTATCTTGAGATGATTTCGGGGCTTTAATGTCCCCGCGGCCCGGTCCTCGACCAGGCCTCCACCCCCAGGAAGCAGCCCGTGACAGCTGACTAACACCCAGGTACCTATTTTACTGCTAGGTTCCAGGAGCATAGGGTGAAAGAAACTTTGCCCATTGTTTCTCGCTGGCGCCCACAGGATCACAAGTCCAGCGTGCTGTCCGCTCGGCCGACCGGTTCCCCACAAACACAATATGCTACACTACTGTGTAATGTAGAATAATGAATATTGTGTTCTACACACGGTAGAACACAATATTCTCGCCAGGCCTCGCCTACACGATGGTGTGAATTATAATAAACTGTCCACGAGGTGGGAGGCTTTGCTGGGCCCTGAGGTGTTAAACGTGAGTTGAATAAATGCCATGCAAGCTTATGAAGCACATTTTTGAGCATGATATATGTATTGTGGTGCCTTAGGGGCCATGGGACCAGGATTTAAAAAATTGTTGTAGGGTATTCATAATTTATTATCCTGATACATGTGAAAGGTGCTGCACCTAGGCCAAGTTTCAGCATCTCAGCCTAAATAGAGACGGAGAAAAAAAACAAAACAAAAAAAAAGACGAATTTTTCAACCATGTTCAATTGATTTCACAGCCCACAATTGTGAACCAAAATCATTTATACGACACTCAGCTATGACCTTACTATATAATAAAGATTTGCATGTCACATTATTATCCCAGATGTATTTAGTGCAATAATACAGATTTTATAAAAGTTTCCCTAAAACGTATGCAACAAAATGAGGTGTATCATTATTTATAAAATCAATAAATCTACGTAGATAAGAATAATGACAAGCGTTTATAGAGGCGTAAACTCTACATATAATGTGCAAGTTTCATGTAAATAGAATAATAAATAAAGGCTGTGGAATTTTTTCTAGTTGTAAAAGTTGGAGTTGCGTAGCGCGCTCTCAAAGTTTACTCAACCTGCGGTCACTTGTGACTGGTGATTTACGCATTGCGGCCAGCTCGTATGGAGAGCTCGCATGCATCTAGCTGTCAATGCTTTTCTCTTGTTCGTTTGGTAAGTCATATTGCAGTACAAATAGCTAAAAATAGCAAAAATAGCATGTTCTGGGAGATATTGTGTGAGCGCGTCAGCATACATCCTCTCTCCATGAGAGACACGCAGTCACTGACTGCACCACCCTCGTGTCAGACAATAGAGTGTTGCCATTTGTTTGAGTTTATATTCATTTTATGCATAATATGTTATTTTCAACGCTATTACGAAAAATAAGACATCTACAACGTAAGATACAATACCCCGCGGCGTACTCACGGCGCGAGGACCAGATTCACGAAAGTTGCAGCGGGAAATTTGACTCTAATTACGTTATTTTTCAAGATATCATTAAACGGTTTGGACCACAGTGTTGCCAGAACGTTGTAGTATTTTTCGTAATTTTTCGTAAATATTCCATTTTTCATCGGATTTTCGTTTACCATGGCCCCTTAGGGAACACAGATAGCCTTTATCCTGTCATAATTCCTTGTAATCTGTTCGAGTTTTAGGAGACGAAAATTAATAACAAATAGGAAAGATTTATATTTTCTGAATGATTTTTTGGGTACGACTCGAAACTCCAGCATTCTACATTTTCAAAACAAAAGTCCAATCAGATTCCGGTGAGCATATACAGTGACATTTATATTGTTTTCTTAATAATTTATCCAACAATCTTCTGTTGAACCTAAAGTATCTTTTAACTAAAATCATTCATTGTCGTAACTGGATTAGAAGCATCAATTTACAATCAAATTCCAGTCAAGATTTTCAATTAAGAGTTTAACTCGACAAAAAGGGAATTTAGTTTAGTTATTCGCGATATATGCAAATAGATCATGCTGGCATCACCTGCAGTGTTGCCAGAACATAGACGGTGTCGGGAAAAACGACAACTGCAGACTCCGGTATTTATGGTTTTCCAATGACGGCAAGGAATTGAGATTTCCATTCCAGTTTATTTCGAGATTAGCAGGGGAGATGGGGAGGGGTAGGGAAGATGGAGAAGGGTAGGAAAGGTGGTGAAGAGTAGAGAAGATAGTGAAGTAGAGGTAAGGTTGTGAAAGGTAGGGAAGATAATGAAGAGTAGGGAAGGTAGTGAAGGGTAGGAATGGTTGTGAATAGTAGGGAAGGAAAGGTGGTGAAGAGTAGGGAAGGCTGTGAACAGTAAGGAAGGTAGTGAAGGGTAGGGAAGATAGTACAGGGTCGGGAAGATGATGAAGGGTAGGGAAGGTGGTGAAGGAGAGGGAAAGTAGTGAAGGGTAGGGAAGGTAGTGAAGGAGAGGGAAGGTAGTGAAGGAGAGTGAAGATGGTGAAGGAGAGGGAAGATGGTGAAGGAGAGGGAAGATGGTGAAGGAGAGTGAAGGTGGTGAAGGAGAGGGAAGGTAGTGAAGGAGAGTGAAGATGGTGAAGGAGAGGGAAGATGGTGAAGGAGAGTGAAGGTGGTGAAGGAGAGGGAAGGTAGTGAAGGAGAGTGAAGGTGGTGCCGGGAAGGGAAGGTGGTGCCGTTAAGGGAAGGTGGTGAAGTGTTGGGAAAGTGGTGAAAGGTAGCGAAAGTCGTGAGGGTTAGGGATAGTCGTAGAGGGTGAGGAAAGTGGTGAAAGGTAGGGAAAGTCATGAAGGTTAGGGAAAGTCGTGAAGGGTGGGGCAAGTTGTGAAGGGTAGGGAAAGTCATGAAGGTTACGGAATGTAATTAAGGGTAGTAAAGGTGGTGAAAGAAAAAAGAGGGCGGAGAAGAATGGGGAAGGGAATGTAGAGTGAAGGAAGAACTAGTTTGTCCCAGGACTCTCCTCTGGCCTTAGGTCCTTCTATCTTTTTGCCTGATTTGGTTATCTTGAGGTTACCTTGAGATGATTTCGGGGCTTTTTAGTGTCCCCGCGGCCCGGTCCTCGACCAGGCTTCCACCCCCAGGAAGCAGCCCGTGACAGCTGACTAACACCCAGGTACCTATTTTACTGCTAGGTAACAGGGGCATAGGGTGAAATAAACTCTGCCCATTGTTTCTCGCGGGGCCTGGGATAGAACCCAGGACCACAGGATCACAAGTCCAGCGTGCCGTCCGCTCGGCCGACCGGCTCCCTTGTTTTGCCTAGCCTGAGGGCTAGGCAAAATCTCTCTAGTGGCCTCGACGAGAGCATTAATTTGCGGCTTGTCAAAGGTTCCCCCCCAATTTGTCCCGATAAACGTGAGATACCTGTGTACCTTTGCCCATGATAAGTTTAGAAATCACAAACGCTTACAAAGTTGCTAAAAAAATTATGAGTTCGGCGTATGCATTATCCACTCCCGTGGTCCGTCTTAAAAAGTGATTGTTTCTTCATCAAATAAATGCACGAGCGAGTCCGCTGGAATAGATCTAGATGCCCATATTGGTGTACGGTGCCAATATTGTATTTGTTCACAGTACTTCTTTACCTATACGCTCTGTAAGTGGTTTCCTATGTTTAATTTACACTTTGTACTAACAGTAAAAATAAACATTATCACCTCTAACATAAATACATTTCTTGCCCATTCACTATTTGTTTAATTAATTCAGCCAACAGTAAAATGTTCACTAAATTAAACATAATACATTTAACTGTAACATATACGACGTGGAATTTACATTCGCGATAAGCCAGGGACAAAATATGTATTTGGCACCAACAAGAAACATTAACCTAACCTAAAAATAGCTTTGTTTATATATAGACTCACAGGGCTTACAATATTTCAACGGAGTGTTGAAGTTCTTTCTCTTGTAAAGTCTTTAAACATTTATCTTATTTTGTGTCTAGAAACATTTATCTTATTTTGTGTCTAGAAGCATTTATCTTATTTTGTGTCTAGAAACATTTCTCTTATTTTGTGTCCCTAAACTTTTATTTGTGTTTCAAAATATTTTTACCGTGAATAACGCCACCTTTCCTATCATACGCCTCCTTCCCTATCATCCACCACCTTCTCTATCATCCACAACCTTACCTATCATTTATCACCTTCTCTACCTCACACTACCTATACTCTTTATCCCTTTTCCCTCATCCCTTTAACTAGGTCCAAAACCAAATTCCCTCTTAACTAACATATAGTCAAATGCCTTGAGAGAGGTGTCGTCATGTGTCAATGATGTCATTGATGGAGATGACACTCTCCAAGTGGCAATATAAAGGCGCAAAGCATATTTTGTCGCTTCTCGGGGAATTTCGTTGGGTATCGGGAGAGTTCTTCGTAAGCAAGTTCGTTGTGTTCACTCCTGTATTAAATGGTAATATTTAATTTTTTAATCAGTATTTTCAGGATTCACTTTTTTATCAATTATGCCTTTTTTTTAGATTTTTTCCTTCGTGTACGCCGTTGAAAATAAGTTTCAGTAGGAGAGTTTAATAGGTTAACACGACCTAATAAGTAGAGCTTTGACTCTAAAATGTTCTCAATTTATTTATATATATATATATATATATATATATATATATATATATATATATATATATATATATATATATATATGTATGCATGAGAGAGAGAAAGAAAGAGAGAGAGAGAGAGAGAGAGAGAGAGAGAGAGAGAGAGAGAGAGAGAGAGAGAGAGAGAGAGAGAGAGAGAGAGAGAGAGAGAGAGAGAGAGAGAAAGAGAGAGAGGGAACACGGGCGAACGTAAGAATTGAAAAGTTGGAAAACTAATATTCACGAAAGTTTCTGACTGCCAGTGATGGGAGAGCATGAAACCTCAGGTAAGATAATGAGACCGCTTGAGACTTAAGGCTAAGGCTTAATCTAAGTTAACACATTAACATACTAACTGCTAAAGAATGTGACCTGTAGTAAGGTCACCCGCGGGGGGGGGGGCGGGGGGGTATAGGAGGTGGGCCCCTATATTATATACCCGTCTATAATAACTCGACCCGGTCGGTAATTTTAATTAATAATATATTAAAAATATTCGGTGTTGGAACCACCTAGTGTCTAGCCCTAATTTAAGCAATCCAGAAGACTGTGAGAAAGCCCGTAGAGTAACTAACAGAAAAGGTGTTCAAATTGCTAGAAAATGAGCAGAATACGTATGAGTTTCAGGTAATGAAAGAGGCGGGCTTCATGAGACACCAATTAAGCTGATTTGTGCGACAAAGTCTACAAATTAGTTAAAAGTTTTTACAACTCAATTCAACCCGAGTTCGATCTCCGAGAGCCAGGCTTTGAGAACCGGGAATTGAACGAGACACTTGTGTTCCATTTCCTTTGCTTTTTTACGTGGGGGAAAGCTTTGCGTGCTAGGCAGCAGTTGTTGGTTGCGTCCTGAGAAAGATCAGTCTTGGGCTAACTTACCCTCGATAAGCCAAACAGGCTTACTATCCCGTCACTGGGAAAACGATCTCTACTGCAATCGCCTTGATCATGGTTGCAGGACGGATCGAAATGTCGTCGTCTCCTCATCTTCTAGTATGTGGTTTGGTCATCACTACACAACAATATTATAACACACCATAAAGCATTATTGCAGCTTGCAATACACAGCAATTAAAAAAAGCTATATCTTTTCTCTCGTCCCATTAAGCAGCTGAAGGATGCTGTACTCATCAGAACCAGATGATCTTTGTAGTAAAGGTTCTGTTCAGCATCCTGTGACCTCAACGGACATTGTGAACGCCAGAAATTAAGCCCAGACTGACAGAGTAATCGCCGTTACCTCGTTATTGCTTCGAAGGACGAAGTTATGAGCTTCCCGTAATTCCTAAAGTTGGATTTTTTCGTTAAAATTCGATAGTGATTGTAGGAATGTTTTCTTTTTATTTCCTTTGTCCCATTATGCCCCTGCGAGCTGATACGTACTCGATATATTTAAATGTCTCCCACTTCCCCCACTCCCATCACGCCCACACATTCACTCCCCACATTTCCACACATTAACTCCCACGGGCCCATTCACGACCACAATTAATACAATGAACATATATATGGATACACTAAATACAGTAAATAATGAATGAGGAATAATAATACAATGAAGATATATACGGATATCCCCACAAATAGGCAACTCAACCACATCAGTAATATCAGCACATCAACAGATTTATAGAACCATTAACTTTAAAACACCAAATTTGAAGATCACTTCTATTATGATAACAACACAACACTCTTCTATTACTGCTATCATGATACGAAGGTCACACTGCAAGATCACTACCACCATCATGATACCAACATCACACCAGCCATAAACACCATCACACAGTAAATTTTCATTATGACTCCAAATGAATCCCAGGAAAAACAGATAAATGACTGTTTGAGTTCATCCCCAGTATGTGTAATGTAACTAAGTTTGGAAACAAAGAAAGGCCATCAGAAGGGATCTAAACCACTGGACGAAAACAATGATTGAAATGAGTAACTTAGCATATTACAAACTTCCAACACATATAAACAACATAACATCAGCTGCATATGGGATGCTGGCAAGCATTAGATGACACTGAAAACACTAAATACAATGTTTATATTTAGTAATTCTCTTTCCTAAGGAAATATTTTTTTTGTGCCACAGAATCAAGGCAAGAGTAATCTTAGCAGCATATAACGCTCCACGTTTCGTTAAATCAAATTTTTTGGGGGACTGTATAATGCACAAGTAACTATTTTGAAAAAAATGAATTTTGTATTGCAGCTTGTATTGAATATTTAAATACGATTGCTGCTTATCAGTTTGCATCTTCGTTAGACTTCCGGGAGAGAAAGGCGTTTAAGAACGTTTCCTTACACCTAATTCATTTTTTTCACTAGCACTTAATAGGCACATGAGAGTTGAACAACTGAAGCGAGTGGCATTTTGTGAATGGTCTGTCATTAGACTATAGGCCCTAGTGGTACCTTGATAGGCCTAAAAGGCAACCAGTTCTCGACAATGGGATTCCAAGAATCAAAATGTACTTCAAATGTAATTCAAAGAATGCAGGCATTTGCAGATATTGGCATCGTAACATATGGCATATGCAATGCAATATGCAACAGATGATAAGGCTGGTAAGCCAGCCACATTTAATACAGATTTACATTGTCATGTGAATCCCCTGCACAACAGTGGAACCGCCTTTTCCCTTCACCTTCAATGCCCCCGCACTGGAAGTTCACCTCTACTCCAGCCAAGATGAGTCCTCAGTCCTGCCACCTCTCCGTACCCCCCAGGGCCTGGCACGGCCTGGTACGACTCGTTGGCAAGCAGGGCGCCTCTGCTAACCGCAAAGTTTGCCTTCACAAACAAGCAGTTAGCCGCCTTTAACTATCAGTGGTGCCGGAGAGCAGTTACAGCCTCCCTCCTGTGCCAGGTAAGTCTTCTACAGGCTCACCATAGCCCGTGCTAATTAGAACATTTTGTTCCCAGTAGCTGAATCTTAAACAACAACAACAACAACAACAACAACCCTGGAGAGCTAGTCTCTCTCTTATTGCTCTTGGATCACCTTGGTCTCTCTCACCCGTCGTCTGCCTTGAGCCTACGATTTGTGTCTGATGTCATGGTGACAGTCTTCAGTACACCAATATATCTTCATGTTATGAATTCATTGTTCATATAGTTTATTTATGCATTAATTTTCATATTATCTTGTCCACCTTTGCACTATATGATCGCAAAGTGTTTTCAAGTGCAATTTTTGTTAATTAATATTTCAGGAAATTGTTTTAAATATTTATTTCATGATTTTCATTTGTTTCCACCTGCAACTTACACACTACAAGGGCCAATAGCACATTTTTTTTTATTTATGTGAGGAAGTGCCATACCATCTTGGTTCAGTATAGCTGCTATACCACAACCCATCACAAGATCAATAACGTTAAACCAGTCTGTCGTTGAATACTTCGTATTTTTTACGGAATCGACCATCCCGGTAACTATTGCGAAGTATTAATAAACATTTAATCACTGTAACATTTTATTGTTTTACTTCACCTCATGCAACTCACCTCGTTTCACCTCACATGCAACTCACCTCTCCAGACTTTACTGGAGCACATTCCCCCTTGACATTATTACTTAAGTGACATGAAGGGGCCATATACTCGAGGTACAGTTGGTCTAAAGAGGTTGTGAAGTTATTCAACGCTATTTAGTGTGATGAGCATTTGGCAGTCCTGTAATGATGTGTTGATGGCCAGAGCACTCACACACACACAAGTGACCAGTGAGGGACTGCGCGTCCGTGAATTAGTGCAGTATTCCCGGGATATTTACATGCCAATGAGTCCAATACATAGTTTTGTTCCTATGAAGGATACAGCAACGCAGTGATAGCATATCATAGTAAATTCTTATTACGTTAGATCAGAAAAATTAAAAAAAGAACGAGTTTGTGGCAAGACAGTGGCAGTGGTGAGAAGGGAAGAAGTTGAATCACCACGTGGAGAGTAGCACTAGCCTACAGGGATGACAACAATTAAGGCGGACATCGCTCCATAAATCACCTAGTTGTGCTTTGGGATTCTGACTTGGAGGTAAGTGCCTCTCAAAGTCAGTCATACACAGTGTACAGTGTTCTTAATATAATAATTAGCTTTGGATTTAAGTTAAATATACATAAAAGTAGCTCAAGAGGCTCAGCTTGGTACTAGTTTCTTCACTCTTGTGTGTTACGTTACGCCACCACCGACTAGACCCCACCCCCCACTCACAATATCATGCCAAAGTAAACACACACACACACACACACACACACACACACACACACACACACACACACACACACACACACACACACACACACACACACACACACACACACACAAAAGCAACATGTGCAGAAATACTAAAAAAAATAACTCTGAAGTAATGACTGCAGTGATGGAGGTGGCCATGAAAGCAGCCACCTCACAGGAGGCGGCACGCTTCACTAGCCAACTGCTGGAAAGGAGCAGATCAGTGGTTGCTGTGGGTATTAGAGAGCAGGAAGGCTCTAATAGGACAGAGTGGAATGACAGAGCAGCAGTGAATGAAGTACTAAAGGCACTAGATATGGAAGGGGCTGAGCATAGCATTGAGAAGGTTTTCAGGCTAGGTTGGTACAACAAAGACCGAGACCGAGTGATAAAGATAGTGTTTGCAAACGAGAGCACAATGGAGAAGATTCTATCAAGGAAGAGCTCCCTGAAAAACGTGGGAAAATTAAAAAATGTATTTCTCCAGAGAGACATGACAAGGGAGGAGAGAGCCGTGGCAGCAGAAGCAAGGAAGAGGCACAGGGCGAGAGGGGAAAACCAGGAAGTCACAGCTCCCAACATAACACCCCCAGGAGCGAGGGGGGAACCCACAACCAGCTACCCAGTAACACCAGAAGGGGGGACAACCCCACCACCCTCCTCTGCATAGAATACCCCTCCTACCCCAAACCCTCCCTGCTCTCACTCAAATGTTCAGCCAAATCTCCCTCTCCCTCACACCCAATCCCCACCCTTCTACCCCTCGCCTCCTCCCGCCGAGTCCTCCCTCCCCCCCTTTCCTTCCTGTCCTCCCTTCCCTTTCACCCCATACCCTCCCTGTCCCTCCCCCTTCACTGGATCCCCCGCCTCTCATCCCAGTATCCTCTGAGACCCTGTTATCCACCTCACAGGACCTCACACCCATGGAACAGCTTCCCCCACCAGCAGAACACTCACCAAGGAGGCGATTTGAGAAGGGACAGAAGAAAGTGAGCCTCAAAGCAATGTACACTAACATAGATGGAATTACAAATAAAGCAAATGAGCTTGGAGAACGGGTACTAGAGGAAAACCCAGACATAATAGCCCTCACAGAAACAAAGCTAACGAAAACGATAACAAACGCAGTGTTCCCACAGGACTATTATGTTATGAGGAAAGAGAGGGAAGGATGAGGTGGGGGTGGTGTAGCTCTGCTGGTACGAAAAGGCTGGGATTTTAAGGAGATGGTTATTCAGGGATGTGAAGGTTTCAGTGACTACATAGCAGGTACCATAACATATGGAGGGAAAAAAATTATAGTCGTAGTCATATATAATCCACCACCAAATGACAGAAGACCTAGACAGGAATATGATAGAAACAACATGGCCACCATTAACATAATAGAAAGAGCAGCTTCTGTTGCTAGCAGAAATGGATCTGGACTACTAATTATGTGAGACTTCAACCATGGGAAGATAGATTGGGAGAACTGAGACCCGCATGGAGGACCAGAAACATGGAGAGCTAAGCTGCTGGATATGGCAACAAGAAACTTTCTAAGCCAGCACATCAAAGAACAAACAAGAATGAGAGGAGAAGATGAACCAGCAATGCTTGATTTGATATTTATCCTAAATGAGTCGGATATAAGGGAAGTTAAGGTGGAAGCGCCCTTGGGAATGAGTGACCACAGTGTTTTGAACTTTGAGTACCTGGTAGAGCTAGGAATTATCTCCCCAAAAAAGAACTAGGAATCAAAAGGCTGGCATACCGAAAGAGGAATTATGAACAGATGAGAAGTTTCTTAAGTGAAATAGCTTGGGACACAGACCTCAGAGATAAGTCTGTACAGGGTATGATGGACTATGTTACCCAAAAGTGTCAGGAGGCAGTAAACAGGTTTATCCCGGCCCAAAGAGAAAAATCCGAGAAACAACAGAAGAATCCATGGTATAATAGGGCATGTATGGAAGCGAAGAAACTGAACAAAAGGGCGTGGAGGAACTTCCGGAATAACAGAACACCAGAAAGCAGAGAGAGATACCAGAGAACCAGAAATGAGTACGTCAGGGTGAGAAGAGAAGCAGAGAAAAGTTTTGAAAATGATATAGCAAACAAAGCCAAGACCGAACCAAAGCTACTCCACAGTCACATCAGAAGGAAAACAACAGTGAAAGAACAGGTATTGAAACTTAGAACAGGCGAGGACAGGTATACAGATAATGACAGAGAGGTGTGTGAAGAACTCAACAAGAGGTTCCAGGAGGTCATCACAATAGAACAAGGTGAGGTCATTATGCTAGGAGAAAGGGAGGTAAACCAGGCGGAATTGGACGAGCTCGAAATTATGAGAGAGGAGGTCAAGAGACACCTGCTGGATCTGGATGTTAGAAAGGCTGTTGGTCCAGACGGGATCTCACCATGGATACTGAAAGTGTGTGCAGAGTCACTTTGCTTGCCACTCTCCATAGTGTATAGTAAGTCACTGGAGATGGGAGACCTACCAGAAATATGGAAGACGGCGAATGTGGTCCCAATATACAAAAAGGGCGACAAGCAAGAGGCACTGAACTACAGGCCAGTGTCCTTGACTTGTATACCATGCAAGGTGATGGAGAAGATCGTGAGAAAAAACCTGGTAACACATCTGGAGAGAAGGGACTTGGTGACAAATCGCCAACATGGGTTCAGGGAGGGTAAATCTTGCCCTACAGGCTTGATTGAATTCTACGATCAGGTGACAAAGATTAAGCAAAAAGGAGAGGGCTGGGAGGACTGCATTTTCTTTGATTGTCGGAAAGCCTTTGACACAGTACCGCATAAGAGGCTGGTACATAAGCTGGAGAGACAGTCAGGTGTAGCTGGTAAGGTGCTCCAGTGGATAAGAGAGTGCCTAAGATATAGGAAGCAGAGAGTTACGGTGAGGGGTGAGACCTCAGATTGGCGTGAAGTCACCAGTGGAGTCCCACAGGGCTCTGTACTCAGCCCTATCTTGTTTCTGATATATGTAAGTGATCTCCCGGAGGGTATCGATTCATTTCTCTCAATGTTTGCGGACGATGCTAAAATTATGAGAAGGATTAAAACAGAAGAGGATTGTTTGAGGCTTCAAGACGACCTAGACAAGCTGAAGGAAGGGTCGAACAAATGGTTGTTAGAGTTTAACCCAACCAAATGTAATGTAATGAAGATAGGTGTAGGGAGCAGGAGGCCAGATACAAGGTATCATCTGGGAGAGGAAATTCTTCAGGAGTCAGAGAAAGAAAAAGACTTGGGGGTTGATATCACTCCAGACCTGTCTCCTGCAGCACATATCAAGAGGATAACATCAGCGGCATATGCCAGGCTGGCCAACATACAAACGGCATTCAGAAACTTGTGTAAAGAATCATTCAGAACTTTGTATACCACATATGTCAGGCCAATCCTGGAGTATGCAGCCCCAGCATGGAGTCCATATCTAGTCAAGGATAAGACTTAACTGGAAAAGGTTCAAAGGTTTGCCACCAGACTAGTACCCGAGCTGAGAGGTATGAGCTACGAGGAGAGACTACAGGGATTAAACCTCACTTCGCTGGAAGACAGAAGAGTTAGGGGGGACATGATCACCACATTCAAGATTCTGAAGGGAATTGATAGGGTAAATAAAGATAGGCTATTTAACACAACACAAGGGGGCACACGCACAAGGGGACACAGGTGGAAACTGAGTGCCCAAATGAGCCACAGAGATATTAAAAAAAAACTTTTTTAGTGTCATAGTGGTTGACAAATGGAATGCATTAGGAAGTGATGTGGTGGAGGCTGACTCTATACACAGTTTCAAGTGTAGATATGATAGAGCCCAATAGGCTCAGGAATCTGTACACCTGTTGATTGACGGTTGAGAGGCGGGACCAAAGAGTCAGAGCTCAACCCCCGCAAACACAACTAAGTGAGTACAACTAGGTGAGTTCACACACACACACACACACACACACACATACACACACACACACACACGCCAAGCCTATCTCCCGAGACCCACATCAAAAGAATAACATCAGCGGCCTATGCGAGGCTGGCTAACATCAGAACTGCTTTCAGATACCTGTGTAAGGAGTCTTTTAGAACCTTATAAACCACATATGTAAGGTAAATCCTGGAGTATGCAGCCCCAGCATGGAGCCCGTATCTAGTCAAACACAAGACGAAACTGGAAGAAGATCATAGGTATGCCAATAGGCTAGTCCCAGAACTAAGAGGCATGAGTTATGAGGACATACTACGTGAACTACACTTCACGTCGCTGGAAGACAGAAGAGATAGGGAAGACATGATCACCACATACAACGTTCTTAGGGGAATTGACGTGATGGACAAGGATGGATTATTTAACACGGGTGGCACACGCACAAGGGGACACAGGTGGAGTACCCAAATGAACCACAGAGACATTAGAAAGAACTTTTTCATTGTCAGAGTAGTTTTTAAGTGGAATGCACTAGGAAGTCATGTGGTGGAGGCTGATTACGTACACAGTTTCAAATGTAGATATGACAGAGCCCAGTAGGCTCAGGAATGTGTACATCAGGTGATTGACTGTTGAGAGGCGGGACCAAAGAGCCAGAGCTCAACCCCCGCATGCACAATTAGCCAACACCACCGTGACTGACCCTCCGTCCCCACCCTCCTGATTGCCCTCATTTCTCTCTCCTTTCATCTCCTCTCTCCCCCCTCTTCCCCATCCCTCACTCTCCCTCTATATTCCTCTATATTCCTCTATATTCCTCTCTACTGCACTCTCCCTCTCTTCCTCTCTCTCCCTCTCTCCCTCACCCCCTCGCTCTCCCTCACTCCCTCCCTCCGTCCCTCTCCCTCACGCCATCCCTCCAGCGGTTAACCCCAGCACCCACCGTGCCACCCCCTCTCACAATAAACACACACACACACACACACACACACACACACACACACTCACACACACACAAAAACACAGTGAACAAGTGTAGGACGTGCGGTCAGCGAATTACTTCAATATTCTCGGGATATGTACGTACCAGTGAGCCCAAAACATAGTTTTTGGTCATATGAAAGGTACAGCAACGCAGTGATAACGCAACATAGTGAATTCTTATAACGTTTGATAAGAAAAAAATTGAAAAAGAACGAGATTGTGGCAAGACGGTGGCACCAGAGGCCTGCGAAGGGAAGAGTGTGGACCACCACGTGGGAGGACCTCTGGCGGGGAAGTCAACAATTAAGGAGGAAATCGCTTCATAAATCACCTAATTGTGCTGTGGGATGCTTACTCGGAGGTGAGTGCCTCTCAAAGTCAGTCATACAAGGTGTACAGTGTTTTTTATATAGTAATTAGCTTTGAACATAAGTTAATTAAATTACGAAAAAGTAGCTCAAGAGCCTCAGCTTGGTACTAGCTTCTCACACCTGTGTGTGACATTACACCGCCACTGACTAGACCTACCCCCCCCCTCCTCCTCACCATAACACGCCAGTGTAAACACACACACACACATATGCACGCACGCACACACTGGTGACCGCTCATCCACCCTCACCCCTCACGTTCCTACGCCTTACACTGCCCCAAGACACCCCCTACCCCTCCCCCTATACACAAACACCCCTGCACTCAACACACACACACACACACACACACACACACACACACACACACACACACACACACACACACACGCACGCACGCACGCACGCGCGCGCGCACACACAGTCTCTCCCCCCCCCTCTCTCTCTCTCTCTCTCTCTCTCTCTCTCTCTCTCTCTCTCTCTCTCTCTCTCTCTCTCTCTCTCTCTCTCTCTCTCTCTCTCTCTCTCTCTCTCTCTCCCTCCCCCTCTCTCTCCCTCTCCCCCTCCCCCTCTCTCTCCCTCTCCCCCTCTCCCTCACTCTCCTCCTCTCTCTCCCTCTCCCCCTTTCTCTCCCTCTCCCCCTCTCTCTCCCTCTCCCCCTCTCTCTCCCTCCCCCCTCTCTCTCCCTCCCCCCTCTCTCTCCCTCCCCCCTCTCTTTCCCCCTCCCCCCTCTCTCTCCCCCTCCCCCTCTCTCTCTCCCCTCCCCCTCCCCCTCTCTCTCTCCCCCTCCCCCTCTCTCTCCCTCCCCCCTCTCTCTCCCCTTCCCCCTCTCTCTCTCTCCCTCCCCCCCTCTCACTCCCTCCCCTCTCTCTCTCTATCCCACCCCTCTCTCTCTCCCCCCCACTCTCTCCCTCCCCCCCACTCTCTCCCTCCCCTCTCTCTCTCCCTCCCCTCTCTCTCTCCCTCCCCTCTCTCGCTCCCACCCCTCTCTCTCTTCCTCCCCCCCTCTCTCTCCCTCCCCCCCTCTCTCTCTCTCTCTCTGTCTCTCTCTCTCTCTCTCTCTCTCTCTCTCTCTCTCTCTCTCTCTCTCTCTCTCTCTCTCTCTCTCTCTCTCTCTCTCTCTCTCTCTCTCTCTCACACACACACACACACTCATAGGGAAATCATGGAAGGGAGACGAACTCTGACTGCCAAATGCAGGACATTCGCAACTGGAACAAACACAGAGGATGGGATGGAACAGGAAGCCTGGATGAAGGAAGTATTCCAGCAAATGCGGAATGAATTCAGTGAAGGACTGAGGGTAATGAGGGAGACAGTAGCCAACCTGCAAGATGATTTAAGGGCAGCAAAGGAGGAGATAAGATAACTAAAGGAGACTCTTCCTCAATACCAGGCACAAACTGTACCCCAGGGAGATGGGAATGCTACTGTGTAGGGGACCACCGCAACCCAGATCTCATTTGCTGAAATGCTTAAAAAGAGCCCTGAAGCTAGGTCTGCAGTTAAGGAAGTTGCCATGGAAGTGGCTTCCTCTCAGGAAGCAGCTAGATGTACTAGCCGGCTGATAGAGAGAAATAGAGCAGTAGTAGTAGCAGGCATTAAAGAACAAACAGGGACAGACCAAAGGAGCGGAGAGACAAGGACAAAAACATGAATAAAGAGATCCTTAAAGAGGTAAGGATGGAGGGAGCTGAGCGAAATGTTGAAAAGGTTTTCAGGCTTAGAAAGTACAACAAGGACAGAGACCGAATGATAAAGGTGGTTTTCATGAGCGAAATCGCGAAAGAGGAACTGTTAGCAAGGAAGTGTTGTCTAAAAGGTGTATAGAAGTTCAAGAAAATATTCCTGCAGAGGGATATGACAAGGGAAGAGAGAATACGGACAGCAGACGCGAGGAAGGAGCGCAGGGAGAGAGAAGGAAATCAGAGTACCACAACCCAGAACCCTACAATCCCAGAGGGAAGTGGAGAACCCTCCTCAAACAGTGCAACAGCCACAGGGATTGGGGCACCACCCCCACATTCTACCCAACAGACACCCAACCTGCCCCATCCCCTGTCAGCCCCCCACTAAGTACCCGCCTAGGGCACCCTAACCCCACCCACCCCCTTCCCCCCACTCACCCCCTTCTCCCCCTCACCCCTCTCCCCAGGACCTCCCTTCTCCCCCATCCCCCATGCCCTCCCTTCTCCCACATGCCTTCCCGTCTCTCCCACCCCCATGCCCTCCCTTCCCCCCCTCCCCCCTAAGCCCCCCACTCTCCCCCACCCCACCTAAGTCTTCCCCTCTCCCCCACTCCCCTAAACCCTCCCCTCTTCCTCACCCACCTCAGCCCTCCCTTTTCCCCCATGCCCCCCAAGCCCTCCACCCTTTTCTCTCCCCCCAAGCCCCCCATCTCCGCTATCCCCCACAGCCTCTCATCCCCCCATGCTTCCCCAACCCTCCCTCTCTTACCCACCCCCCTGTACCCTCCCCCTCTTATCCACCCCCTGTACCCTCCCCCTCTCCCCCACCACCCCAAGCCCTCCCTCCTCCACCAATCCCCCCGTGCCAGGTCCCCCCAGCTCCCACTCACCCCAGATCCCAAAGGTCCCCCCCAGAAAAGAAGCAGAAGAGAGTCAGTTTCAGGGTGATGTACTCGAACATAGATGGGATCACATGCAAGACAAGTGAACTAAGAGAAAGAGCACAAGAAGTTAACCCAGATGTAATCGGACTCACTGAAACAAAACTCTCTGGAATCATAACGAATGCCATGTTTCCCCAGGAGTACACAGTAATAAGGAAAGAGAGGGAAGGTAGGGGAGGAGGCGGAGTGGCCCTACTCATGAGAAGGGAATGGAGTTTTAAGGAGATGGCCATCCCGGGCTGTGAGGAGTTCAGAGACTACATAGCAGGCACCATAACAATGGGAGGACCAAGAATAGTAGTAGCAGTAATATACAACCCTCCACCAAATGACAGGAGACCCAGTCAAGAGTATGAAAACAACAACAAGGCAGTTAACACTATAATTGAGAGGGCAGCCTCTGCTGCCTGTAGAAATAGATCCCACCTGCTCATCATGGGCGACTTCAATCACGGAAAGATTGACTGGGAGAACAAGGAACCGCATGGAGGCGAGGATACGTGGAGAGCCAAACTATTGGAGGTGGTGACAAGCAACATTTTAACCCAGCATGTCGGAAAACCCACAAGGATGAGAGGCAATGACGAACCAGCGAGACTCGACCTAGTCTTCACTCTGAACGACTCCGACATAAGAGAAATCGGTTTTGAGGACCCAGTAGGAATGAGCGACCACAGTGTACTGGTGTTTGAGTACTTGATTGAAGAAGGGTTATTGAACTCGAGGAGGGATACCGAAACCAAAAGGTTAGCATACCGAAAGGGAAACTATGAGGGGATAAGAAAATTCCTAACAGATATAGCATGGGAAACAGAGCTCAGGGGAAAGACGGCCCAAGATATGATGGATTACATCACGCACAAGTGCAAGGACGCAGCAAACAAGTTTGTCCCAGTCCAAAAGGAAAACAGAGAAATGAAGATGAGAAACCCATGGTTTAATCAGAGATGTAGGCTAGCTAAGCAGCAAAGTAAAAGGGCATGGAGAAACTATAGGAATAACAGGACACTGGAGAGCAGAGAAAGATACCAGAATGCCAGGAATGAATATGTCAGGATGAGAAGAGAGGCAGAAAGACAATACGAAAATGACATCGCAAGCAAGGCAAAGACTCAGCCTAAATTGTTGCATAGCCACATTAGGAGAAAAACAACAGTAAAGGATCAGGTTATGAGATTAAGGATAGGGGCGGAAGGATTCACTACAAATGACAAGGAAGTGTGTGAGGAATTGAATAAGAAATTCCAGGAGGTCTTCACCTTAGAGCAAGGAGAAATTCCAGAGGTAAGTGAGGGAATAGCTAACCAGGAACCACTGGAAGAGTTTGAGATTACCAGTGGGAGGGTAAGGAAGTGTTTACTAGAGTTGGACGTGACAAAGGCTATAGGCCCAGATGGAATCTCCCCTTGGGTTCTAAAAGAAGGAGCACGAGAACTGTGCCTACCACTCTCCATAGTGTATAACAAATCACTGGCAACAGGGGAACTGCCAGATATTTGGAAAGCAGCTAACGTAGTCCCGATATACAAGAAAGGGGATAGAGAGGAGGCACTGAACCACAGGCCAGTGTCCCTAACCTGCATACCATGCAAGCTGATGGAGAAGATTGTGCGAAAAAAACTAGTGGAGCATCTGGAGCGAAGGAGCTTTGTAACACAGCATCAACATGGGTTCAGGGATGGCAGGTCCTGCCTCACAGGGTTACTTGAATTCTACGACCAGGCAACAAAAATAAGGCAAGAAAGAGAAGGGTGGGCAGACTGCATATTTTTGGATTGTCAGAAAGCCTTTGATACAGTGCCACACAAGAGGCTACTGCGAAAGTTGGAGATGCAGGCAGGAGTGAGAGGGAAGGTACTCCGGTGGATAGAGGAGTACCTAAGCAACAGGAGACAACGAGTCTGTGTGAGGGGTGAGGTCTCAGATTGGCGAGACGTCACAAGTGGAGTCCCGCAGGGGTCAGTCCTTGGACCTATACTGTTTCTGGTATATGTAAATGATCTCCCAGAGGGTATAGATTCGTTCCTCTCAATGTTTGCCGACGATGCAAAAATTATGAGGAGGATTGAAACAGAGGATGATAATAGGAGGCTACAAGATGACCTGGATAGACTGAGTGAATGGTCCAACAAATGGCTGTTGAAGTTCAACCCGAGTAAATGCAAAGTAATGAAACTAGGCAGTGGAAACAGGAGGCCAGGCACAGGATACAGAATAGGAGATGAAGTACTTCATGAAACAGACAGAGAGAAAGATCTAGGAGTTGATATCACACCAAACCTGTCTCCTGAAGCCCACATAAAGAGAATAATGTCTGCGGCATATGCGAGGCTGGCTAACATCAGAACAGCGTTCAGGAACCTGTGTAAGGAATCATTCAGAATCTTGTACGCCACATATGTAAGACCAATCCTGGAGTATGCGGCCCCAGCATGGAGCCCGTACCTTGTCAAGCACAAGACGAAGCTGGAAAAAGTCCAAAGGTATGCTACTAGACTAGTCCCAGAACTAAGAGGCATGAGTTATGAGGAAAACCTGCGGGAAATGCACCTTGCGGCACTGGAAGACAGAAGAGTAAGCTGGGACATGATCACAACCTACAAAATCCTCAGGGGAATCGACCGGGTAAACAAGGAAAAACTACTGAACACTGGCGGGACGCGAACAAGGGGACACAGGTGGAAACTGAGTACCCACTAGAGCCACAGGGACGTAAGAAGGAACTTTTTCAGTGTCAGAGTAGTTAACGGATGGAATGCATTAGGCAGTGATGTGGTGGAGGCTGACTCCATACACAGTTTTAAATGTAGATATGATAGAACCCAGTAGGCTCAGGAACCTGTACACCTTTTGACTGATCTGTTGAGAGGCGGGACCAAGGAGCCAAAGCTCAACCCCCGCTAGCACATATAAGTGAGTACACACACACACACACACACACACACACAGATGCGGTAGAGAGGCAGAGACAAGAGCTTATGCTCTATATTCAGGAAGAGATTAGGAAGGGAAGAGAGGACTGGGAGAGAGAATGTGCTCGGATCACAAACGAATTAGGAAGGATTAACAGCATGGCTTAGGACAGAGGATTAGTGGGGGATTGGTTAGTGACTGTGGTTGGGATGGAGAATCCCCAGGGGACAGGCTACCAGCATGACAATAAATTACTGAGGAGACGGTCTATTATAATACATGGATTATTCGAATCTGGGGCACCAACAAGACAAGAAAGAATAGAGACAGAAAAATATGAATTGCATGAGATATTGAGATGTATTGGAGCAGGAATGGCAGAACACGAGGTGGATATCAGCCACCGGGTTGGACCTTACAATTGTACCAAGAATAGACCTGTTCTGGTGCAATTCTCCAATGTGGACTACATAATGAGGAACAAGCATTTACTCAGAGGAAGTGAAACCCATTACAATGTGTTTATAGAGAGGCTTATGACGAAAGATGAGCAAATAGCCCACAAGAATAGATGGCAAGCACGACACCGAACTAGCCTCTCAGGTATTCTCACCTCCCAGGTCACATCCCAGGTCACCTCTTAGGCCACCTCCCAGGTCACCTCCCAGGTTGCATCCTCCCCAACTCAGTCCTCCTATACCTCCCCCCTGCCTCAGCCCCCCAAAACCCCCCTGCTTCATCCCCCCAAACCCCCCCTGTCCCTTCCACATATGCACCTCCACAACGATTCCCTTGCCCCTGCTACATCACACCTGTCAACGACCCCAGTGGGTCAAGCCATGCCCTCCCCAAACCAACCTTCCCATCCCCACTCCCCTACTACTCCTTCCTACTCCCCCCTGCCCCTTCTACCCCATTGCCTTCAATTCCATCTACTCCATCCCAGCTTCCACTGCACCCCTCTTACACTCACCCCCAACCCCCACCCAACCCTCACCCCTCCTATGCACCTCCAGCCCACATTTAACCCCCTCACCTTGTGACCCCCTAACACCTTCCAACATCTCCCCCTTCCCCTCTTCTACCCCAAAACCCCCACCTAACCCCGATTTCCCCCTAACTAATACACCCTCTCTTCCACTCCCAGCACCCATGCTCCATTCTCCTCTCAGCCCTCTGCCCTCAATATCCCTCTCCCCCCCCCCCAACCTCTCAACCTCTATCTGACTCTCAGTCTCACTCTATTTCTCAACCCCCTTATGCTATTCAGACCCCCTAACTTTCAGACCCATTATGCCCTTCCTACCCCGTAGATGCCCAGACCCCATTCGCCTACCAGGCACTCCCAGGCACCCCCCTAGCACCCCCCCATTCACCCCCACAGCCCCCACTTGCCCCCCAGACACCCCCCAGTCCCCCCCCCCCAGACCCCCGGTAAAAAGGGGAACTCTGACACCTGAGTTTCCAAGAAGAGTCTCAAGGTTTGGTACACCAATGCTGATGGGGTAGCCAATAAAGCAGAAGAGATAAAAGAAAGAGTTAGTGAGGCAGACCCAGACATAGTGGCAATAGTGGAAACTAAAATAAATGGCATGATCTCGGATGCAATTTTTTCCAGAGGGGTACCAGGTGATAAGAAAAGAAAGGACACAGAGACGATGAGTTTGATGAGCTGGAAAATCCGGGTACCAATGAAAGCACGAGCTTCATACATGGAACTCTTACAGTGGATGGGAAGAAGATTGTAATCTTGATACTCTACAATCCCCCACCAAACAGTAGAAGGCCCAGACAGGAGTACGAGGACAGGAACAAGACATGTATAGATGAACTGCAGAGGGCAGCAACTATAGCGCATAGAATGAGAGCGAAGATGCTGGTCATGGGGGACCTAAATCACGGAGAGATAGATTGGGAAACGAGGAATCCCCATGGCGGGGAGGAGACCTGGGGAGCGAAGCTGGTAGACGTTATTGACAGGAATATCCTAACACAGCATGTGAAGGAAGATACTAGGGAAAGAGGAGGGGATACGCCCAGCTTATTAGATCTCATTTTCACCCAGAATGTAGAAGACATCGAGCAGTTGGAACATGAAATACCACTAGGAGCCAGTGACCATTGTGTCCTAGTCTTTGACTACATGATGGAGCTTAAAATTGAGACCAAAGGACAAGAGGTCCGGGAAAGGAGACTTGATTACAGAAAAGGGGACTACAGAAGGATAAGGGACTACCTGGGAGAAGTGCAGTGGGTGGAAGAACTTAGAGGAAAAACAGTGCAAGGTATGATGAACCAAGTCATATTGAAATGAAAGGAGGCTGAAGAGAGATTTATTCCAACAATAAAGGAAAAAAGCAGGAGGGAATATAATAACCCATGGTTTAATAGACAGTGTCAGGAAGCAAAGGTGAGAAGCAGGAGGGAGTGAAGGAAGTACAGAAGACAAAGGACAGAGGACAACAGGATTAGATGTAACAGAGCTAGGAATGATTACATTAACATAAGACGAGTGTCGGAAAGAAATTATGAGAATGATATTGCAGTCAAAGCGAAAAAGCAACCTAAATTACTACATAGCTATATAAGAAGGAAGATGTCGGTAAATGATCATGTGACAAGACTGAGGAAAACAGAAGGGGCATATACAGAAAGCGACAAGGAAATCTGCGAGGTACTGAATATAAATTTCCATGGAGTGTTCACAACCGAGCCTGAGCAGCTCCCATTGTTAGGAGCGATTACCTTAGGTGAAAGACTATCAGATATAGAGGTGACAGCAGAGGAGGTAATGAAACAGTTGACAACACTGGATGCAAATAAAGCTGTTGGACCAGACAAAGTATCACCGTGAATACTTAATTAAAGAGGCAGCGCAAGCTCTCAGCGTGCCTCTGGCAATGATCTTTAATGAGTCACTTATGTCGGGAGAATTGCCCAGTTGCTGGAAGGAGGCAAATGTCGTACCGATTTTCAAGAAAGGTGATAGGGAGGAGGCACTTAACTACAGACCCGTATCACTGACAAGCATCCCCTTCAAAATACTTGAAAGAATAATTAGGCTAAGACTTGTTGAGCACCTGGAGAGCATTGGGTTTGTAAACAAGCACCAACATGGGTTCTGGACAGGGAAACCATGCCTAACAAACCTTTTAGAATTCTATGATAAAGTAACAAGGATAAGGCAGGACAGAGAAGGCTGGGCTGACTGCATATTTCTTGACTGCCAAAAGGCCTTTGATACAGTACCGCACATGAGACTGATATAAAAACTTGAGAGGCAGGCAGGAGTAAGCGGAAAGGCCCTAGTATGGGTGAAGAACTACCTAACATGAAGGAGCTAAAGGGTAATGGTAAGGGGCTAGAATTCGGACTGGCGAACAGTAACAAGTGGAGTACCTCAAGGATCGGTGCTGGGACCAATCCTCTTTCTAATTTACGTAAATGATATGTTTGCAGGAGTGGAATCATACATGTCAATGTTTGCGGATGACGCAAAATTAATGAGAAGAGTTGTGACAGACGAGGATTGTGGAATCCTCCAAGAGGACTTAAACAGGTTGCAGAGATGGTCAGGGAAATTGCTACTGGAGTTTAACACCAGTAAATGTAAAGTTATGGAAATGGGATCAGGTGATAGGAGACCAAAGGGACAGTACACAATGAAGGGGAACAGCCTACCTGTAACGATTCGAGAAAGAGACCTGGGAGTGGATGTGACACCTAATCTAACTCCTGAGGCACATATCAATAGGATAACGACAGCAGCGTACTCTACACTGGCGAAAATTAGAACTTCATTCAGAAACCTAAATGAGGAGGCTTTTAGGGCGCTTTACACTGCCTACGTGAGACCCGTTTTAGAGTATGCCGCGCCATCATGGAACCCCACCTGAAGAAACACATAAAGAAACTGGAGAAGGTCCAGAGGTTTGCGACGAGGCTTGTCCCAGAGTTACGAGGGATGGGATATGAAGAGCGTCTGCAGGAACTGAACCTTACGATATGATAGGGACATATAAAATACTCAGGGGAATTGACAAAGTGGAAATAGATGAAATGTTCTCACGTAATAATAACAGAACGAGGGGACATGGGTGGAAACTGGAAACTCAGATGAGTCACAGAGATCTTAGGAAGTTTTCTTTTAGCGTGAGAGTAGTGGAAAAATGTAATGCACTTGGGGAACAGGTTGTGGAAGGAAATACTGTTCATACTTTTAAAACTAGGTATGATAGGGAAATGGGACAAGAGTTATTGCTGTAAACAACCGATTGCTGGAAAGGCGGGATCCAAGAGTCAATGCTCGATCCTGCAAGCACAAATAGGTGAGTACAAATAGGTGAGTACACACACACATACACACACACACACACACACACACACACACACACACACACACACACACACACACACACACACACACACACACACACACACACACACACCTTGTGTGTGTCCTTGACTTGTATACCATGCAAGGTGATGGAGAAGATTGTGAGAAAAAACCTAGTAACACATCTGGAGAGAAGGGACTTCTTGACAAATCGCCAACATGGGTTCAGGGAGGGTAAATCTTGCCTTACAGGCTTGATAGAATTCTACGATCAGGTGACAAAGATTAAGCAAGAAAGAGAGGGCTGGGAGGACTGCATTTTCTTGGATTGTCGGAAAGCCTTTGACACAGTACCGCATAAGAAGCTGGTACATAAGCTGGAGAGACAGGCAGGTGTAGCTGGTAAGGTGCTCCAGTGGATAAGGGAGTATATAAGCAATAGGAAGCAGAGAGTTACGGTGAGAAGTGAGACCTCCGATTGGCGTGAAGTTACCAGTAGAGTCCCACAGGGCTCTGTACTCGGTCCTATCTTGTTTCTGATATATGTAAATGATCTCCTGGAGGGTATCGATTCATTTCTCTCAATGTTTGCGGACGATGCTAAAATTATGAGAAGGATTAAAACAGAAGAGGACTGTTTGAGGCTTCAAGAAGACCTAGACAAGCTGAAGGAATGGTCGAACAAATGGTTGTTAGAGTTTACCCCAACCAAATGTAATGTAATGAAGATAGGTGAAGGGAGCAGGAGGCCAGATACAAGGTATCATCTGGGAGAGGAAATTCTTCAGGAGTCAGAGAAGGAAAAAGACTTGGGGGTTGATATCACGCCAGACCTGTCTCCTGCAGCACATATCAAGCGGATAACATCAGCGGCATATGCCAGGCTGGCCAAGATACGAACGGCATTCAGAAACTTGTGTAAAGAATCATTCAGAACTTTGTATACCACATATGTCAGGCCAATCCTGGAGTATGCGGCCCCAGCATGGAGTCCATATCTAGTCAAGGATAAGACTAAACTGGAAAAGGTTCAAAGGTTTGCCACCAGACTAGTACCCGAGATGAGAGGTATGAGCTACGAGGAGAGACTACGGGACTTAAACCTCGCTTCGTTGGAAGACAGAAGAAAGAAGGGGGACATGATCACTACATTCAAGATTCTCAAGGGAATCGACAGGGTTGATAAAGACAGGCTGTTTAACACAAGGGGCACACGCACTAGCGGACACAGGTGGAAACTGAGTGCCCAAATGAGCCACAGAGATATTAGAAAGAACTTTTTTGTGTCAGAGTGGTGGCCAAATGGAATGCATTAGGAAGAAATGTGGTGCAGGCTGACTCCATACACAGTTTCAAGTGTAGATATGATAGAGCCCAATAGGCTCAGGAACCTGTACACCTGTTGATTGACGGTTGAGAGACGGGACCAAAGAGCCAGTGCTCAACCCCCGCAAGCACAACTAGGTGAGTACACACCCACACACCGGCAGCTGAAAGTTGGTTTGTCTGCAAACAGTTAGAGGTAGTTTGGGGGGCCCTTGAGATACTTCATCCACGATGAAGTGTTGAACACAGTTTTCAGAACATCCGGTGTTGTATTGTATTGTTCCTCGCTGCAGCCTTCAGAAGTTTACATAAAGAGTATCTTGTAGAGAAAAAAGTTTGAAAACGCAAATATTTTCTATACCAATATATATTACTGAAGCTTAAATAGATCGTTCCATGTTATACAAATGACTTAGATAGTCATTGGTATAACAAATAATATGTTCTAATATGAAAACAAATATATTGTTCACCGTATCAGTGATTTTGTATCAGTGATACAAAAGTCAAACAGACTTTTGTATCACTGAATATTAACCGGAAACTTTTTTATTAGCAGCATTAGGCCTAACCTAACCTAATCTCTCTTCTCAGTCCTAGGCCTAATACACGCTATAGTAAACCTAATAACATACATATACGTGCTACACTAGGCCTAGGAATATTTAGGGTTGTTTTTGTTTTATTTTTTCCATCCTTTATCAACATAATATTACTAAAAAGTGGATTACTGGTGCTCGATTATTACATATAAGTACTTTCAACCCAATAGTTACTAAAGGTACTAAACATTTCTGTAGGATGGGTTGTTTATTTTACTTGTGACCCTCTACTCTCACTATCAACAGGAGCTCACCTTTATTTTAAACGGGTTTCTGTGCGAGGTAGTAAAACATGGTGGGATGTCACTGTAGAGTTGTACGGCTTATTGTCTGGATAACACGTTGGAGTATGTAAACTTGAGATGACTGAATTACTTACACCGCTCGACTTGATTATCTTGCTATTAAAAAGGTTGAATGCATTCTTCCTGGGGGTATAACAAAATCCAACTCTATTACATAAAAAAAAGAAATGGGATAGTGGGATCAGCTTGTGCTATTGTTACCTGCGGTAATTGGCTGCATGCGGCGAATCTACCAATTCGAGCACCCCGTGTGTAAACTCCTTGAGCAAGATACTCCATGTGCAAACTCTATAAGCAAGAACTAGATCTCACACACTATATTAGTGAATGTCCAGTCATTAGACCCTTCAGATCTGCCAATATGAGGTACCTTATGCTTTTCAATTTCTTTATTCACTCTCATGTTCTTGAGGATATCCTCATAATGAATGCTAAGTTTGCTAGTGTTGGCTAATAATCACATTTCTCTGTATGTCCAGTCATCCTGCGAGAAAGATAGAGTTTTGTCAAGTATTACATTCGTAGCTCTTTACACAAAATATATAATTTATCATACTGTACATGTACAGGGTAGCTGCAAATTCAGGTGAACATCTTAACCAAAATAATAATAATGAGTATTGGTTTATATCACCATCGGTAAATCTATCTCACCATATTCCACTTTGAGATTTAAGCACTCAAATTCATTGTTAATTTTCTTATTAGCACTGAAATTGACGTCATCGCTGTTGCTCACTGTAGCACCATCCATTGGACCTCTATATGAGCATCAGTAATGTACTTAGCCCAATATATCTCGTAATAATGTTTAAACGTGTCATTCACTGTCTCGCCATTTTCATGTGTTCCTTGTGATTACATATGAAGTAAGGGTGTGTCGTCCTCAGCGGTGCTCCCCCTTTTAAACAGGGGAGTCCTACTACTTCGCTCATTCTCCCACACTGGTGCTAAGACCCTAGTCCCCCTATCGCCCCAGCCTGGACACCCAACCATCCACTCAGGGCGGCCTCGCACAGGCGACCCCTCCAGCGGGCAGTCCGATGGCTCACAAGGCCCCTACATGGTGCCCTTCAGCACGTACACCACCCAAAGAGGGGGCAGGAGAGGGGGCACAGGCAATCCACACCTGTCCCAGGGAGGTGTACGTGAGCCCATCACCATGGCAAGGAGGCACCACGGAGGGGATTTTAATTAAAGTAAAACTGAATATTTACCTAAATAATTTACGAATGGATTCGCTTGACTATTCCTAAACTTCAAGGGCCTCAGGCATGGAAATAACTCAATTGACAACGAATTTAATCTACTAGGAATGCCTATTTAAACAATGATAATTGTTGCCAGTAAGGAGTATTACGTTTTATTTACATTCACGTACTTCTTAGACTGGAAAACATATCGAGAGAATTCGTCTCTCGTCATAGAAACGGAGCAGTTACGTAAAATATCGGCTGAGTTACAAGATATTTATAAAACATTGCACGCAAACAAGTTTTTTTAATAAATCACTAAATAGGGACAATCTAAATTGATTATAAAATTTCCTGTAGCTCCAGTCTTCTATCACATAATACATGATATTATGGGAGAGGCAGCCAGAGTGTATTCATATATGTTTGGCTTATATCGAGGTCTTTCCCCCCCCCCCCATCCTCACCAAGGTCGAATTACTGACCCCGCCCAGGATGCAACCCCACATCATGCTAACTCCTGGGTACCTACTTACTGCTAGGTGAACAGGGGGAATTAGGTGATGGGAAATGCGCTTAACCATTTCTGCCCCGCCGGGGATTCAAACCCGGAGTTCTCGATTGTGAGTCGAAAACGAACCTGACTGTACTACTGGGTCCTTATTAAGGCCCTTTTATGTGGCAGTGTTGCTTATATAATCATTAATTATATCAGGTACAGGAAGCGTGGTGTATATAATACTTTAGGCTTGTATCGAGGTCCACCCCGCTCCCTCCTCCAAGTTGAACTACTATTCTTACCCAGGATGCAACCCCACAGCAGCTGTCTAACTCCAACCCGTCCCATCCCAAATCTTTATAAACCTCTTCCATAGTGCTATATAGTCCTAATTACTTGGCGCTTTCCCCTGATAATTTTCTCCCTCCCGGGTTTCTATTTACTGATAGATGAACTGAGGTATTGCGTAAAATGTTCCAAAACTTATGACCTTATGACCTTATAACAGCTATCCAGATCAGGTGAATCGCTGTTCGAAATCCCAGGACCAGAATGGGGAATAACCTGGGAACTTTCAGGAACCTACAGGGACACTTAGGGATCCCCAGGGATCCCCCTGATGGATCCCAAGAAGCCTATCGGGAACCATTTAGGTACCCTCGCTCTATTGTATCAATTCACAGTTGTTGTGGTCTGGCGATGCTTCCTAAGAAGACATCTGATAAATTTTAGACATTTTTCCTCCTTCTTGCAACGTTGAATGTTGACATACACTGAAAGTATGACATACCTACCATACCTTGAATGGTATGTCAACATTCAACAACGTTGAACATTCAACAATGTTGAATGTCAACATACCATACAAATCGGCAAAAAGAGTCTCTTTTTGCCGATTTGATTAATTGTAATTTAATCAACCAACCAGAGCTTTATCATAATTGTAATTGAAATTAATCTCCAGACACGTATTTAATAGGATATTAAACACGTTACTTGTACTGGGACACAAATGGCAACTCGTTTCTTTTGTTCCTTGTTTTTGTTAATGGTTCTTTGATGACGTCATATGTACTTGGGGGGGGGGGGGGATTAATGGGCAGATCAAAAGCCTATTAGTTTGTATGCTGGAACAGAGAATGGATCGGCAAAGAAGAAACAGTCGAACAAACAACACGTTCAGGAATGAAGGGTTTGTTCACTTTTCTAGAAAAAATAAATCAACACACAACGTGTGCTAACATTTTATGCGTCGCAATTTTGACGACCTAATTTTGACTTTTTGACAATTTCCAACTGAACCTAAATGCCTGACCTAACCTACGCCTAAATATATACAAATATGCTAATATTTAATAATAATTTATATATGAGAAAGATCAGATTTTGAATGAACAGAATGTTCCAATTGATGAGTACGTCTTTGGGGTCGGCCGCTGGATGGAATATACCTAGTCTGAGGACGGGTTATATGGAATGTGGTTGTCATTAATAAACAAGTCTTGCGCTTGGATTAAGGAGCATTTAACCAATGTTTATAACTGAAATTTTGACCAACAAAATAGCTGCATGCACGGCAAGAAAGCATTTATAGTAATCAAAAGTATATGGATGGTGTCTAATATATATAGTAGCCAGACAAGGAGGCACAACAACGAAATAAGTCTCCCCAAAAGCCGGCAGGAAGACCTAAAGGCCCCACCACCCATCACGTGGCCATAAGAGGCATTAGGCTACGCAGTTTTAGGAGAATATATTGTATTCTCGTAATGGGACAAAACTATAATGGGTTGCTTCAGTAAACGTGTCTCTCCCTGATAAAACCTAACTGTGGCACAGAGGATCCTCCAACCAGCGACCCAAAATATACTCCCAGTCCTGTACACACCCTCCTCGTCTCCCAGTCCTGTACACACCCTCCTCGTCTCCCAGTCCTGTACACACCCTCCTCGTCTCCCAGTCCTGTACACACCCTCCTCGTCTCCCAGTCCTGTACACACCCTCCTCGTCTCCCAGTCTTGTACACACCCTCCTCGTCTCCCAGTCCTGTACACACCCTCCTCGTCTCCCAGTCCTGTACACACCCTCCTCGTCTCCCAGTCCTGTACACACCTTCCTCGTCTCCCAGTCCTGTACACACCCTCCTCGTCTCCCAGTCCTGTACACACCTTCCTCGTCTCCCAGTCCTGTACACACCCTCCTCGTCTCACGAGGCTTCCTAAAACACCGTAATACAAGTAAAATACTCCTGATATCACATCCCCCCGGCTTCTTTGTTACCAATATCCTTAAAGGCAATATTGGCTGACTCAAAGTTGGTCCCATCAAGAGGATTTGATCTGATAACCGGACCCTCTGCGTTGAGTCTTGATGTGCACTTTGTTCCTGTTACCCTGTGTTATATTCTGCTGCATCAGTCTGTGATATATTTTGCTGTATCAACCTGTACAACCATCTGTTGCATCACCATGTGATATCTTCTTCACTCAACCCTTTGTCGTTCTTTTGTTCTTTCGTTACTTTGTTTTTTGGACATGTTGATTTGTTTTTTTTATGTTACCTTCGTATTTGCTGCTGTTTGTTATGCTTACAAATTTACAATGCGTTTCATTGTATTCCTTATTAGTGCTACTCAATAGCTCATTCCATCTTCCCATCTAGCCCTTCCCAGTCCAGCTTCTCCCTTGCAGGAGAAAGCCTTCCCACTCGTCTCATCTCATTCTGCCACAATCCATCTTGTCTTAATTAAAATTCCCCATCACATCTAAAAAAATATTATATTTTTGTTTTCTTTCCCTCTCTCGCCTGATGGATATCCTCTTCCTCCTCCTCTGTCTCCCCCTCTTCTCAATTATGAAACTGCTGCACCCATAACTGACCAGCAGGCTGGGTAAATATCCGCCAGCCATGTCTGTACTATTTGCTCCCATTGACATTGTGCTCGTTAGCTTTTTACCTAGTTACAAATGCGATTTAAAATATTACATTTACAATAATAATAATAATATATACTAATAAGAGTAATGAGAAAATCTACCAGCGCCGCGAGGTGAGCGCGAACCTTCAACCCCGGCATTGCTAAGCTTTCCTTTCTTTTTTCTGCATGTTAATAACAGCAGTAGTCATAAGAGTCACGAGACGTGCAAGATATCATTATCAGATAGATGTGACCTTTCAACCGAGCACATTTCGGCTCTCTAACCACCCCGAAATATGTAAAAAAAAATCGAAACAGCTTTTTGGCAACAGGTTGGCAACTATTAATAAGTGGTCAGTTTCTCAATAGTTGACTCAGAACCTGAACTTAACAAAGAACTTGGACTGAGGCCCAGAACCTTGTAAACAGAGCCATAGCCAAAAAAAGTTAATTTTTTTCCCTAGAAAAATATCTGGGTGTAGAGGATAGGTAATAATGGCGGAGCCATGCGCACCACTCACTAATTAAATAATGGAAAACCTCGATAAAACTGGGAATAGAGGTGGGGGGGGGAGGGTTGTGACGAACGGAAGAGTGTGGGGGGGGGGAGGGTTGTGACGAACGGAAGAGTGTGTTGGGGGGGGGGGGGGGGGAGGGTCGTGACGAACGGAAAAGAGGAGGAGGGTCCTGACAAACGGAAGAGTGGTGGGGGAGGGGTCGTGACGAACGGAAGAGGGGGGGGGGCAGGGTCGTGACGAACGGAGAAGTGAAGAGGAGGGGTCATGAGGAACGGAAGAGGGGGGGTGGGAGGGTCGGGACGAACGGAAGAGTGAAGGGAGGGTCGTGACGAACAGAAGAGGGTGAGGGTAGTGACGAACAGAAGAGTGAAGGGGGGGGTCGAGACAAACACAAGAGACGGTAGATCAACCTAAAAACTTTTAAAATATTAAACAAATAAAAAAAATCAGCTTTCCGTATCTTGGCGTAATACCATGTTAATACCACACTCGTATCTTTAACACACGCCCACACGCGCACACACTCTCTCTCTCTCTCTCTCTCTCTCTCTCTCTCTCTCTCTCTCTCTCTCTCTCTCTCTCTCTCTCTCTCTCTCTCTCTCTCTCTCTCTCTCTCTCACACACACACACACACACACACACACACACACACACACACACACACACGCGCACGCGAATGTGTGTGTGAATGTATCAAGGGACCGACAAGAATGAGAGGGGAGGATGGACCAGCTATGCTTGATTTGATATTTACCCTTAATGAATGGGATATAAGGGAGGTTAAGATGGAAGCACCCTTGGGAATGAGTGACCCCAGTGTATTGATCTTTTTGAGTACTTGGTAGAGCTAGGACTTATCTCCCCCCAAAAAAGAACTAGAAAACAAAAGGCTGGCGTACCGAAAGGGGAATTATTAGGGGATGAGAAGTTTCCTAAGGGATATACCATGGGACACAAACCTCAGAGGTAAGTCGGTACAAGACATGATGGACTATGTCGCCAAAAAGTGTCGGGAGGCAGTAAACTGGTTTATCCCGGCCCAAAGGAAAAAATCCGAGAAGCAAAAGAAGAATCCATGGTTTAACTGGGCATGTATGGAAGCAAAGGTATTGAACAAAAGGCCGCGGAGGAACTTCCGACAAAACAGAACACCAGAAAGCAGAGAGAGATACCAGAGAACCAGGAATGAGTATGTTAGTGTGAGAAAGGAAGCAGAGAAAAATTATGAAAATGATATAGCAAGCAAAGCCAAGACCGATCCAAAGCTACTCCACAGTCACATCAGGAAGAAAACAACAGTGAAAGAACAAGTAATGAAACTTAGAACAGGCGAGGGCAGGTATACAGAGAATGACAAAGAGGTGTGTGAGAAACTCGACCAGAGGTTCTAGGGGGTCTTCACAATAGAACATGGTGAGGTCACTGCACTAGGAGAGGGGGCAGTAAACCAGGCGACGTTAGAAGGGTTCGAAATTACAAGAGATGAGGTCAAGAGACACGTGTTGGATCTGGATGTGAGAATGGATGTTAGTCCAGATGGGATCTCACCATGGGTATTGAAAAAGTGTGCAGAGGCACTCTGCTTGCCACTCTCCAAAGTGTATAGTAGGTCAGCGAAGACGGGAGACCTACCAGAAATATGGAAGGAGGCTAATGTGGTCCCAATATATGAAAAAGGGTGACAGACAAGAGGCACTGAACTACAGGCCAGTGTCCTTAACTTGTATACCATGCAAAGTGATGTAGCAGATCGTGAGAATAAATCTAGTAACACATCTGGAGAGAATAGGGACTTCGTGACAACTCACCAGCATGGGTTCAGGGAGGGTAAATCTTGCCTTACTGGTTTAATAGAATTCTACGATCAGGTGATAAAGATTAACCAAGAAGGAGAAGGCTGGGCGGACTGCATTTTTTAGGACTGTCGGAAAGCCTTGGATACAGTCCTCTATAAAAGGCTGGTACAAAAGCTGGAGAGACAGGCAGGAGTAACTGGTAAAGTGCTTGTTACGGCCCTCTCGGGTCGCAACTGGGTTCTTACTCTGATGTCGTTAGAGGAAGGGTATCCGGCCCCAGGCCAGTAGTGGCTTTCAAGGGATGTGATCCGTAACATAAGTAAATTAAAAGGGGAAGGGAAAGAAAGGCAAAAACTTAATATTATAATTAACACCTTCACCAATAAATATATATAAGAAGATTACACGGGGGGGGGGGGTATAAACACTATTATATACACTGTCATCTTCTTCTGAAGACTCTTGCTCTTCACGGTGCCAGGCTCTCGGTGCTCTCGTGGCCTCACGACGAATCCTTCGAGAAGCTTGAGTCTACCCCGGCCACAGGCCAGCCAAAACACAGTTCCACTGGGGGCACCGCCGTGGAGGCCGTCAACCACAAGTCCAGCAGATAGCTGGCAGGTTCCGAATCAGCCACGCTGGTTAGGCCACTCCACGAGCGATACTAGGGTAGCACCCTAGTCAGGAGCCTCGTGTGATACCACAGATCACTCTCCTTTCCACAATACCCCAGTGGTGAAGCGTCTCCACCAGTCAGTCCCGGGTATGACAATCCTTCAACTGCCGCTTCACAGGCAGGGTAACACCACAGTGTTCATCCGGGAGGCGACTCACAGCTGCTGCAGCAAACACTTGGTGACGAGACGGCTGCCTTGGGTAGACTGACTCAACTTCCCTTACAACAGTCCCAGGTCGACTCTGTAATCAGACACGTCATCAGTAACAGGGACACACTAAAGCACCTCACTTACAGGCTCAGACCCAAACGCCCACCTATCCACTCCATAGATGGCGTTGTCGTCTGAGCACCACCTCACCAGAGGTCAGCAGCGGCTGTGTTGTGAGCTGAACAGGACTGGAAACTGGCCCTCGTGGCTAGTACACCTCGTCCTCACCAGGTGTCGTCGTCCATTTGGAGGGGTTTTCGGGAGCTGACCCACAGATGGCGCGGTCGTCACTGCTCCAGGCTTGGATTCGGGTCCGTAACAGTGCTCCAGTGGATAAAGGGAATACCTAAGCAATAGGAGGCAAAGAGTTACAGTGAGGGGAGTTACATGCCTCAGATTGGCATGAAGTCACCAGTGGAGTCCCACAGGGCACTGTAATCGGTCCTATCCTGTTTCTGATATACGTAACCGATCTCCCAGTGGGTATAGACTCATTCCTCTCAATGTTTGGTGATGATGCCAAAATTATGGGAATCTTGAGGTTATCTTGAAATGATTTCGGGGCTTTTAGTGTTCCCGCGGCCCGGTCCTCGACCAGGCCTCCACCCCCAGGAAGCAGCCCGTGACAGCTGACTAACACCCAGGTACCTAATTTACTGCTAGGTAACAGGGGCATAGGGTGAAAGAAACTCTGCCCATTGTTTCTCGCCGGCGCCTGGGATCGAACCCAGGACCACAAGATCACAAGCCCAGTGTGCTGTCCGCTCGGCCGACCGGCTAGTTGGAAGGATTAAGTCAGAAGAGGACTGCTTGAGGGTTCAAGAAAACCTAGACAAACTATAGGAATGGTCGAACAAATGGTTGTTAGAGTTTAACCTAAGCAAATGTAATGAAGATAGGTGTAGGGAGAAGAAGACCAGTTACAAGGTATCATTTGGGAGATGAAATTCTTCAGGAGTCAGAGAGTGAGAAGGACCTGGGGTTGATATCACGCCAGACCTGTTATTTGCCCAAATGAGCCACAGAGATATTAGAAAGATTTTTTTTAGTGTCAGAGTAGTTGACAAATAGAATGCATTAGGCAGTGATGTGGTGGAGGCTGACTCCATATCAATACCATATCGAACATAAAGCCCATATCAATAGGATAATATCAGCAGCATATTCCAGGATGGCTAATATAAGAATGGCATTTAGACACTTGTGCAAGGAATCATTCAGAACTTTGTATACCACCTATGTCAGTCCAATCCTGAAGTATGCAGTCGCAGCATGGAGTCCATATCTAGTCAAGCATATGACTGAACCGGAAAAAGTTCAAAGGTTTGCCACCAGACTAGTACCTAGGCTGAGAGGTATGAGCTACGAGGAGAGACTATGGGAATTAAACCTCACATCGCTAGAAGACAGAAGAGTTAGGTGGGATATGATCACCACGTTCAAGATTCTCAGAGGAATTGACAGGGTAGATAAAGACGGGCTATTTAACAAAGGGGAACACGCACTAGGGGACACAGGTGGAAACTGAGTGCCCAAACGCCACAGAGATATTAGAAAGAATTATTTTAGTGTCAGAGTAGTTGACAAATGGAATGCATTAGGCAGTGATATGGTGGAGGCTAACTCCATACACAGTTTCAAGTGTAGATATGATTGAGCCCAATTGGCTCAGGAACCCGTACACCAGTTGATTGACAGTTGAGAGGCGGGACCAAAGAGCCAGAGCTCAACCCCTGCAAGCACAAATATGTGTGTACATACCCACACACACGCACACACACACACACAAACACACACACACACACACACACACAGACAAAAGCTGGATCTGTTGTTCACCCAAAATGAGTTGTTTATTGAGAAAACAGAAGATGAGATGCCGCTGGTAGCCATCAAAATTTTCATCATTTTACTTGAACAAACAGTCCAGCTGAACAAGATGACAAGACTAAAGAATGGATCAAGAGGGATGCAAGACTACAGAAGGAGAGACTATACTTGGCAGGAGACTACAGAAGAGACTATACTACGGCAGGAGACTACAGGAGAGACTATACTTAAGCAAGAGAGTACAGGAGAGACTATACATGGGCAAGAGACTACAGGAGAGACTATACTAGGACACAAGACCACAGGAGAGACTATACTAGGACAAGAGACTACAGGAGAGACTATACTAGGGCTGGAGACTACAGGAGAGACTATTCTAGGACTGCCGCGAGGACTAGGACTGCCACGAGGATATTCGTCATATCCTCGATGCCCAGGGCCATTCTGTCTTCCAGGTAGACTCGTTTACTCGTCCCCCTCGTGGTCGTCGCCGTCAACCCCTTCGGATTGTGAAGATTACCTTTGATGGTAGGACCCTTCCGCCGTCTGTCATTCTTGCTGGTGCCAGGTGCTCCGTCCAGGAGTACATTCCCTCTCCTCGACTCTGTAGTAAGTGCTGGAGGTTTGGGCATGGTGCCCTCCGCTGTTCTGGAACTTTCTCTCTCTTTCCTTAGAGTTACCCTCGCCCCCACACAATGTCGGAGTGCACTTCTCCCTAGGCTCGCTGCCTCAATTGCGGTGAGGCCCACCCTACCTTCTCCCGTGCATGTATACATTACAAGCTTCAGGCAGCCGTCCTCAACTTGAAGTACCGGGAGCGTTTATCTTTTACTGAGTCGAGGCGCCAAGTTTGCTGTCTCCCACCTTATGCTAACGTCTCTTATGCTCGCGTGTTGCGCTCTTCCTCTCCTCGTTCTTCCCACCTTCCTCAGACTCGAAACCGTTTCCAGGCCTTGGACCCTGATACGCCCACTGCTCCCTCCTCTATTCCATTGAGTTCTGCCCCAAAGGGTCCCCCTCCTGGTCCTCTGTCTGTGGTTCGGTTCTTCCTGCCCGGACGGTCATGTCTCCTGCTTCTTCTTCCTCGTCTCACTCCGCTCCTCCTTCCCATCCTTCTCCTCCGTCTATTGGCTCTCCACGCCGCCTGTCGGTACAGGCTGATTTCCATCGCTCTCCCAACGGCCGTCGTATATGCTCTCGTTCCGCTTCTCCTGTTGAGACGCTGGAATCTGTTGCCCGTAGTTGCTGGGACACCTGTCTCTTTTGAGTCAGAACCCTGGCTCCTCTCCATCCTCCTCCCCAGCGGGTAAAAAGGCTTCGCTTTCTTCCTCGCCCCTACTTCTGACTCTCTCGCTCCGTCCCCTCCCGTTTCGGTGGTTCCGCCCCATGTTCCTGCTATGGAGGTCTCTTTGGTCCCTGCTTCCCTTTCGGTTGGTGCCCTTGCTGAAGTGCATCCCCTTGTTTCAATCCCTCCTGCTGCTGTCCTTGACCCTCGGTTATCCCCCCTCTTCCTCCTCCGGACCCTGTTCATCCGCCCCTGGTCGGTCCTTTAGCTACCTTCCCTCCTTCTTTACTCAGTTTACCCATGTCCCTAATCCTGACTTCGCTGACCCTGATCCTGCGCTTCTTTAACGTACTGTGTTCCTTTTTGCCTTTATTTCTTCGTTGTTCTCTATTCCTGTCATTCCTCTTCTCGTCCATGTCTATTCTTCAATGGAACTTTTGTGGTTATTACGCCAATTTCCTCTAATTCCAGCTTCTGATTTCGTGGTTTTCGCCCATTTGTGTCTGTCTCCAGGAGCCGATGCTTGGTGCTCGTCCTGGTCGCTTTCGTGGCTATTCCTTTCTCTCCCCCTCACCCAGGTGGGGCTCCAAACTCCTCTGCTCTCTAGATTCGCTCAGATGTTCTCTTTGTCCCCTTACATTTTCCTTCGCCTCTCCATTGTTCTGCTGCTCGTATCTTTGTGAGGAAATGGTACACCGTTTGTTCCATTTATCTCCCCCCAGTGTCCCGCTTTCTCTTCCCGATCAGAAACACCTACTGGACTCCTTGACAGAGCCTGTGGATTCCCAGACAGATTCCCTTTGGGGTGATGTTCTGACGAACACCCGGCGTAGCCTTCTTGAGCCATTCATCCTCTCTTCTTCCCTGTCTCTTCTGAATTCTGGTGAGCCCACGCAATTGGACTCTCGGACACGCACCTTTTCCTGTCTTCATCTTTTTCTTTGCTCGTCTTCTCTTTACTTAGATTTTACGTGGCATGTTCTTGATGACCTCCATGGCAGTGACCATTCCCCCATCCTTGTTACCTTTTTCTCTTTTCACCTTCCCCTCTCCTTCCTTAGGTGGCAGTTTGCTAAGGCAGACTGGAATCTATTTACCCTCAGTGCTGCTCTCTCTGACCTCTCCCTTCTGCCTCTTCCTCGCTCTCTCCTTCTTTTTCACCGTCTTCAACGCTGCCCTCCGCTCTATTCCTCGCTCTTCCTCTCGGGGCCAACGGAAGTGCGTTCCCTGGAGGAATACAGACTGTGTGTGGGCTGTCCGCTGTAAGCGTGCAACCTGGAAGAGACACCGCCGCCGGTAGACGGCCGATTCTTTTCTTTTATTTCAGAAGGCGAGTGCGGTGGCCCGTAGGGCCATCCGTATGGCTAAACGTAATTGTTGGGCATCTTATGTCTCCACCATTGCGTCCGAAACTCCTCTGCCGCAGGTCTGGAAGCGTATCAGCAAGATAGCAGGTAAGTTCGTTCTCGATGTCTCACCGGTCCTTCACCTCCATGGTACTCTTGTGGCGTACCCGTTGCAGGTCGCTACCAAACTGGGTTCCCACATTTCTTCTGTTAGCTCTGGTTTTCATCTTCCCCAATCTTTCCTTCTGCGTAAACCTGTCCTTGAATCTTGTCCTTTGGATTTCTGTACTCATCTTCGCCTTCCCAATAACGATCCCTTCTCTCTCTCTGAACTTTGGTCTGCCCTGGCCCTCTGCAGTTCTACGGTGGAGGGCTCCGATGGCATTCAATATGAGATGCTTCGCCATCTCCCTTCGTGCACGATTCAGCATATACTGAGTCTGTATAATCAGATCTGGGAGTCGTCATTAGTCCCTGAGGACTGGCTCGATGCCGTTGTCCTCCCTGTTTGCAAACCAGGGTCTCTGGGAACATCCCTAAAGAACTTTCGCCCTATTGCCCTCAAAAGTTGTCTGTAAACTCTTTGAACGTATGGTTAACGTTCGTCTGATGTGGTTCTTCGAACACCATCACCATCTCTCCCCTTCTCAATTTGGTTTCTGCAAGTGCCGCCGCACGACAGATGTCCTGGTGAACTTTGAGGTCTATATTCGTACTGCTTTTGCTGCGAAGACCTCCGTTGTTGACGTTCTTTTTGGCCCGGAAAAGGCTTACGACACCACTAGGCTATATCATATTCTATCCCAGCTACATTCTTTTGGCCTTCATGGTCATCTCCCTCTCTTTCTCCGCACCTTCCTCTCTCGTCTTTCCTTTCGGGTGAGGCTTGGTACCGCTCTCTCTGCCTCTTTTCAGCAATATGAAGGTGTGCCCCAGGGTAGTGTTCTGAGAACTACTCTTTTTCTGGTTGCCCTCATTAGTTTTCTTTCCTTTCTTCCTTCAGGCGTCTACTCCGATATGTCGATGATCTTACCCTTTGCTGTCAGGGTGATGATTCACCTCTCTTTCAACGCCGGCTTCAATTTGCGATTGATGTCATGTCGTCTTGGGCCACCGATCATGGCTTCACGTTCTCTACTACTAAGACTTGTGCCATGACTTTTACTCGGAAATGGGTCGTTCTTCGTTGCTCTTTGTCACTTTGTTCCCTTGAGTACAAAGATTCCGCGAAGCATTTGGGGTAATTCTTTGACACTCATTTGTCTTGGTCTCCCCATATCTCTTACCTCCGTTTTGAGTGCTCTAAGGCCCTTACCCTCCTTTGGGTATTGCCCAATACTTCTTGGGGAGAAGATAGGTGCATTCTCCTCGCTTTACATTCCTCTTTTGTCTTGTCTAAGCTCGGTTATGGTTGCCCTGCTTACTCGTCTGCTTCTCCTTCTACTCTTCGCCGTCTTGATGCTTTGCACCATACTGGGTTGCGCCTCAGTTCTGGCGCCATTTGTTCGACTCCCGTCCTCAGCTTGTATGTTGACACTGCCTTCCTATCCCTCCGGGACCGCCATGATCGCTACTGTCTTCGCTGTCTTGCGCGGTCTTTGCAACATCCTTCCTCTCGCCTCTGTCGTGCTTTAACTTTTACCCCTCCTGCGGTTCCGGTTCCTCTTCACCACCTCCCTCTTTCTGTCCGGTTATCTCGCTTACAGGATTCTCTTTCCGTTCGTATTTCTAATATTTCTCCTCATGTTGTTCCTTCTTTGCCCCCGTGAAGAATCCACCTTCCGCAGTTTTGTACATCCTCTACCCACATCACTAAAGCTTTTACCCCTTCTACGGTTCTAAAACGCCTTTTCCTTGAGCACTTTTCTTCTCACTCCCGCTCCGTTTCCGTCTTCACCGATGGGTCTAAGTCTGCGGACGGTGTTGGCTACTCTGTTGTTTTTCCTGATTGCACTTATATGTGTCGCTTACCTCCAGAGACTAGCATCTTCACAGCAGAGCTTAATGCTATTCTCTATGCTCTTCGTCTCCTGTTTTCTCGTTGTCAATCATCCTTTGTAGTTGTTGTTGACTCTCGTAGTGCCCTCATGGCTCTCGGGTCTGTTAATTAGGTTCATCCAGTGTTTGTCGAGATCCAGCATTGGCTGTTTCTTGTTCATAGTAAATTTAGGTCGGTTGAGTTTTGTTGGGTTCCCAGCCATATAGGTGTCTCTTTAAATGAGCGTGCGGATGCTGCCGCTGTGGAAGCTGTCTTCTTTTGTCCTATCTCTCGTAAAGGTATTCCTTATTGAGACTTTTACCTGATCAGCAAAATCCTGTCAGCAATCCTGTCATCCTGTCCAAATCCTGTCAGCAAATAAACTACTTTCCAGAGTCGACCCTTCCAGGAACCATTGTTTACGTCTGCTTCCACTGCAATTTCTTTCATGATGAGAGGCCGGCCATCGTGGTGAGAGACACGGAGTGTGTTGCAGTCTCGTTCCGGAAGATCTCTCAACATTCCTCACTGAACGAGGGACTCTATAAGGAGAGTCGTGCTTATCGTGCATCTCGCGGGGGGGGGGGGGGGGGCGTAATTTGACGTGTTTGAATTAAGGGGATCTTCACGCTCCATGAGGGTGGGAGTCTAGGCTCCATGAGGACGGGGTATCTTGACTGTATCGTGTGGGACTCTACTGACCTCCCCCGGCGTGTCTCCTGCGGTATGTGAAGGTCGCATTAGACAATGAAAGTCAATAGGTTTCTCTGATCACACTCTGTTAGTGGTCAACTGTTGGTGAATGTTCACACTGTGTTCCTAGGCCTTGTTAGTGGTCAGTTGGGTGATTGTTACGACCCTGAGTTCTTAATTGGCTTTGCCATGAAACCAGAGGTCAAATTTGGTTCTTTTACATTTATGCAGGGATCAGTCACACAGAGCGGGCAGACTCTGTGTTTATTGAATATTAATATAATATAAAGCTAGATTTTAGCTATTCTTAGAACTGTTAAAGTAACAAGTAAATGAGTGTCTGGGAAGACTTGTAATAATTGTTACTGTACGATCAGTTGAGTACCGTCCAGGCAGGAATCTTGGAAGAGCGAGAGAACGTCTTCTCTCTTCTCTGCTGTGTCTTCAGACTGACAGGTCACATGACCTTCCTTATCTTGAGATTATCTTGAGATGATTTCGGGGCTTTTTAGTGTCCCCGCAGCCCGGTCCTCGACCAGGCCTCCACCCCCAGGAAGCAGCCCGTGACAGCTGATTACTCCCAGGTACCTATTTTACTGCTAGGTAACAGGGGCATAGAGTGAAAGGAACTCTGCCCATTGTTTCTCGCCGGCGCCTGGGATCGAACCCAGGACCACAGGATCACAAGCCCAGGGAGCTGTCCGCTCGGCCGACTGGCTCTGACCTTGTGTGCATATTTCCCTACCACTTCTCATCCACCCCTTTTCCTCCTCTCTTCTCTCTCCTTATTCTATGTTACCAAGTTAAGTACCTAATCTCTGAGTATTTGTGCCACTGAGTTCTAAGATATTAGTGGTGTCCTCTTAAGCCAGTATTTGAGCCCCAAACGTTAACTCTGTGGGGGCTGAGACCACGTGTGTCTTTGTTTATTGTGTATCCTTTCAAGGAAGACTACGTGTGCCTTTGTTTACTGTAAAACCTATGTCTGTTCTGTCCCTTCAGGAACATAGACTTTGCCCTTAGTTGCTGTTTGTAAGCCTTATATCCTGCCAATGTGGATTCAAGGGGGGTTAACGTAAGTTCGAGTTGGTAACGTATTTGTTGTATTTTGGGGGTTTATTATGGGCTTAATAAAAAGGACTAATGTTATGTTAGAGTATCCTTTTACCCAGTTTGGAGTGGAGTAGGTTAAACTCGCTTAGACTACAGATTTATTAGGACAAGTATTCGTTGCTGGGAGATGTCTTCCCTGGGGCCTGGCCTAACTAAATTCCACTATTTTAAGAACTCCTTGACCTTAGCTATTGGCCCTCACAAAGCAACCACAAGTTCCGTGGTTGCTTTGAACAGTGGTGAATGTTCACACTGTTCCAAGACTGTGTTAGTGGTCAGTTGTTGGGTGGTGAATGTTCACACTGTTAGTGGTCAGTTGTTAGGTGGTGAATGTTCACACTGTGTTCCAAGACTGTGCTGGTGGTCAGTTGTTGGGTGGTGAATGATTATTCACCGAGTGGCTCCTTGGATCAATGAAAATTATAAACCGTTTTAAAAGTAAAAAAAATAACAGTAATATAAATTTAGAGTATTGATAATTTTTCTAAATAAATTGAAATTATTTTTGTATTATCTGATTTTTATTCTGAATATTTATATCAGACATGCAGACAATGAATCATAATAACGGGGCCGGATATATGATGACCAAACTACACACAGAAGATGCGGAGACGACGACGTTTTGGTCCGGCCTGAACCAATATCTAGTTGATTGTCTTGGCCTCCCCCCCCCCCCCCCTTGCATCAAATGGTTGGGGATTTCTATTGTAGTTTTGAAGGAAAAGTCTCAGAGGGCTGCTGGTTTCCGCGACATCCAGCTCCTCTATCCTTTTTCACTTACTCTGGTTTTACTTGTATTTCAATCGGTCTGTCTTCTGGTTGCACTGTTCTGTTAGAAGTCGTAGATCTAGAGACAGTTCTGGATCAAATTTGAAAACTTCCTGGAAGCTTATGTTAAGTTCTTCACACACTTCATTATCTTTCTTTGTGTATCCTCCTCCTCTTTAATGCACCGTGTGTGTGTACTCACCTATTTGAACTCACCTATTTGTGCTTGCGGGGGTTGAGCTCTGGCGCTTTCGTCCCGCCTCTCAACTGTCAATCAACTGGTGTACAGGTTCCTGAGCCTATTGGGCTCTATCATATCTACACTTAAAACTGTGTATGGAGTCAGCCTCCACCACATCAATGCCTAATGCATTTCATTTCTCAACTACTGACACTAAAAATATTCTAATATCTCTGTGGCTCATTTGGGCACTCAGTTTCCACCTTTGTCCCTAGTGCGTGTGCCCTCTGTGTTAAATAGCCCGTCTTTATCTACCCTGTCAATTCCTCTGAGAATCTTGAACGTGGTGAACATATCCCACCCTATCTCTTCTGTCTTCTAGCGACGTGAGGTTTAATTCCCGTAGTCTCTCCTCGTAGCTCATAACTCTCACCCCGAGTACTAGTCTGGTGGCAAACCTTTGAACTTTTTCCAGTGTAGTCTATGCTTGACAACATTAGGACTCCGTGCTGGGGCTGCATACTCCAGGATTGGTCTGACATAGGTGGTATACAAAGTTCTGAATGTTTCCTTGCACAAGTGTCTAAATGCCATTCTTATATTAGCTAACCTGGCATATGGTGCTGATGTTATCCTCTTGATATGGGCTTCTGGGGAACAGGTCTGGCATGATATCATCCCCAGGTCTTTCTCTCTCACTGACTAGTGTAGAATTTCATCTCCCAAATGATACCTTGTAACTGGCCTCCTGCTCCCTACACCTATCTCCATTACATTACATTTGCTTGGGTTAAACTCTAAGAACCATTTGTTCGACGATTCCTTTAGTTTGTCTAGGTCTTCTTGAAGCCTCAAGCAGACCTCCTCTGTCTTAATCCTTCTCATAATATTGGCGTCGTCAGAAAACATTGAGAGGAATGAGTCTATACCCTCTGGGAGATCGTTCCCGTATCAGAAACAGGATAGGACCGAGTACAGAGCCCTGTGGAACTCCACTGGTGACTTTAGGCTAATCTGAGGTCTTACCCTCACTGTAACTCTTTGTTCCTATTGCTTAGGCATTCCCTTATCCACTGGAGCACTTTACAAGTTACTCCTGCCTGTCTCTCCAGCTTATGTACCAGCCTCTTATGGGGTACTGTATCAAAGGCTTTCCGACAGTCCAAAAAAATGCAGTCTGTCCAGCCTTCTCTTTCTTGCTTAATCTTTGTCACCTGATCGTAGAACTCTTTTAAGCCAGTAAGGCAAGATTTACCCTCCCTGAACCCATGTTGGCGATTTGTCACGAAATCCCTTCTCTCAAGATGTGTTACTAGATTTTTTTCTCACGTTCTTCTCCATCACTTTGCATGGTATACAAGTTAACGACACAAGCCTGTAGTTCAGTGCCTCTTGTCTGTCACCCTTTTTGTATATTGGGACCACATTAGCCGCCTCCCATGTCCAGTGAGCTACTATACGCTATGGAGAGTGGCAATCAGAGTGCCTCTGCACACTCTTTCAATACCCATGGTGAGATCCCGTCTGGACCAACAGCCTTTCTCACATCCAGATCCCGCAGGTGTGTCTTGACCTCATCTCTCGTAATTTAGAACCCTTCCAAGGCCTACCTTACCTTGAGGTTACCTTGAGGTGCTTCCGGGGCTTAGCGTCCCAGCGGCCCGGTCGTCAACCAGGCCTCCTGGTTGCCGGACTGATCAACCAGGCTGTTGGACGCGGCTGCTCGCAGCCTGACGTATGAGTCACAGCCTGGTTGATCAGGTATCCTTTGGAGGTGCTTATCCAGTTCTCTCTTGAACACTGTGAGGGGTCGGCCAGTTATGCCCCTTATGTGTAGTGGAAGCGTGTTGAACAGTCTCGGGCCTCTGATGTTGATAGAGTTCTCTCTCAGAGTACCTGTTGCACCTCTGTTTTTCAACGGGGGTATTCTGCACATCCTGCCATGTCTTCAGGTCTCATGTGATGTTATTTCTGTGTGCAGGTTTGGGACCAGCCCCTCTAATATTTTGCACGTGTAAATTATTATGTACCTCTCCCGCCTGCGCTCAAGGGAGTACAGTTTTAGGCTCTTTAGTCGGTCCCAATAGTTTAGATGTTTTACTGAGTGGATTCTAGCAGTAAAGGATCTCTGCACGCTCTCCAGGTCAGCAATTTCTTCAGCTTTGAAAGGTGCTGTCATTGTGCAGCAGTACTCCACTCTAGAGAGCACTAGCGATTTGAAAAGTATCATCATCGGTATAGCATCTCTAGTGTGAAAAGTTCTTGTTATCCAACCTGTCATTTTTCTTGCAGTTGTGACAGCTACTTTATTGTGTTCTTTAAAGGTAAGGTCTTCCGACATGAGTACACCCAGATCCTTTACATTGCCTTTTCGTTCTATGCTATGATTTGCCTGAGTTTTGTACGTGGTTTCCGTTTTTATATTTTCATTTTTTCCATAGCGCATGAGCTGGAACTTATCTTCGTTAAACACCATATTATTTTCTGTAGCCCATAGAAAGACCTGATCTACATCTGGCCGCCTGGTGTACTGCCCCCTTTCTTAGCGCAGTGACCTCACCATGTCCATATTGTGTGTAATTACTTAAGTGTAATTACCTAAGTGTAGTTATAGGATGAGAACTACGCTCGTGGTGTCCCGTCTTCCCAGTATTCTTTGTCACATAACGCTCTGAAACTACTGATGGTCTTGGCCTCCACCACCTTCTCACCTTCGTCTATGTTCACTCTGTCAATCCCTCTGAGTATTTTATACGTTCGTATCATATCCCCCCTCTCCCTTCTTCTTTCTAGTGTCGTAAGGCACAGTTCCCTCAGGCGCTCCTCATACCCCATCCCTCGTAACTCTTGGACGAGTCTCGTTGCAAACCTCTGAACCTTTTCCAGTTTCATTATATGCTTCTTCAGATGGGGACTCCATGATGAGGCGGCATACTCTAAGACTGGCCTCACGTGGGCAGTGTAAAGCGCCCTAAATGCCTCCTTACTTAGGTTTCTGAATGATGTTCTAACTTTTAGTACGTAGAGTACTAAACGTAGTACGTAGTTTAGTTTAGTACGTAGAGTACCAGTGTAGAGTACGCTGCTGTCGTTATCCTATTTATATGTGCCTTAGGAGATAGATTAGGTGTTACATCCACATCCAGGTCTCTTTCGCGGGTCGTCACAGGTAGGCTGTTCCCCTTCATTGTGTACTGTCCCTTTGGTCTCCTATCTCCTAGTCCCATTTCCATAACTTTACATTTGCTCGTGTTGAATTCCAGTAGCCATTTCTCTGACCATCTCTGCAACCTGTTCTCGTCCTCTTGGAGGGTCCTGCATTCCTCATCTGTCACAACTCTTCTCATCAACTTTGCGTCATCCGCAAACATCGACATGTAGGACTCTACGCCTGTAAACATGTCGTTAACATATACAAGAAATAGAATTGGTCCCAGCACCGACCCTTGTGGTACTCCACTTGTTACTGTTCGCCAGTCCGACTTCTCGCCCCTTACCATAACTCTTTGGCTCCTTCCTGTTAGGTAGTTCCTTATCCATGCTAGGACCTTTCCCCCACCCCCGCCTGCCTCTCGAGCTTGAACAGCAGTCTCATGTGCAGTACTGTATCAAAGGCTTTTTGGCAGTCCAGAAATATGCAGTCTGCCCAACCATCTCTGTCCTGTCTTATCCTCGTTATTTTATCATAGAATTCCAGAAGGTTTGTTAGGCACGTTTTCTCTGTCCAGAACCCATGTTGATGTTTGTTCACAAACCTAATGTTCTCCAGGTGTGCAACCAGTCGTGGCCTAATTATTCTTTCCAGTATTTTACAGGGGATGCTTGTCAGTGATACAGGTCTATAGTTAAGTGCCTCCTCCCTATCGCCTTTCTTGAAGATCGGCACGACATTTGCCTTCTTCCAGCAACTGGGCAATTCTCCCGACATAAGTGACTCATTAAAGATCATTGCCAGAGGCACGCTGAGGGCCTGCGCTGCTTCTTTTAGTATCCACAGTGATACTTTGTCTGGTCCAACTGCTTTAGTTGCATCTAGAGTTGTCAACTGTTTCATTACCTCCTCTTCTGTCACCTCTATATCTGATAGTCTTTCATCTAGGGAACCCCTTCCAACAATGGGAGCTGCTCAAGCTTGGTAGTGAACGCGCCATGGAAACTGGCATTCAGTGCCTCACAGATTTCCTTGTCACTTTCAGTATATGCCCCCTCTGTCTTCCTTAGTCTTGTCACTTGGTCTTCACCGACATTTTTCTTCTTATATGACTGTGTAGTAACTTAGGTTTTAGGTTGTTTTTTCGCTTTGATTGCAATATCGTTCTCATAGTCCTTTTCCGATGTTTGTGTTATGTTAATGTAATCGTTCCTAGCTCTGTTACATCTGATCCTGTTGTCCTCTATCCTTTGTCTTCTGTAGTTCCTCCACTCCCGCCTGCTGGCCATTTTTGCTTCTTGACACTGTCTATTAAACCATGGGTTATTATATTCCTTCTTATTTTTTCCCTTTACTGTTGGTATAAATCTCTCTTCGGCCTCCTGGCATTTCTGTATGACTAGGTCCATCATATCTTGGACTGTTTTCCCTCTAATTTCTTCCTCCCACTGCACTTCACCCTTGTGTGTTTGTGTGTGTGTGTGTGTACTCGTCTAGTTGTGCTTGCGGGGGTTGAGCTCTGCTCCTTCAGCCCGCCTCTCAACTGTCAATCAACTGATACTAACTACTAATTTTTTTTCAGAAACACAACAAACACACACACACACACTTTGACCAAAGAGCCAAAGCTCAACCCCCGCAAGCACAATTAGGTGAGTACACACACACACACACACACACACACACACACACACACACACACACACACACACACACAGACACACACACACACACACACACACACACACACACACACACACACACACACACACACACACACACACACGCACACACAGGGAAACTATGAGGAGATGAATAAATTCCTATGGGATATACATTGGGACACAGAACTCGGAACCAAGTCCGTACAAGACATGATGGACTATATCACCCAAAAATGTCAGGAGGCTGTAAGCAGGTTTGTCCCAGCCCGACAGGAAAAAAAACTGAGAAGCAAAGGAAGAATCTGTGGTTTAATAGGGAATGTATGAAAGCAGAGGAGATGAACAAAAGAGCATACCTTACCTTGAGGTTACCTTGAGGTGCTTCCAGGGCTTAGCGTCCCCGCGGCCCGGTCGTCGACCAGGCCTCCTGGTTGCCGGACTGATCAACCAGGCTGTTGGACGCGGCTGCTCGCAGCCTGACGTACGAATCACAGCCTGGTTGATCAGGTATCCTTTGGAGGTGCTTATCCAGTTCTCTCTTGAACACTGTGAGGGGTCGGCCAGTTATGCCCCTGAAGGGCATGGAGGAACTTCCGTAATAACAGAACACCAGAAAGTAGAGAGAGATACCCGAGAACCAGGAACGAGTATGTTAGTGTGAGAAATGCAGCTGAGAAAGGTATGAAAATGATAGAGCTAATAAAGCCATTACCGAACCAAAGCTACTACACAGTGTGACGGTGTTCCCTCCCCCCCTTATATTTCTCCCACGCCTGCTGTAAGAGTCATGTCCACTTTACCCGAGTGTTCTCTACGTCGCAGGCATCAGTTTGATATATGTGGGAGAGTGTAGTGTTCTCGCCTTGCCGAGAAATTTGTAAAAGAAGAGTATTTTGGGCTGTGGTATAGGCCCTTTAGGAAGCCAATATGGCGCTGGGTCCTCTGTTTTGCCGCCAAAACTGAGTGACGTCAGTGACGCCAGATTGGTCCCCGACAGCGACGTGGCACAGGGAGCCAATGAAAACCTCCCATGGCGAATATGACGTCACGAAGGCAGGGGGGTCCGGTCAGTGCGGGACTCTGGCACCATCAGTCTAAGACAGCACGTCAAGGAGGTCGGACGTGCGCTGGGGGGTCCTGTCAGTTGGACAGTTTACCCTGTCTCCGGAGGATTTACGCTTCACTCGTGGTCTGCCAGCACCTGTGGGGTCTTATTTCGTTCATGTGTTGGACCAGAGAAGGAATTGACAGAATATTGAGCAACAAGTGCTCCGGGAACAGGTGTTGTGCAAGAGTGGAGTCTAGGCAGCGACGTATGCGACGGCTGATAGCTTCACAGTGATGACGTAGTGGCTGGGCCAATCCTCCGTGAGGGAATCAGTCTGACGCGACACGTCAAGGTGGACGGATGTGTGAAGATTGATTCTGTCAATCTGACATTAATGCGCCACTCCCGTGGATCTTACGCGTCACCCGTAGTCTGCCAGTACACCGGGAGGTTTTCCTTCATTCCATGTGTGGACCGAAGAGGGAATTGATGGAATATTGAGCATCAAGTGCTCCAGGGTCGGGTGCTGTGCAGGTGAAGTCTAGGCAGTAGCATCTGGGACGTCTGATAGCTTCACAGTGACGACGTTGCGGCTGGGCCAATCCACTGGGAAGCAGTGAAGAAGACACTAATTGGGAATCCGTATGACTGCAGCCGAGACGTAGGCAGGCAGCCGTAATTGGGAGGAGAAGTTGACGGCCGGGAGACCGACTCCAACCTTACAAGACGTGGAGGAGGAGCACGGACCCGCGGAGGACAGAACACGGAGACGACGAATTTATTTTGGGACGTTGATTGAGTTCCTGGAGGACACGACAGGGTGTGTGTGTGGGGGCGTTCCCTACACGAGGCAGGAGCCTGGACCAGGAGCTACAACTCAACTCTCACCGGAAGATAGGTGGAAGTAGGTGATTCTAGTTTCCCTCCCAATTCCCCTTTAGTCAGCTATATTATTTAGCCAGAGTATTTTGTATGTCGTGAGCAAGGCTCACCTATGTCACAGTAAGGCACCAGTGTGCAGAGTGGGGCTACATAGAGCACCCACGGTATTTATTATTATTATTGGTGTGTGCAGGCACCCGGAGTAATTGATGAATTTACTGTGTTGATAATGTCTTTCATGAGGCCCTAATATGATCATTTAGTGAGAGAATATATATATATAAATGTACCAATATTTGGTGTTAGGCTATGTGCCCAGTAACCACATTATTACCATTATTGATATCTATGATTTATCTATATATATATATATATATATATATATATATAAGTCGATGCTTGTGTATTGAATAACCATTCATGAGTGCAGTGATCAATTGAATATTCGCCCACGAAAGGAATTACTGAGAACTCCAGTGATATATACTTGCATTCGTTATCATTGAATGAGGGGCAGTGTGTTATACCAAGATAGTGAATTATTGTGTCCATTAATATAGAAATGTTTGATTGAGCTCAAGATCAGTGCAGCGAAGTATTTACGTGCTATTGTCGCAAATATTGTGTGTTTGAACATTTAGTGATTCTTGAGAATTTAAAGAAACAGGCGCCTCACGCCAGGCAAACAAATAAACGAACATTCGCGCGGTGGGAGTCGCCCAGCTGATTTTGACATTGACGTGAGGGGGAGCATTGTCAGCTTGGCGAGTTCATGATTATATTTGAGAACGAGCGACTTCCGCATGAAATACCTGTTTGCTTATTGATATAATCTTGTGATGTCTTGAGTTTTAAGTAAAACACAAAATACCTTGGTGTTTATATCATCCCCTCCATGTTTCTTGTGGCTATATAATACATGAAAGGAAATAGAGTGATAGAAATAAATACCTGCCTGATATCAGATCTATTGAATGTGTTCTTGCCACTGCTACCACAATTCAACAAAACCACTGACGTGTTACTGGACACGGGAAACACCAGTTGGCGACCTTGTGGTTAGTAGTAGAGCCTAGTGTCGGGGCGGGCACACATGCTGTAAAGAGAACAAGCTGTGTTCTCACTCATTCTCGATCAGAGGCCGGTTGGGATTGACTGGGATACTCTCCTGACGTACAGTGGCGCCGCGAGGATAGAGTGAAGACCCGCAGGGCTACGGTGAGTGACCTTGGGTATATTGTTACTCGCCCCTCTTACGGTGAACCCCGACATTGGCGACCTTGCCAGGATCTCGATCAAGATAAAGGTTGCAGTTGTGGTGCTTTGCAGTGGTATTAGGTATCAGGTACAGGTTATCACTCATATCACAAGATGGAGGATGATAAAGTAACAAGGTTCATTGACACTAGAGATGAGCAGGTGCTGGAGGAGTGCACCAAGGCACAGTTACAATCAATAGCAGACCATTTTGGGATAAAGCTGAGATTTTCCAAAGTGGGAGAGAGAAGACTGGAGATCATGGCACAGCTCAGAGCACGAGATGAAGCTTAGGGGGAGGAACGGCCACAAACACTTGCCAGTATGGGAGAACACCTGAGCATTGGTGGGAGCAGCAGAGGATCCAGCGGCAGCAGGCGCAGCGTTAAGCTGGAGATAATGAAGCTGCAGCTGGAAGCACAACTGAAGCGGGAAGAACAGGAACGAGAGGCACAGCTGAGAAGGAAAGAGCGAGAAGCAGAAGTGCAGCAGCGCAAAGAAGAGCGAGAGGTACAGCAGCGCAAAGAAGAGCGAGAAGCAGAGGCACAGCTGCGCAGGGAAGAACAAGAGCGAGAAGCACAGCTGAAGCGGGAAGAGCGGGAAGCGCAACTGAAGCGTGAAGAACAAGAGCGAGAAGCACAGCTGAAGCGGGAAGAGCGGGAAGCGCAACTGAAGCGTGAGGAACAAAAGCGAGAAGCACAGCTGAAGCGGGAAGAGAGGGAAGCGCAACTGAAGCGTGAGGAGCGAGAGGCACAGCTGCACTGAGAGGAGCGCGAGCTAGAAACTAGGCTGAAACAGCAGGAGATAGAAGCTAACAAGGATGTGGAGCTGAAGCGAGCTGAGCTAGGGCTAGCTCCACCTGTTCCGCCACAGCAGGAAGAACGCCGAGTGAGGGAGCGAGATTTGCCGGTCTTTGTACCAAATGAAGCTGAAGGTTTCTTCGACCACTTCGAAAGGGTCGCTACTTTGAAGAAGTGGCCGAGGGCGGAGTGGGCGGAGCTGGTTCAGGGCAGGCTCACCGGTGAAGCTCGTGAAGCTTACAATATGCTCGACCTCCAAGAGTGTACCAACTACGATGCTGTAAAGAGGGCCGTGCTCCACTCGTTCAAGCTCACGCCGGAATGTTACAGGAAGAGATTCAGGGAATGTACCCGTTCGCCAGGAAAATCTTATGCGGAGACGGCGAGGGACATAGAGAGAAAGTTCCTTAAGTGGCTGGAGTCTGAAGGAGCGAAGTCGACTGAGGAGGTCAAGAGGCTTATGGTCATGGAGACGTTTATGTCCGTGCTCTCTCCTGAGATCAAAGTTAGAGTAAAGGAGGCGGATATTAAGGACCTGAGAGCCGCAGCCGACAGAGCTGACATGCTGAAAGAAGCCTTGCGCCCACACCGAGAGGGACGGCACCGACCGCCTGTATACTCCGGATATGGGAGGAGATATAGAAGGACGGACGGATGGAGGACGGGAGCGAGTTCTCCTGAGTCCCACCTCTCGAGTGGAGACAGGAGAGGCTCAAAGAGTGCTGTGGAGCCGGTAAAGAAGTCCCAAGCTGAGAGCTCAAGAGTTGTTGCCGAAACGGAGGAGTCGATGAATGGCGCGAGGAAGATCCACAGAAGAAGAAGGATCCGCTGCTACAATTGCGGAGTATTCGGACACGTCGCGCGGGAATGCAGACACCCTGAGCAGCGGGGGAACGTGGCTTTCGTGAGGGTCGAGGACCAGATGGCCGAGAGGGTGCGGGGTGAACCCGTACTGAGTGGGAAAAAAGAGTTCACCCATTCGTGTGTGAGGGAACCGTAAGGATGGGGGACGCAGACCCCATTCCGGTGAGAATATTAAGAGACACTGGGGCAGATTTTACCCTGGTGAGCGAAACCCTGTTCCCCGAGGGTTATGAGAGTACCAGTGTGGGGGTGGCAAGTGTGACCACTGTGGGAGGCCCAGTGAGGATGCCCCTACACCAGGTGACTCTGAATTCTGATTATGGCTACAAGACCCTAGTGGTGGGGGTCTGTGCATCAATGCCCAAGATGGAGGCACAAGTCATCTTGGGAAATGACGCATGTGGAGGATATGTCCTCCCGAATCTCGTGAAGGGCGAGGAGTGCTTAGAGCACTATAAGGAGACAGGCGGAGTGTTAGACGCCTGTGGGGACGAGAAAGGAATCGTCACGGTGGCGTTCCCGGTTTGTGCTGTGATTCCGAGGCAGTGCGACGGACACGGAGGGTGTGGATCTGATAGGGCAGACGAGGAGACGTCCGACAGTTTGGAAATCAATCACCTCTTCATGGAACCCGGAGAACGAGTGGAGGGCGAAGGCAGCCCGGATGGTGAGTTACAGGTGACCCTTACCAGTTCTCTAGGGGTGAACCGCACTCGTCTTGGGGAGTCGCAGCAGATAGAGTTCCCCAAATTGATTCATGAGACCAATGGAGGGCGAGTTGGTCCTGAGAGGGCCACTCATTTTTACATACAAGACGGCATGCTGATGAGAATGTTCTGCGCAGAGCAGGGAACTGAGTGGGATGAAGCAGTATGCCCTGCATTGTTTGCCATACATAACGCAGTGGTAGGATCGTTAGGTTTCTCACCTTTCTAGCTGGTGTATGGACATGAGGTGCAAAGTCCTCTGTCCATGCTGAAGGAACAATGGACACCTGGAGTGACCGTGGGAACGGTCCACGGATACGTAAGGAGCATCTCGCATTGACGGTAGGAATACTGGTTGGAAATTAAACTCATCCGAGGGAAAGACAACGTAGTAGCAGAAGCCCTGTCCTGTATACACTAACCAGACATGACTCTTATTTTAAGGGGAGGGTTATGTGACAGTGTTCCCCCCCTTATATTTCTCCCACGCCTGCTGTAAGGGTCATGTCCACTTTACCCGAGCGTTCTCTACGTCGCAGGCATCAGTTTGATATATGTGGGAGAGTGTAGTGTTCTCGCCTTGCCGAGAAATTTGTAAAAGAAGAGTATTTTGGGCTGTGGTATAGGCCCTTTAGGAAGCCAATATGGCGCTGGCTCCCCTGTTTTGCCGCCAAAACTGTGTAACGTCAGTGACGCCAGAGTGGTCCCCGACAGCGACGTGGCACAGGGAGCCAATGAAAACCTCCCATGGCGAATATGACGTCACGAAGGCAGGGGGGTCCGGTCAGTGCGCGACTCTGGCACCATCAGTCTAAGACAGCACGTCAAGGAGGTCGGACGTGCGCTGGGGGGTCCTGTCAGTTGGACAGTTTACCCCGTCTCCGGAGGATTTATGCTTCACCCGTGGTCTGCCAGCACCTGTGGGGTCTTCCTTCGTTCATGTGTTGGACCAGAGAAGGAATTGACAGAATATTGAGCAACAAGTGCTCCGGGAACAGGTGTTGTGCAAGAGTGGAGTCTAGGCAGCGACGTATGCGACGGCTGATAGCTTCACAGTGATGACGTAGTGGCTGGGCCAATCCTACGTGAGGGAATCAGTCTGACGCGACACGTCAAGGTGGACGGATGTGTGAAGGTTGATCCTGTCAATCTGACAGTAATGCGCCACTCCCGTGGATCTTGCACGTCACCTGTAGTCTGCCAGTACACCGGGAGGTCTTCCTTCATTCCATGTGTGGACCGAAGAGGGAATTGACGGAATATTGAGCATCAAGTGCTCCAGGGTCGGGTGCTGTGCAGGTGGAATCTAGGCAGTAGCGTCTAAAACGTCTGATTGCTTCTCAGTGACGACGTAGCGGCTGGGCCAATCCACTGGGAAGCAGTGAAGAAGACACTAATTGGGAATCCATACGACTGCAGCCGAGACGTAGGCAGGCAGCCGTAATTGGGAGGAGAAGTTGACGGCCGGGAGACCGACTCCAACCCTATAAGACGTGGAGGAGGGGCACGGACCCACGGAGGACAGAACACGGAGACGATGCGTTTATTTTGGGACGTTGATTGAGTTCCTGGAGGACACGACAGGGTGTGTGTGGGGGCGTTCCCTACACGAGGCAGGAGCCTGGACCAGGAGCTACAACTCAACTCTCACTGGAGGATAGGTGGAAGTAGGTGATTCTAGTTTCCCTCCCAATTCCCCTTTAGTAAGCTATATTATTTAGCCAGAGTATTTTGTATGTCGTGAGCAAGGCTCACCTATGTCACAGTAAGGCACCAGTGTGCAGAGTGGGGCTACATAGAGCACCCACGGTATTTATTATTATTATTGGTGTGTGCAGGCACCCGGAGTAATTGATGAATTTACTGTGTTGATAATGTCTTTCATGAGACTTTAATATGATCATTTAGTGAGAGAATATATATATATAAATGTACCAGTATTTGGTGTTAGGCTATGTGCCCAGTAACCACATTATTACCATTATTGATACCTATGATTTATCTATATATATATAAGTCGATGCTTGTGTATTGAATAACCATTCATGTGTGCAGTGATCAATTGAATATTCGCCCACGAAAGGAATTACTGAGAACTCCAGTGATATATACTTGCATTCGTTATCATTGAATGAGGGGCAGTGTGTTATACCATGATAGTGAATTATTGTGTCCATTAATATAGAAATGTTTGATTGAGCTCAAGATCAGTGCAGCGAAGTATTTACGTGCTATTGTCGCAAATATTGTGTGTTTGAACATTTAGTGATTCTTGAGAATTTAAAGAAACAGGCGCCTCACGCAGGGCAAACAAATAAACGAACATTCGCGCGGTGGGAGTCGCCCAGCTGACTTTGACATTGACGTGAGGGGGAGCATTGCCAGCTTGGCGAGTTCATGATTATATTTGAGAACGAGCGACTTCCGCATGAAATAGCTGTTTGCTTATTGATATAATCTTGTGATGTCTTGAGTTTTAAGTAAAACACAAAATACCTTGGTGTTTATATCATCCCCTCCATATTTCTTGTGGCTATATAATACATGAAAGGAAATAGAGTGATAGAAATAAATACCTGCCTGATATCAGATCTATTGAATGTGTTCTTGCCACTGCTACCACAATTCAACAAAACCACTGATGTGTTACTGGCCACGGGAAACACCAGTTGGCCACCTTGTGGTTAGTAGTAGAGCCTAGTGTCTGGGCGGGCACACATGCTGTAAAGAGAACAAGCTGTGTTCTCACTCATTCTCGATCAGAGGCCGGTTGGGATTGACTGGGATACTCTCCTGGCGTACAGTGGCGCCGCGAGGATAGAGTGAAGACCCGCAGGGCTACGGTGAGTGACCTTGGGTATATTGTTACTCGCCACTCTTATGGTGAACCCCTACAACAGTCATATCAAGAGGAAGACAACAGTGAAGGAACAGGTGATGAAACTTAGGGTGGGTGAGGACAGGTACACAGAGAATGATAAAGAGGTGTGTGAAGAACTCAACAAATGGTTCCAGGAAGTCTTTATAATAGAACAGGGAGAAGTCACGGCGCTAGGAGAGGTGACAGCAAACCAGGTGACCTTGGATAGGTTCGAAATTACAAGAGATGAGGTCAAGAAGCCCCTATTGGAGCTGGATGTGAGAAAAGCTGTTGGGGCGGACGGAATCTCACCTTGGGTATTGAAAGAGTGTGCAGGAGCACTTTGCTTCCCACTCTCCATAGTGTATAGTAGGTCACTGGAAACGGGAGACCTACCAGAAATATGGAAGACTGCTAATGTAGTAACAATATGCAAAAAATGGTGACAGACAAGAGGCACTGAACTACAGGCCAGTGTCCTTAACTTGTATACCATGCAAGGTGATGGAGAAGATTTTGAGAAAAAACCTAGTAACACATCTTGAGGGAATAGACTTCGTGACAACCCATCAACATGGGTTCAGGGAGGGTTAATCTTGCCTTACAGGCTTGATAAAATTCTACGACCAGGTGACAAAGATTAAGCAAGGAAGAGTGGGATGGGCGGACTGCATTTTATTGGACTATCGGAAAGCCTTTGACACAGTACCCCATAAAAGGTTGATGCATAAGCTGGAGAAACAGGCAGGAGTAACTGGTTGGGCGCTCCAGTGGATAACGGAGTACCTAAGCAATAGGAAGCAGAGACTTACAGTGAGGGGTGAAACCTCAGTGTGAGGGAATCTAGATTCCCTCAGCTAGTTTTCCTAGTTTCTAGATTAGGCTAGTCGCTCTAGGGACTCTAGAAACTGAAGCATTCAAACTAACATATACTTGTGGGGTGTTGAATGAAAGCTTATGTTAAGGACTGTCGGTTGGGACTGGTTAGAAGTCTGTGATTGCTCTGTAGAGAGAATTACAGAGATTTTCCTGTTTCTGTGAAATAGGATGAGGTGGTGAGAGTAAAGTGGTATGTGAGGTACTTTACTAAAACCGTTAGAGGTGGGGGGAGAGTGGGGTGACCGTTGCCCACTCCCCCCCACCATATGAGACAATGCGCCTTGTCTTTAGGCCTCCCCCTCCTTGTGACGTCACAGGACGCTTGAGGGTGAGTGAGGCTGTGATTGGGGTAGGCATGTATGCTCCGAGCTGTGCTTTGGCGCGAAAGGTTGTGATTGGTAGCGGCACGAGGGAACAGTGCCGGCTTCGTGCAGATTGGTCAAGACAAAGTAGGGAGGAGGTATGGGCATTTTGAGTGTCCTTAGCCCGGGAAATCGTCAGTCTGAGCAGGGTAGCAGGTGGACGAGGACGTGGCTGGGTGGAGGGGGGAGTTTTCCCCCTCCACCCCCCATTAATTGCGGACGTTACCGTGTTGTCTAGCAGGGATGGCACTCCTGCCATCCCGGGTTGTGTCTAGGCCCAATTTTCGTGAAATTTGAGGGCCGACGAGGTACGGAAGGACCAGTAAAATAGCCTCAGAGACAGTGGGCACCCATGAGGCAGCTGGCAGAGCCTCCTGGTGTAACAGGTGGTTTGAATATCCTGTCTAGTGTAGAACTATTGGTGGAATCAGGGCAGTGAAATTGTGGTGAGATTACAGGCCCCTGTGGGACTTTGAATTCCACCCTGTTGGTCCGCCCGGTGGTGACGCCGCCGGCCGTTGTCACCCCAGTGTAGAGCAAGGCAGGCACTGGTTTGCTGGAGTTGTTGGTGATTCCTCATCCACGTGTGTATGCCCGGGGGCCACCCCCAGGCCACCCCAGGCCACCCGGCCGCTCTGCCCGGCGCGGCTCGGCCAACCCGCCTGCCTGCGCGCCGGCTACCCCACCCGCCAGCCCGCGCGCCGGCTACCCCCCCCCCCCCTCTCAGGTCGGGAGGGGCGCTGTGGGCCACGCGGTGGCCACAGGCATGTGGCCACCTTCTTGGGCCACTTGGCCACTTTCCCGGGACAGCCTAGGGCCACATCTTGTCGACGCATGAGGAGCAAGCTAAGTGTTGACAGCCAGAGTGGTGGTGACCTGGGAAATGAGTGAAAGGAGGAGGTTAGACGTGAGTAGAATTATCATTGTGTACAGTGTGATGAGTACCGGTGGAAATTCCCGGCAAGAGTTGTCTCATAGCCCTGCCAGGCTAGGGAAACAGCTGAGAGACAGCTGTCTGTAGCACGTCCAGGTGACTGGTAGGGCGGTACCTGGAGATGGATGTTGTACACGGGACCACACTGTAGTATCATGATGTATATAAGTGTGTAGACTGACTCGAGTATGTACCGGTCAGTGTAGAGATTTACCATATAAGTGATCCAGCCTGTCGATTCTATATAATCGTTCAGACTTGATTAATACCATAGAGAACCGCATATAAATTGTATCATTAGAGGTAGGCAGGCCAGGTTGCAGGGATGTCAGTGGGGACCCCTGAGGTCTGTGTAGTTAGTTACATTTACCTGATGATATAATTTTCATTGATTATGTGAATGCCATTTCTATGTGTTCATTTGCATGCTTTATGTACTGTGTTGTGTGGTGAGTCAGTAGAGGTGATTGCTGACTGATTGCCTAATGATGTCATTAGCATGTGGGGTATGCTGATGGCATCATTATGTTACAGGTTTGTGCAGTCTTATCAGTTTATACGATATTATTGCCCTAGGAGCTGTGTTGAGGGCTTAAGGGACCTCTAGGATTATTCAGGAGAATTCACAGTACTTAATGAGAGCAGGCAATTGATTGGTTAATTGCCTTGCTGAGGTAAGTGTATGTTCACAGTAGTCCTTTGCAACGGTTGCAAGAAATGGGGGGCAGCAATATTGGTATACTCTTGTTGTAGCACAACCGTGTGTCATTATTGTGTGGGCACAGTAATTAACGAGTTGCAGTAGTCGCAACCGTATGTGGGCAGTGCATTTGTGTTGTTGCATGCCATTGTAGTGTGACCTATGTAACACTGGGGTTACTTTGTTTCTTTAAGTTGTGTTGAGGACTTAAGGATTCAGTGAGTTAATAATTGGGGAATTAACTGGATAAGGGGTGCACACTTATTGTGGAGTGAGTGAGGGCTGTTATGAGAGAGAACAGCGTTGAGCTTGAGTGAGATACGTCTCGGGAGCAATTAATTGTCCGTGTGACAACTAATTGACCACTCTAGCTAATTATGTAATTAGCCTTCTCATCATGAATTCACGTAGTAGGAGAGGATCTGTCAGAGTTTGTCAGTATTTGTGTTAACGTAATTTGCTCAAGACTAATTACCTTTCTGGGGTATAGCAATTAGTGGCTCATGTTAATTAGTGGAGTAATTAACATCGGAGGGCTCCGATGACCCGGTAAAGCGAGGTCATGGAGCTAGCATAAATCGTTGTATTAATCATATCCTGTCTGAGGACAGTGGATTAATGGCACTTAATTAGTTAATTCGGGGTAATTAACTCCTTTCCCGTGAATTCACAGTGTTTGATGAGACCTGCTTAGGCAGTGCAGAGTGAGACGTATTTATGGATGATTAATTATCTGTCCAGGGGACAGTTAATTAATGGCTCGGTGTTAATTAGGGTAATTAACACTCACTAGTAATTTTTTGACACAGACTGTTGAGATGCTACCAAGTTAGGGTAGGCTTAGTTAACGTAACTCAATGGGGATGTAATTAGTGGTCCGTTTGACCTTAATTAAGAATTACTCACTGAATACTTGCTAGGAGTCAAGTGTGATGTAATATAAGTTTGAGTTATTGTTAACAAGAGAGACAAGTGTTAATGGTTAACGTAGAGTATCATCATGTTGTTGTCTAGTGTGAGACAATTGTTTGTGATTACCGTAGTACTTTGTTGCTGACTGCTGCGATCAGTCAACTAACGTAATTAATCACTTAAGGAAATTTCTTTTGGTTGTCGTCTGGTGACGAGAGTAGAGTAATCTAGGGATTTGTGGAACTGTGTCCCAGAATCCCGCCTTGCCTGTCTTTGTTCTCTGTTTACAGTGCAACTCCTTGTAGGGTGTTGCAAAGAGTGTTCACACTTGGTTGTGATAGGGGGGAGTCACTGTTGGACTACCCGCCTAGTTACGTGGGTTTCTCCTGGGGGGCGGGAGGACCCCTAAGCTTGTGATTATAGTAGCTGTCAGAGAAACCGAGACACTATTGATTGCATGCTTGTGTCTTCAGTGGATATCCTTCATTTGTTCAGTTAGTTCATGTTGTCAGCCCGAAGTGTCAGCAAGATGGAGCCTGCTGTCACTTCTCGAGGGGCTGTTGAATAGCTGTGTTGCAAATGCCACTTGATGGACAACAACGTAACCATTCGCTGTGGTGTAACTTAGTCTGTGATATTTTTCTTTGATTTGCAATATTGCGTCATCAGTGGGCACACCTGTGTTCAGGTTAGTTCAGTATGCAGCCTCACAGCAAGGGTTGCTATTTAGCTGTTTGTTATCGTGCCACTGGATGGACATTAACGTAACGTAAACTCGGTAATGTAGTAGTTAGTCTCTTGTTATTAATAAATTGTTATGTTATAGAAAACGGTCTTTGATGTCAACCCTTCAACCATATTATTCCACCATGTTTCTGCATATTATTATTAAATGTTGATGTGATCTTGATATGATGGCTGTTCTTGGGAATTCGAATTCCAATTCATAGCGCCACAT